>NC_066370.1:5110000-5417631 GCF_013377495.2 Cygnus atratus
TTACCTAACATAAAAAATCCTTTTGCTTATGTTTTGAATTTAATGGTGGTTCCTGATAATTCAATAATGACAATAAAGGGTTCTTATGGTTCATGAAATATAGTGACTTAGCTATTTGTATGGTAATGATTATGTAAGATGGCTTTACTATTATTTTTCTGTTTTGCTTGCCAGTTAGGTTATTCTAGAACAGCTGTTACTGTAACACTGAATGTTTTATGTACTGATAGGAGCTGAAGTGACAGATCAGACAAAATGAGGAGTTAATAGTATTTTTTTCATGCATCAGTGTAAAACAGTGTTACCTAAATGTAGAGGATGAAAATCCTCTAAACTTTTTTGTTTATTTTATTAGGTTGGTTCTTAGCATATTCTAAGGGTGAAGTCTAGCTATCTTTGGTGACATGTGCAGTAACTCCTGGTCTAGCTTTGCATCTCATTTGCATAATACATTACAGTCAGGGATTAAAACTTAGATATTTTACTGCATTTCTAGACTATATGTGAATTAATAAGAGTAATTTGTGTCAAAGTAATTCTCTACAAACCGAACACCATTGTACTCCTGGTCGAGAGAGGATAGTCCCTGTGTATAGTGGTTATTTAAAGAATGTAATAGTTGTGGCATTGGTGCGTGGGTAGATGTTTGGCTCACATTAGTTTTGACTCGATGTGTGCCAAAAAGTAGGATCTCAGCTCCTGCGGTGACCGAGCGGTGTCCATCTCACAGCTCTGAATGGCCGTGGGGTCCCTGTTGGAGCTGGGCTGTGCCAGGTTTGGGGCCCCGGTGTCTGTATCTGAGCCCTAGCCTGGGGTGCTCATCTGCACCCTCTGCTCTGTGCCCTGAAGCACTGCTTTGCTTTTTCAAGCCCTGAACTTTCACATCAATCCACAGCGTGATGTGCTGCCCCTGCAGCCTTGCTCTTCAACACACTGCGTGTGCGCACCTGGGAAATATTCTCCCTATTTATATGCCACCTCCTCTCGTGTATTTCTGAGCATTGTGTGGTGCAGCTTCGCTTCCGATGCGATGCCAGGGCTGGCATTGCAGAGGAGTCAGATGTTTTGTGGTTTCTAGACGAGGAATTCAAACAGGACAGTATGTCTTTCATTAGCAGTAGTAGTGTAATCTAGCCTAACAAACACAAATGTCTGTGAACATACAAAGGACAGTGAAATTAATAATTTGAAATACAATGAGAATAAATTGGCAAATATTTGAAAAGTTTTAGAAAACATAATGCTTCTGAAACAGAAGAGCACGGGGAGTTAGAATGGTGTAAACTTAGTGTTATTTTGTACCTGCTGAAATAAATGTCAGAGTTAATGTAGACTTCTAGGATCACTACAACTAGTGATAAAGTAGGATCCCAACTGGGCTAGTTCAAAGAATCACAAATGAATTTTTCAGTAATGCCATTAATTTAGGGCTGTAGCAATTTTTTAGCAGTTTCCTGGGAGGTTGCTCCACACATGGGATGTTCTGATTAAAGAAGCCATTTGCCTTTGCTCGTGCTGGCACGGAAGCTGCCCACGCAGCGTGTTCTGCCACTCCTGCCTCTTCTGCAGCTGACACCTTCCTGCACTTCTGGCGCCTGCTTTCCATGGCTGCGCTTCTTCCTCTGCTTCACCAATGAAAGGTGCTTTTCCATTATCTGAGCTTCCAGCTGGATGTTGAAGGTCAAACTCCTTCACGTTCGGTGGGTAGTGGAGAGCCAGAGCTGGCAGCAGGGGCGGCTGGCTGCGCAAGGCAGGAGAGGGCAGCAGCAGAGGGGTGAGAAATCCCGGGGAGCGTCAGTAAGGCGAAGCCTCGTGACAGGGTTGCATGCAGGGTTAGGCTTAAGTGTATGCAATATTAATGAGGAAATCCTTTTTTTGAAGGGCCGGGGCTAAAAACGTGGACAGTTTCTCTGGGTGCCTGTACCCCTGCAACCTTCTTAGTTATGGGAGATGGCAGCACAATTCCTGGCGTGAATGCACTTATAAGGCACTTTTACACTGTTACGAGTATGGCCAATCCTCTTTCATGGGGGGATAACTCTACTGCAATAAAACGACCTTGTATTTGTTAAGTAAGTTATTATTTCTGTGCAAAGAGAAGCCTGGGTCTATAAATAATAAGTCAGAATTTATACAGAGGACACCTGTGAACTTCTTGTTGCTGTATACTTGCATTGTGACTGTAATTGCATTACAGTGTACGTTAATGCTGCTCATTTTAATTTTATATTCTTGGTATTTTAAAGAGAAAATAGAAGACTCCATAGGTAGGATTAAGAAGCCGAGTACGTTTCCTTAGTGCAGCTTCATGGGTTTCAAATAAGCAAAACCAGCCAGTCAAGCAAACAAAATCCCCAAGTGCTGAAGTTTTAAAACAAAATATCAGAGACCTTTAGGCAATTAATAAAGCTGAACACTCACATTTTAACCCAATACCGAACGCATTAGCAAAATGTAAATAAATAGATAATTTAAATATAAAGTTTTATTCCCCAGGCACTAAAATGCAAAGTGCAGAAAAAGACGGGCAGAGTTAACTTCCCGATTCCTTTTTCCTATTGCAAAGGCAGATAATTTCTTCTTTTTTTTTTTTCTTTCTTTCTCTCTCTCTCTTTTTTTTTTTTTTTCCTCATTACCTCTGGAAACAACTGCATTGAAACAATGTGTCTTTGGGCTGGGACTAAGAGTGAAAGTTTAAGTGAAAAAAAAAGTTTTTCTTCTGTGAAAGGGAAGGGAGCCGCGGCTCTGCTGATGGCCTTATTAACACAATAGGGTGCTGGCTGGTTTTTAACACGTTCAGCCATATTAACTTATTTTCTGTCGTCGGGATGTTGTTTTTATTTGTTTACTCTTGTTTGTTTGAACTAATCGCCACTTAAGCAAAAGTCTCCCTGCCTGCCCTGCCTCCTTCGCGGAGCATTTAGCCGTGGTGACCAGTCAGGCATAAAAACGTGCTTATCTGCAAATGAATGGCAGCTCTTTGCTTCATTAAAGCCTCTTTCTCTTTTGGCACTCGCATTGTGACCCTTTGATATTAATTCAAAGGGCAATTAAAGAATGCGGCCCATCTTTGAAGTAAAGCATTCAGGGCAAGGAATGGGATGAACCTGGGACTCTGATGGACTGTGCGCATTCAACGGGCCTTTTCAAGGCAGTTTGAAGTGACTCAAAGAAAATGGGCAGGAGAAGGTCAAAGAGAAAAAAGGGGCTAAAGAAACAGTCTGTATTTGTTCGAAGTATTAGCCAAGCAAACTGCAAATAGCAACAAAATGAAACAGTTAATAGAGCAGCCAGACAGAGGCATGTCAATCACTTAACTTGAACAGCATTGGGCTAACCAAGGCTTCAGTCCACTGTGTTATCTAATTATCTTGGGAAAGCCAGTAGCTGGAAGTAATGGTATTGTATTTCTTTCTGCTTACTGCTCAGAAAAGGTGATAAATACTCACTGCTTCATAATTATTCAGCGTATATACATAAAGAGTGGTGGGTTGGTGGATTGTAGGCAAGCTGCTCGTGGAAAACCAACAAAAAACCCTTCGCGATTAACCTGGGGTGCAGAATGTGTGCATTAGCATGTTTAAAAATCGTGTAAGGGTTTGCATATGTAGCAAACGAAGGCATGCATGGTTTCCTCTGGAACAAACCTTAAAGACAAACACATTTACAAACCTAGGAGAGTAGTTTTCTCTTTCCCCCAAATATAGTTTTAAACCACATATAATGTTAAGGGTCAGACTTTAAACCACAATAAACAATGAGATTAAGAGCTGAGACTGCAACTCGCCTTACTTAACATATGCTCTTGTACCTAAGTGCCGTAGCACACATGGTATGAGATTCCTGCCTTATTTTGCCCTAACAGGGTAAATTAAGGACAAAGTTTCAGATTTTCCTTACAATTTTCTTTGTATTGTTGGTTAAATTATCCCCATGGGGCTTAATTTTCCACTGGCCTGAATTTACGCATACAAAACAAATACACAATTTTATTTGCACAAATGATTGTGCCCATAAACAGGCATATTTTAAGGTCCTGGCATAAGAAAAGATTCCTGAGTTTATCTTCATAGTTGCATTAAATTGTCGTCATTATTGAAACAAGGAAATAATACTGAATTTGCAATGTGAGAGAAGCGTTCTAGTCTTGATCCAGCTGATGCAGAGAACTGTGTAATAACAGACACATGGGAAGAAGTGTGTGGTGAGAACCATCTTGAAATACATACAGTTTTACAACATTACTTAACTACTTGTATCTTTTTTTAATGCATAATGGATTTTAGTTGGAAAGAACGGCCCATTGATTTGTATGAGCAAAATCTGCGGAAAGACTTTGCATCAGGGCGTGAGCTTCCTGCTGTGATCACCTTTGCATAAAAGTAACTTCAGCCACCAGCATAGTCCTCTTCTGTGAAACCCCACTCCTGCTAATAAGCTCTGGGCTGTGTTACAAGGTTGGGTGGTACTCACGGATTCATTGGTATAACAGGGTAAGGAATTTGTTGCAAAAAAACCTCTGCACACATGAAATGGACAATATACAATATGAGTTAATGCGTGTTAAAAAATACTCCATCAACAGCTGGTAACGGTTTACTGTGGGGGAGAAGGAAGAAATCGTTTTTTTGTCGCTGTTGTTGAGAAAACAAAAGCATTGGCACAGTCAATTAAAAATCACTTTTGTTGAGATCTTGCATGCTAAATTTTAACCAGAGGGACTTTTTCCTGGCTACATTGCACCCTCCTTTGAACTTCGGTCTAACAAATAATCTAGAAGAGTGTTCAGTGCGGTTGTGCTTGTATGAAGGGTTCTGCCATCGTACAGGAAGAAATGTCAACTCTTCTTTTATGGTGTCCACTGTATTTTTATTAAAGGAGGAGAAAAGAGGAATTCCTGTGTATGTCAACCATAGCACAGTTTCAAAGCTACATATTAATAGAAAAAATGGCATTATATGAACACTTCACTGTCTAAGAATTCCAGCTGGAATAACTGTACAGAACCATTGACCTCTTTCATATTTTGTATGGCTCCCTCCTGGTGTCTATAGGGTTTTATCTACAGCCTATTGAAGTCAAACCTGTTAATTGATTTTGTTTAGTTTTGAAAGAATTTGGACCCAGACCCCTTAGAGGAGAATGTTGCTAGTATTAAAGCCTGATGAGGATAAAGCTTTATGAGGACTGATGTTTATATCAGGAGTGATTAAATATCGCTAAATCAGCTGAGAATAGAGAGGATTTCTAGAAAGGGCAAAAATCCTCAGCTGATGCAAGCTGCCTTGTCTCCTAAATCCAGCAGGGCTTGGACCAAATGTGTGGCCATGACAGTCCTGTTCCATGTAGATTGCCACCTGCTCCAACTTCACTGTCTCTCGTTTTTGATTTTAAGCTGTTTCCAAATACTATCTAAATTACTTTCTGCTGCAACGGGAAAGTGCTCGGTTCCAACTCCCTAATAGGAGCTGTGTTTGCAAGGAGGGTTAGTGCACGTCCCAGAGGGGCTGTTCATTATGTTGTTTGGTAGCATACCAGCTTAAGAGGCTCTGCTGATTTCAAATTTGGAGCGAAGGACTGAAAAAGGGAGCAATAGTTTTCACATTGTGAAAGGAGTGAAGAAAAGAAGGCTGGATGGAGTCAGCTGAGCTGGGCTGTAAGGGAATTATCTCATTATCCAAAGTGTAAAAGCAATTTTTGGGAGGTGCCATCACATCCTTGTGTACAGCTGTGCCAAGTCCATGCCCAGCACAAAGCCTGCTGAGCTCCGGGCCAGCCGTGTGCTGGTGTGGCTGGGGTCGGTCACCACGCTGAGATGGCCTGCTCTCAACTGAGTGGGAAGGTTACTTCATTTTGCAGAGCTGTGGGTTTGACTAAAGCCCAGGTAATTTCATGAGGAGTCTGAAGGGAGAGCTTTCTAAGGCAGTTTTTGTCCATTTTTCTATCTCTTCCGTGTCATGAGATGAACAAGAGCTGAAGTATTGGAGAAAAAGGGGAGGGAAGGGGCCATCTGTGCTTATCTTCTTCGTGTAGCTCCACCAGGGATCTCTCGGTGGTTTTGCTCTTTCCTGACTTGTGCAGTGGCAGGAGCATGAGGAACATCTCTCCTTTTCTTTTTCTTTCCCTTGCTGTGGCAGTTCCTGAGAAAGAACCCTGTGGCAAGCAGAAACCATTACTGTAAAATCCTGTGGTGTGCGTTCTCTTGTTTGAACATACAAAAATGAACTTGTTGTTTAACTATCCTCTAACTAATTAACACTTCAGTCTTACTCTGAATTTCTCACCTGGCTTTTCCACCACCTCTTGCCCCCAAATGGGGCTTCTTCCACCTGCTGCACCAAGGAGTGGAACCTGAGCGTGTCCCCCTCCACACGAGCTCCTTCCTTTCCTTGTTGTGCCATGGCCTGGTGTATGCCTGCCCTGAGCTTTCTCCAGTGAAGAGTTACTAGTTGGTCACATGTGTAGATTTTTTTTAAAGCAAACCTTAATTTTTAACTGCATTTTCTTGGTGCTTTCGGGAAATATTGTTGCCTAGCAAGAAAACAGAGCAGCTCTAAGAATATAACATCATAATTGCTGAGGCTGTACTGCATTTTATGAACAAAAATAAAGGTTAGTTGCTTCGTTTTGCTAAAACCCCTCATTTACTGTGTCCCAGTGCTCCTTGAGACTGGAGGCCTTTTATTTGATGGTGTTCCTTACCAGACGCTGATTGCTATAATGCTATGTGTGCGACGTACACTTGATACATCATCTAAGTGCTGGAAAGCGTTCATTCTCTTTGTGCGATCTCTCAGTCCTGATGTAAACCAGGCAGAAGTGCAGCAATTCCTGCCATAATGTAACATGATTCCAGGAATTAGAAATTTCCATCTCGGAATGTACCAGGAAGCGGCAGCGTGCCTCGGCTGGCGGGGATGGGCTGGCAGCAGGCTCCAGCCCTCTTTTAGCACACCAAGTGCGTGTGTATCCGCTAAAAGCGAGGGTACGGAAGGCATGAATGTGCGCATATGTGTAATTACAAAAATAAATATGTGCTTTTCTGCATCTACACAAAAATTAAATTTCTCTTTTCAAGAAGCGAGTCCAAAAATCTGAAGCATTGGCTAGAAGCTGGCAATGCCTGCCTGAGCCGAGGGGCCAGATCCCGCTGCTGCGGGAGCTGTTTTGCCACCAGCTTTCGTGGCTCCTGGATTGCAGCTGGAGAGTGCTGTGAAGTTATCCAAAAAGAGTTGTGAAGCTGCAGAAATTCACAGATAAATCTGAAAAGCAGTGCACAAAAGGAAGCTTTTTAGAATATATTATTGTTCTTGGGGCACTTTTTTTTAAAGTGTTGAGGCACTTGGGTACCACTGGTAGTCTTACAAAGCTTGAAAACAAAGGATTAAACTCTGAAGGAGTATCTTTATCTATTTTCTGTAGGTTAGAAAACCACTAAATGAAATAAGCATCTGTTATAGCCAAATTCAAATGAGAACAAGTTAAAAAGACAAGAGAAATGCTTAATAAAACATGAACAAAATTAATTATTACTAGAAAATAAGTTTTTTCCACTTGCAAACAATTGACGGGGCTTAGGAATCAAGTCTGGGGTCAAAGGGTCTTGATGGCCAAGTCAAAGGGCACCCAGAGATGTATATTAATGCATGTCAGCTTCTAGATCCTGGAGTCAAGCAGTAGTTCATAAAAGAAACAAGGCATCTTAAGAAGAAGTGTTATTAGCAAACATCAGGTCAAAGTTTATCTTTGGGTCAGTGTGTACTGGAGGGTCACCCATTCACTTGCCAAACGCAAGCCTTATCCGTAAAGCTGCCTCAGTGCAAGGTGTTGAGGGAAAATAGAAATATCTTAAGATTATTAAGATTAAACTGCAGAAACCGGGTAACTTCTCAGAACACTTTGCAAGGTTGAGACTTACACTGAGGGATCCTTAATGGAGAAAAGGAAAACGGAGAGTGGATTTAAAATATTTTTGTTTGGTTTGTTTCTACCATTTTTAATCAAAAGCTAAAACAGACTTTTGTTTGGACGTACAGGATTCTCTGCAATGTCTTTGCACTCTATCCTGAGTCAGAGCCGGTGCTCTCAGGGAAAGACGTGGCTTTCTTTTGAAAGAACCCGTACAGCCAATGTCAGCCCCTTTGATGTGGAGGTATTGTAAATCTTTCCACGTGATTCTTCCTGGAAGCCATGCATTTCCTAAGAAGCGTGTTGACCAGTTCATCCCATTTACAACGCCACTTCTGCCGCTCTGCTTTCTCCTCTTCCCACCGCCTTGGGTGTGGGAACCCCGGCGCCCAGGGCAGCCACGGCTGGGGGCGCAGCGCGACGCAGCCCGGAGGAATGCTCCTGCTGTGCCGGCGCACACAAAGGCTGCTTGCTTGCTTTGACAAGCCCATGCTGCAGAAAATCCTGGCGATCTTTTGTGCTTCGTGGTGTAGGCTCGGTTTAGTTCCACGCTAAGATGCTCCCCCATTGAACCAAGTGGGGGGGAAAAGTGTGGAATACGCTTCTTTTAAATACTGTTATTCTGATGCCTTTAGCAGGCAATTTGCCTGGCTTGCTGAAGAGATCAATTTGAACGTTGTGACTCTGGTTATGCTTTAAGGGGGAAGAGAAGAGCATAGCTGTAGGAATAATAAACATGATTGTATTTTAATCGCTATTCACTGCAAACGTAATGCGGTTTAGCAAACAATGTGCAATAGTAATCGGGTGTTTCTGAGAACCAATTTGACAAGAAGCAATGGAAATGTGATTTTTTACTTACATAGTGTGAATATTGTAGCATTTAGTACGTAACGTTGTACACTGGAAAGTCCTGAGCTCCAAAGACATCTATTAGCACAACGGAAAGCCCTGACGTGCTCATGAAAACAGCAATGTGTTTGCTGCTCTTTGGAGCAGTAGCACCAGAATGGTTCCAGGCTCTTAATCAAGCCTTTTGGTACTTCTTGCTTTTCGGATTTTGTGTCAGTGAAGTATAGGAGGAAAAAGTCACAAGAAAAAAGCTTGAGCCATAACAGACAAGTTTCAATTTTTTTTTTTTTAGATGAAGTATGTTTGCTTTTGGGCCCTGGCAGTTGGACAAAGCAGACTTTTCTTGGGAGCACATGATGTCTGCTAGGAGAGGTTTCCTGACTCCGACTAGAATTCCTGGTTAGAAGTAGAGGGAGAATGTGCCTGTCCTTTCTGACATAAACAGGGCAGCTCCCTGCCTTCAGGAGTGCTCCCATGGCCCCAAGGGAAGAGCTGTAACTGGACATCTCTGGGTCCTCTCGAGTTCCTCTGCCTCAGCTGCATGGCTGCCATCTGTTGGGCACTGGGGCGTTTGCCTGCAGTGTGGGGGAGTCAAGCTCAGATGCTTGGGTTTGGGGGAGAAATGTAGACTGTGTTTGTTTGTTTGTTTTTGGTGGTAGCGGGGAGCTTGGTTGGGTTTTGTTCTGTTTGTTTCTAAGCACTCATTGGACCTTTCTGAGAGTGGAAATGGAGAAGCAGCTACTGCGGGGCAGGCATGTGCTCATCCCCGCTCTCAGACTGTCCAGTGCGCAGTCGTTCTCCGCTCCGAGGCATCGTGAACGAGTGCCACAGCCACGCGCCTGTCCCTCCACAGAGAGATGCTTCCCTCTTTCCATTTTTTGTGAAAGGCTTTAACAAGATTTTATTTTTCCGCTAGCATGGAATGGGGGAGGAAGGGGGGAGAAAGCTTGGAACAAGAAATGTGAAACGAGGAGAAGGGGAAATATTCCTGTCCTCACCAAGCTGCAACCATGGTCTGAAAGCATGAAATGACATGAATTAGAAACATACCCAAATGACAGAGCAGCCGAACCTTTGCTGGTATAATCTGTCATGGCTCCACTGAAGTTAATTTGAAAGTCTGTCTGTTCCTAAATAGGTGCAAAGGCCTTCCAATGAATTGTGTGTTACCATAGGAAATCATATTAAAGGGAATGGCATTTTAGGAGTCTGTAAGTCTTCACTTTTAATGGTAGCTGCATTGAGTTTGATATAAACACTCAAAAGAACTTGCAGGATTGTCTTTAACTTTGTTTGTGAGAATATCCATGCTGCTAAACTGAGTTTAAGCCTTGTAAAATAGTTTGCACTAGAGCTGGGTCCTGACGGAGCTCTGCTGATTGCTGGAGGCTGAGAACTCAGCCCGACTTTTGGGAAAAAAAAAGCTTCAGGTGGGGTGCAGAATTCAAGAGGCCAGCTTGGGGTGGGAGGTTGTTTAGCATGTTGGTGGACTCGAAGGCTGAGGAGGAGGAGGGTGGGAAACTTGGTTCCTTCAGGCACTCAGAAGGATCAAATGTGCTTCTAATTCTCTCTCCCTACGTGTTGCAATAACAAACTAAGCCCTGGGATTTATCAGAAAAGAACTAGAACCTTATCTTGCTCCTAATGAAGCCAATGGCAACATTAGTTTACTGCAAGATGATGCCCACTAATGTAATAAACAATTACTTTAAAAGAGGAAAACAACTGAATGCCAATTAAGACAAGCATCAGAATAACAGTGTTCCATTTTTCCACTGTACAGAGAATGATTTATGGCCAAAGGATTACTTCTGAAATTGTTTTGAATTCTGCCCTTTAACTTATTAAATGAATCCTTCTTAGGAACTTGATTGCTAATTCACTTTAATTTAAAAAAGCCCCACTGTCTTCTTTGGATGTAGGCAGAGCCCTCAGGGGTCTATAAAACTGTCAATATGGCTGTTAATTTGGGTTTTCTTTTTTTCCTTATGGCTGCAAGCTTAATTGTAAGAGCTGGGAAGATGCCACGGTTTTGGTTTGCACAGGCTCAAACAGTGTCTTATGGGTTTCAGAGCCCTCCACGAGTCATAGGGACCCTCTTGCTGCTGCTGCCACCATGTCAAGTTGGAAAAGCTGCAAAAATTTGGGGAGGAGCAGGGGGTTGCTGGTCCCACCTGGTTTTCATGCTGGAATTGGAGGTGGACAAGAACGAAGTGCCTTAGTCCAAACATCCCTCAGCTTTGGGTGGGTCTGGATCCAGATCAGAATCTGAACTTTTTGTGCCTCAGGCTTGTCTCTAATTGAAGCCATACAAAACCACACATTTCACAGGACTTTGATGCAAAACCATAAATAGGCCCATTTTTTATTCAAAACAAAGTCCAGGCTTGCTTAAAAAGATCACAAACCTTCTGCTGAACCTTGATGGTCCCAGGTTGTAACAAAAATTCAAGTCTTAAACGTAATAGTGTTCCTGGAGGGAAAGATGCTTTTTGTCATGGTAAATGTGACTGCTCTGAGACAGGCAATGGTGTCCACTCATTGCAAGTTATCTCAGAAGATGGTCCAGACTCTTCCTCACACAGGCCCTGACTCAAATTATTTTTCTTGTTTTAGATTCTGATCAAAATTTGCAATGGTACAATAATAACATGAAGATTTTAGCAATGTAAATTTGCTGCTTCGGCAGAATAGCATGATGGTTAGTAACTTTAATGGCAGATGGAAGCTTTTGTTTGGAGATCACGACCTGAGCTCTTGCTGTGAAGTTATTCACTCCACATATTGGCTAACCTGTTTGTATATGATGATATAAGTTAGAATCAACTGAACATCGACCAGAGCATAGCCTGGGTCAAAGTTTGTTTGAAGGGTACTATTTGGTAACTACCCTTAGACCAGGATTTGGAAAATCTAACGTGAATAAAGTACTTGTCACTGAAAACCTTAGAAGCATTTCCAGGACATCTGTTGCTGGGCCATTGGTTGTCATTTCTATTGCCTTGGTAAGCAGGAGCCCTGCTCACGGCCTGCCACTGTGCTGGGAGCTGAACAAGATGGAAAGGACCTGCTGATGTAGGCACACGGTGCTCCACAAGTGCTTAGACTTCAAAGCAGGGGTGGAGGCTCCTGGGCTCTGATCAGCAGTGGGCTCAGCCCGCTGGTACCTGCGCTGCAGCACATACGTTTCTAAGCTGTCACAGCAACAAAGGCTCTGTTTGATCCTATCAAATTAAATGTCCGTCCTGACAGTGAGTGCTTTTGGCCTCTGCTGTGAGCCCAAAGATGCATTACATTCTACCAGGGACAGAAACACTGATCACCTGGCTAACGGTGGGTGAACACAAAATGTCTGCATACGCAGACCTTGCAGGGTAGTGCTCCTGCACTTGTGGTTTGTGCTCCCTGTCGGCAGCATTAAACCTGGGGCCCTGCATCTCATTCCCCTGCTTATCTAATAATAAAAAGGAAGCCACTTAGCAAAGCTGCAAAAAGCTCATGCCGTAGTTGGTCTGGTTTCCTTTGCAGATGCAGGAGGCTGGCTTGTTCTGTTCTGTCTCTTCCCCGCTGTGCAGAGTTTGCTCTGGCAGGCTCCCCCTGCACATTGGTGGCATCTGTCAGGCCCCATCGCTGGGCTCTGTCTAGCCATATTGCAGGCCAAGGTTTGACTTCCTAATCTGCATTTAATGCTTTGATGTGGCTCTCAGCAGGACTTGACCAAAGCAGGCAGAGAATTGCATCTCGCAATCCTGAGGGTGTGAATTGGGGGAAAAACTAACATTTTCAACTTGCGGTCAAATAAACTTAAACAGGGCTTGATTTTTGCTGAAATTCAGTGGTTGTTGAATACTTGTCTTTTTTTAAGCTTCTTAGAAAATCCCACCAAAATACATACTGCTAGGTACGCATAGGTAGGAGGGAGCAGCCTATGCTACTGGTTGCACTCCTTGTAGTACTCATCTTGGGGGGCTTTCTATTTCAGGTTTGACTGACAAGACTAGATGTGCCTCTCATGTAGCCCAACCCAGGCTCCCACTGGAGGACCTGTTTATGTCTGCCTAGGAAAGCTCTCTCATCGCATATTTTACTATGGAGCTATTAAGGCTCTTACTTTCGGTGTTAGGGGGCACCCAGCATCACATGTATGAGTTCTGCAAGCTGCGGTGCTTGCAGTCATGTACGAGTGGAACAAATAGGGATTTCAGTTCAGTGGTGCCACAGCACTGGAAGGCAAGATGAAGCAGGAGACAGAATTTTTATAGTTAGATAGTTGATTTAAAGCTTTTCCCAGATCTTTTTTCATCTCTTCCCCTCCCCCTGTAATGTTGAGGACCTGTGGGAAGCTGAGAGAACCTTAAAATAGATGCTATCAATTAACCCTACAGCCTAGCAATTTAAGATAGCTGATTTTACAGAGATCAAAGATTGTAGCTAAGAAACTAGGCATTTTAACAACTTTTCTGAATACATGCGTTTGCATCTAGGCAACTTTTTTTCTAGTTTTAAATATAGCAAATCTGTTTGGGGCCATTTTCACTTTTATATTGTAGGATTTGCCCTTTTTCTGGAGGTTAAAACCATCAGCTGTAATTAAGCCATTGATTTGTCAGTGTGTAGAAGATCATCTACCAGTGAACTCCTCTTCATGGTTCAGAAAAAAAACAGGTCGTTTCATTGGGTTCCCAGCTGGAGGAAAAATAAATAAAATAAAATTAAAGGACATATACCTTGTGTCTTGTGTGCGTGGAAACTCCTGATACCTGGGGGGTGATGGAGGGCTAGTAAGTATATGGAAGTCATGTTTAAGGTACATGCTCTCTGTTTAGATGATCGAGTGAATTTGTTGTTCAAACTCTGGGTGCCTATGCTGCAGGGATACTGCATGCAATGTGTGCAGATCAGCACTGCCTTGGGCTGTGTCCTAGGGTTATAAATGATCCTACAGCACACGTCTGCCTTTGTGAAATTAAAACTGCCTTTTTTTCTCTCCTAGTTTTCGTACTAGATGATTGCTACCATTGGCCTTAACAGAAGGTGTATGTTGTCTTTGTACATTTGTTTGCAGATTATGCACTGTTGTGTGCTGTGTTGCATGTTTATACTCGGTATGTAAGGTGTTCCAGCTGCATGTTTTGGCCATCGGTATGTCAAGGATATGTGTAGCGTGTTTTGTGCTACTTAGGTCTCTGGAAACTAACTGAGGTGAGATGAGAACAGAATCATGGAATACAATCAGGAGGAGAAGTTAATGAGGACTGTGGATCTGGCACCTTGGGTTGCACTTCTTGGGTGTTGGACCTGGGCGGTTGTAATTGCAGGTGGGGGTGCAGGAGTTGTCCCACCAAACTGAGGTGTAGCAGAGGTGTAGTACTGCATCTATACAGCTTCGCGCTTGCTGATAAATACAGGGTAGATCAGCTAAATGGCCCAAAGCAGCCTCAAATCCATGAGACTGTTAGAAACTGAACCACTGTCTAAGCCCCAGTCTAATATTTTATCCCTCTGCTCAGGCTTTTCAGTATTCCTATTTATTTAAAGGCTTATCTAACACTTTTGAGGAAAATCGCTGGATCTTCTTGTATTCTACTATTTGGCACCGAGGCAGAGAAAGCTGGGAAAGAGACAACATACTTACAGCAACTTAAGCTCTATAATTTAAATTACTGAAAATAAGAACAAAATGACAAAAAAAAAAAAAAAAATCTCTCGTCGCAGCCCTTTGCCAAAAGCCACACAGTAGCTGGGGCTGACCCTGCCTCGGCTGCCTGGGCTGTGCAGCAGCAGGTGGGGCAGCGCCTGGGGGAATTGTATTTTGTAATACACAGAAGGCAATTCCCAGTCCCCAAGATGGGAGAGGCCTTATTTGTTGTTTAATTTGACTTAATTTGTTTAATTTACACCTTTCTGGGAAATGTTTTGCAGTCAATTTTTCTCCAGACCTGCTTAAAATTGTAGTTCTGTTTACACAGCTAAGAAAATACTAAGTGCCATGGTGAAGTCTGCTATAATTACATAGTGAAGGCAATAGTTGGACTATTTATATGGACTTAGTAATGCAAGTATTAAGTTGTGCTCTGTGCACACTGTGGATTGCATGCCTATCAACACACACATTTCGTGTCTAATTGCTTTAAATCTCTGTTAATGTCAGAGTCATAAAAAGGGGCTTGATGTCAATTAAAGCTTTATCTTATTTTGATTCCTGAACAAATATTCCTTTAAAGTAAGTTATATTGGGGGAGGAAGAAGAAAGAAACAAGAGATCATAATTTTAGTGTCCGTGCAAAGCCTGCAGGACACACCAGCAGGCATCCTGCTGTTTCAGTCTTTGTTTCACACCAATGAAGGAATCTTTAAGAAAAGCCAGCGTGTTTATCTCGCAGACTTGGTGCAGTTATTTTTTCAGTTTCTGGGGCTGCTAGTAATTCAGAGAGACAGTTATAAATTTATTGTTTATATCTGTAGGGATTTCAAAGCAGATGATGTAAGTGTGAATATGTTTAGTCAAATAATTCTTGACATCTCTGCCATTAGGCATTCACCACTGACCATCATTCTTGTAGGTTTTCAAGAGCGTTTATCAGCATCTGTCAACAAGTAGTAAATGAGGCCAAATGTATGGCAATTAAATGTGTCTGTGGCAGAGAATGGATCATGAGTGACTCCCAGCTGGACAACTCTTCCATGCTGTAAAGGTGCAGCGGGGATGGCTGCAGCCCAGCATGGTGCATCGGTCCCGTCCACTGACTCTGCTGGGGTTGGCTGATGTTGGGATTTGCTCTGTATTTTGGTTTGTTTGTTTTAACTGGACAGAAGACTTGTGGGGTTTGTCTTGGAAATTAAGCTCTCCGTGTTTCTTTTGAACAAATAGCAAGCTGTATACCTTCCTTCATTACCAGCAAGTTGAAGTGTTAATCTTTTATAGCACCGTGCATGTGCAAATAATTTTTTTTATCACCTAGATTTCAGTTGTCTCGATGCCTGCCTTAGAAAATGTCTTGCTTTGATTTGTCTTGTCCGTTCAGTGTCTGTATGATGGCAACAGTAAGGTCAGGGGGCATCATCTGCAAGCTGTGATGGCTGCTGTGAGGTTTGTTTGCTTGCACACCCAACCAGAGTGGTCTTGGTTGTGCGTAGGTGTTGCCTGGTGAGCTGCCAGGTGACAGTCAGTGGGAAGGGTAATTAGAGAATGACACTCATTGGCATATGTGCTCCATGGGGCAAGAGAACAGGAGAATCTGCAGGTGTCTGACTGTTGCATGGCCCCAACTTAATTACTGTAGCAGCATCACAGGGTGTATAATGAATGAAACGAGACTGATCCAGGGAGTCTCCTGCACCACCGAGTCCTTCACCTCCATGCTGGCAGCCAAGGTAGGAGCAGGGAATGTAAAGGTCAGGAAGTAGCACAAGGGGGTGCTGAGCACCCTACTGCTATCCTATTGTAACAGTGAAAAGGGTCCTTTCATCCCAAATACTGGAACAACCATAAGCGTAGAGACTGTCTTTGGCCAGTGAGACTGGAGGGCTCAGTACCCAGGTCCACGAGGGATGATGATGGATTTTGCAGTCAGCACCTCAATTCTTATGTAGCTGTTACAGAAAAATTTGGCTGGAAAAGAGGCATTTGGCAGTAGTAGGCAGTACATTGGAAAATGAATTACAGGAATAGATCTAGTGAAAGAAGTAATTTTTTCTCTATCGACTAAAGTCTAGAAAACAACAAAAAAAATATTAGCAGTTTTGGATTTCCGCTACAAAATATAGCAAACTTTTTGCAAAGTAAAGCAATTTCTTGAGGAAACTGAGTACTCAATGACAAAATCCAAAATTGTTAAAAAAAAAAAAAAAAAAAAAAAAAGCCATCCCAAGCTCTGAGAGTGATAGACATGATCGTATAATTCAGTCAAGTTCTGCAGTAGGTAAAAGTGTCTTAAGGTGTGAGTGGCTGCAGCTGTGGGTTTAGGAAGAGATCATAGCTTTGATTTCCCATAGAGACTTGAGAGGACTGTGGTGTTGACAAGGAGCTGAAACTACCTACAGCTTGCTCTGTCAGCGCTGTTTCAGATCAAGGATGGTTTTAATACAGGTGCTAGAGCTAGCCGAAAGATATAGAAAATGTATTAAATGTATTAAAACATTCTCAATACTTTTTACTGTAAATATTAATATTTTCAATATTTTCTTTCAAAACGTTTCAGTCATGTTAAAGTTGGCTAAAACCCAGTGAAGCAATGCAGAGCTATTTTTGAAAAATGCTTGTAAACCTTTTTTGTCTTGATGTGCCCAGTAAGTTTGATAACTTAAGGGATTTTGGTTATGTGTGTTCTTTTCCTTTTTTTTTTTTTTCCAAGAAATTGAATCAAATATAGTTTATAGATTTTTTCCTTCTAAGAGTCCATGCTGCCTATGCAGTGAGAGATTGCTGACAGCTTAATTATTTGCCTTGCTTTAACTCACTAATAGTCCCGTTATTTATCTAGAGACTCCTTCATTTGCTTTATTTCATTTCTCAGCTGACAAATTCCATCTCCCAGGATACTCAATGTTTTCAGTCTTAATTGGTTACCAATCAGCTCTTCCATCAGCTGATACCAGCTTGAAGACTTGTTGCCAGTCCCTTCTTAGTATGTTCTGTGAATTGTGCAAGAGAGATTTATCATTCCTCTCAAGTCTTCCCGTGTTTTAAAGTCTTGCCTAAAATTCCAATTTTCTCAAAGCTTGTTGAGAGTGACCCTCATTTGGATTTGAGTATTTAGTTACCTTCACCTTCTCATAAATTTTGTAAATTTAGGAGGCAAAATTGTTCTTTCATGTTGAGCCCTGTGGAAAACTTTCCTTGAAATCTGATAGTGATTTTTGAGAGAAGACAAGATGTTGCAATACTGAACACAAGGTTGATGTTCTCAGTGTTACCATGGATGCTTCCTGTGGGAAGGATTGGCAAAGCCCCCAGATGCAGGCACTCCTGAGCTCCTGGCAAAAGTCAATGGGATGTGTTTGTGACGCCTCTTCATGCTTGCAGAAGTCCCTCCTCTCACAGTCAATAGGATGTATTCAGAGATGGTCTGGAGTGACTCAGAGCCCAGTGACAGTGAGAACATCAGAGTTTGTCCCGGAGCACTTTATAACACACGGGGCCCTCACAGTGCCTGCTCTCTGTGTGAACTTCTTCCCCGGGATCTGCGAAGATGCACATGAGATTGAGCAAGGGCCAAATCTTGCCTGGATCCAACTTTACTCCAACCAGTGGAAACACCAAAGTAGTCCTTTCAGGCTGGTGGATAAGAACTGCTCAGCCAGCAAGGCAGTCTGGTTTTTGGGGGGGCTGTTGGAGAAGCTGAATACTTATTCAGTTGTGAATCTTGAGCTCACCCTGGTGTGGGCACCAGCCTCCAGAACCGCAGGGAAAGGCCCCACAGGCTGCACCAGTTTTACCCCAAAATGTGTTATTTTTTGTTTTGGGTACTATGTTTAGAGCTGGCTGAGGGCCTGACTTGCCTTGGCCTAAGTCAGGAGGGGAGGACTGGATTTTGTGACCTCCCTTAGCAGGTGCATAGGGCTGGGAACTCGCTAGTGTTAGACGGTGAGTGCATGTGTGTGCTGCCTGTGCAATAGCAGTACCTGAGTGCTAACGGCAGTTCCTTTATGTTTAGTGTGCAGCATAAAATAGTAATAATTTCCGGTGCACATTTACAGCAGTGAAACTTCAGAGCAGGATAGGGGCCACGTGCAAAGCTGCCAAGTACTTTAATGTTACTTGTATCAACAAAACAAATATCTTTTAGAAGAGGAGGTGGGGGAATAAGAAGAGATTTTTGTAGCTGTTGTATTTGCTGTTTCCTCTTCCCTTCCTTTCACTCTAGAAATTCCTTATCCTTTCATGCACAGTTGAGAATTAGCCATTTATTCTTAGTGCTGGTGATGCAGTCTTTGATATTTAAAATGGAATGTGTTCCTTTTTGAGGCTCTGTGGTTTTGAATGAAGTACATGCTAGCAGATTAATGGTGCAGAACAGTTAGATACTGGCCATTTTTTTCCTTTCCATATTATTTCATCATTCATTAAAAAAAAGAAATTAAAAAAATACATTTTTAAAAAGAGACTGTAAATTAACTATTGCTTGTGTGGTAAAATTGTTTTCACAGTGTTGTCATTCTCTTCTAAGTTGAAATCGTTGAATAGCTATGAGCTGTCACACTTTTTGTAAGTTATAACTGCATCAAGCTGTGCTGACAAAATGTCCCTGCATAACTGTTAATATGCATTGTCATTTTAAGCATGAAACAGTTTAGCTAATGATTTATCTCTTATAATGCAGCACTTGGGGCAGCTGTATGATTTGTCTCTTTAGCAAGTCAAGTAATTTCTTTAACAAAATGTTAAGCACAGATGGGCCATAGGCTGTCAGTTAACCATTATTGTGCATGCATCTGCTTGCCTTCAATGCACTGTTTTATGTATTCAGCCACTTACTTAGGCACAGCTCTCTGAAAAGCGGAACCTACTCTGATTGGCAAATAAAATGTTCATTTGTCTCTTCTTCCTATTGTTTTGTTTTGGTAACACATGTCAGCAGCTCAATTACCCAGTTCATTAACAGCTCCCAATGGACATGATGGCCAACCCATGATAAGGAGGGCGATTGTGGCACATATGGTCAATAATAGCCTGTCTCTTAGTAATTGTAAATAAAAGTCACTGTTGGCCGTTTCCTTTTACTGCAGCTACTGCTTTCCTTTTCACTTCGCTGTACAAAGCACATTTCTCAATGTGAATCAGACCAGCCAAAATCAAAATACCATCCAGTCCTCTCCACAACCTCACTTATATCACTGCTGTGGTTGTTTTTGCCTTTCTTTGCTGACTTTCCAGCTTGCAGCTCATGGGAGACACAGTTGCTCTTTGCCAATTCCGTTAACCGATTAATTACTCTTATTAATCAGTTTACTTAAACAGCAACATATTTTCTTCCCATTTCTCTCATTCAGTGAAGACTTTTGTAAAGTGCCTGTGGAGTTTAAAAAAGCCATTTACAATGTTTTTGTAAGCATGCCCTTTGCAAATAGCAGCGGTTTTCAAAGGGGGAATTGAAGTGTGACTTAATCCTTGTTAGATGAGTGAAATTCATGTCTAGAGCAGAGGGTTGCTTTTGGGTTTTGTTTCTTGTTTTTAAATATATCATAGTCACAATGCCAGTAAAAAAAGGTTAAAAGAAATTTTACTACTTATTAGAGTTTCACATCTTATCAAGTATTCTGTTGCTTTCTAGCAAGACTGAGAATTGTTTTTCACACACTTTCTGATCCTAAATTTTCACTGTTTTAACAGGGAACTTGTAGTAGCATTAGCATATTTTATCTTAACCACACTGAAGTCTTTTGTATCTTCTTGTTTTGTTCATTGTTTTTTAAAATTTGCTTTTCAGTCAAAGCAGAGCAGTTAACTCTAACTGCTAACAAATTCTGGGCTATGACCTATTAGGGTGAAATTTGGGGTGCCGCATCTCCCAGTGAACTGGATAAAATTGCAGCTTGGGATGCTAGAAAACTTGCCAAAAGTGCTTTGGAGGGAGCACTGCAACCCTCAGTTTCGGGGTGCTTTTTTAGGCATAGGGGCATGCTCGATCTTTGATAAGGGGTTCAGCAGCTGTGGGTCCAAAACAACTCGCAGGTGGCTGGATGGTGACCACAGACCTCCAACACCCGTCCCCGCTGCCGGCCATGTTCCTAGCAGGCCTGTAGCCTCCACCCGGGGCCGCGGGCACCTGGGGAGTTGTTGCATGTCAGGCTTTATTTGTCCGGGTTTGATCAGCGTGGGCTTGGCAGGCCACACGCTCTGCTCTGCCTGGTGGCCCCTTGCTGTGGCGGGGAGGAGGCAGAGGGGAGCCTGGCGTCGCCTTTCTGCGGAAAGCGGAGGGCCGCTGTGCTGGCAGAGAGGCAGTTGCTCGACTCTGGAGCCTTAATTCTATTTTGTATGCAAATGCAAGCCTGCCCCTAAACTGGGAGGGAAGGACGGAGGGGAGGGGGGAAAGGGGGATGCTGGTAGGAAGTAAAGATGCAGTTTTATTTTCTTGTGGACTTTACTCTGAGGAAAGAAAGGTGTGTTTCTGGTCCATCAGCTGCTGTAGTGCCCACTGCCGAAAGCCTGCCCCAGCTCAAGCGAGGGTCTAAGCACTGGGGGCTTCTGCGGGGAGCACTGGGGTGAGCCTTGCGGCCTGACCTCCTGATGGCTTCCCCCTTCTCCATCCCTTTCCCCTCCAGTTCCTCAGCCGCACCACTCGTGCTGTGTCCAGGCCCTGGTGCGGGCAGGGGTCTCGTGGGGCCGCCTCCAGGTGCCATTTTGGGGCTGGGGAGCGTGGATTAACCCCTGCTGTGCATCCCCTTCCCCCGGCTGCCCTGCCCGGCCCCCCGCCCGCCCCCGGCCGCCTCCTTTGTGCCGCCCGCATCCTGCCAGGCAGGTGTCAGAGTCCTGAATGCGGGCTAGGGCCCTGCTGATGGATACCACAGATGGAGCGTGGAAATCGGCAGAATGGGCCTCAGCCACAGGCCATTTCTTAGGACCCAACAAAAGCCTCCAAATAAGTCAACAAAAATCCCAAAGATCACAAAGAGAAAGTGTCATTTGTCATTTGCCGCGGGTCCCTGTGGGGGCGGCGGCCCCGCCGCGTTCCTCCTCGCCTGCACCCGAGCCGACACGACGGAGGTCACCAGCGTCCCTTCCCTCCCACCCGGACGGCAGCCACGGGTCCCCACGAGCCCTGCCACCGGCACGTGACGAGGTGCTGGGAAGGCGGCCTGCGGGGCGAGGGAGTGCTGTGTGAACGGAGGAAGGCCAGCAAAGTGGCCAGCAGCCACCCTGCCGCTCGTGACTCGTTATCTGGTCTTGTTCTAGAGAGACCTGTGGCTAGTCAGAATTTATCTAGCGGCTTCCCTGCTTTAGAAGAAAAGGCTGTGGAAAAAAAAAATTAAACACTTTTACGGTGCCCAAATGGCTGCCAGAGAAGCTGTGCCTTCACAGGTCACAGGAAGGTTGGGTTTGTGGTGTGCGGTGTGCTGCATCCATATGTATGGCTTTTAAATGGTTGTCATGTTTTTGTTATTTAATTATTCAAATGAAATGTCTTGCTGAGAGGAAAAACAATCCAGGGAATGACCTCTTGTGCGTTATTTTGTTGTTCGGTTTTTGCCCCGACACGTCTGTTTACAGTGTTTGGAAAACTGATAATTGCAGAATTCCACGTGACCAAACGCCTGTGAAACTGAGCAGGGACTTCTTCATGTTGTAGTGCTAACTGGGATGCAACCTCTCCTCAGGCCACCAGACAGGTCACAAGGGGTCAAGGGACAAATAATTGCTCTTTAATGCTGTAATTCCTTCTTTAATTAAACTTCATGGCTCAGCTACTGGCGGTGCTTTTGGCTGCCGCTCCCATTTTACTCGGTGTGGTGAGGAGGGAAGCTGCGAGCTCCGCGCACCGTGAGTCTCCTTCTTTCCCATTTATAGCCCGCAGGGCTGGAGTACTGGGATCATTAGGACAAACGTAAAGGCTAGTGATACGTGTGATGTGGGTCTGTGGAGGTGGTGGAGAAGGAAATAACCCAGCTAAAATCTGGACACCTTTTCCTATGCTGAACGGTGTCTTATTACACCATGGAAGTCGGTGCATCTATTAGAGAGATGCTGCTTAGCAAAAGAGACGTAGACTCTGGCTATAGAACAGATGTAAAATAATTACTGCTGTTTTACAGGCTGAGGTGTGTCCAATTTGTGTGTTCAGCCAATACTCTGATAGGCTTCTCACCTATATAAAAGTTTAATAATAGTAAGAAAAGATAAGGATAAAAACTTCCCTGGAACTAATCCTTGTTAAAGACACTTCATAGCAAATAAAAATAGTGTAGTCTGTCATACAGACATGTAACTATCATTTGAGATTACATGTGTCTGATTTTTAATATTGTGGATCAGACAAGACAAAGGAACTCAGTGTTTTCAATAAAGTTGCTCATGGTAGCCAGGTCTGGTAAAGGGTAATACTGATGAAATCAGAGGGATATGAAAGCCATTTAATTTGATATGCATTTTCTCCCTACTTTAGTTTTTATTACTTTATCTCTAAATGTTAGCATCTGTGTAAGACACATTGTCTGGCTCTTGGATACTTTGCTCAGTGTTTTCTGACTGGTTTATCTCTGTCCGTTTCATATACTGCTTAATGAAATGTAAAGCTAAAATGAAATCAAGTCAGTGTTTTGTTCTCATTGCTGCAGGAATACAGGGTGCAGGGAAACATCACAAGATTTTGCTATGTCTTCATAAAACATCTTCAGAAAGATCATTATAAGCCTCCTGACACCCCCACCCAGTCAGCAAGGGCATTCAGGTCAGAAACGTGGCAATAAATATCCACTCTAAGCTGCACAGTTTAAGCTGGCTCTTTACAGGCATGTATGTAGGTGCCTGACAAAGTCCCCCCATGCACCCTGCTGTGACTGAGCAGCATCTCACCCTGGACTGGGGGGGCTGTGGTGCTTCTCCGTCCCCCATAGAAACCCCTGCGGGCCGAGCGCTGCTCCGGGTCGGGGTGCTTGGCGCCATGTCTTTGCATCTTTGCTCCGCCGTCAGGGCTGTGCCTGCCTTCAGGCGATCTGCTCTGCAGAGAACTTTCAGAAGTACAGTGCCCTGCTGCTCCAGCTTGCCTCAAGTCTGCTTTTCAAAAAACGAGCAGGAGCAGAACAAAACCCAGAGGAGCCCTTGCCTGACCCAGGTGGTAAGGGCAGAAGAGAGTGATGCAGCTGCGTGTGGGTGCCATAGGTATCTGAGGCCAACGTGGGGAAATGATTTAAAAAATAAAAAAAAAAAGCCCTGTATTTTTTTATTTTTAATTGTATTTTTGAACACCAGCATGAAGCTATCATGTAGCTTGGCAGTTGGAGGAAAGCAGGTGCTGATTCACTTGGGTTGGGGCTCCAACTGAGATTTGGGATTTGTCACCAACTTCTTGTGTTATGTTTATTTTGGGATACCCTAGAATTGCTTGTTTTATAGGGCATGAACTTGAACTACTTGGGACAGGATGCTTGTGCTGATTCCCCTTAGTCATCAGGGACAATATTCTCTAGAACAGCTAAATCCAGTCTTACTTGGGGCAAAACTTTCGCACAAGCAGTAGAGTCTGAGAGATGGATGTTCTCACAGTGCATTTATGTTGAGCTCTGTGGGAGTTTCTCCCGATGTCCTGTGTATGTTGGGTCCAAAATATTTATGGTGTCTGGACAATGAAGATATCTTTCACATAAGAGCCTCTTGGCTAGAGTAATTACTCCTTTTTTTTTTTTTAATGCAGAAATTCATAAACTCTTTAGCTGAGCTGCTTATAAAAGAACTTTGTCTTTCTCATGCTGTAGGACTAAATAAACAGATTAGGTGTATTTATTAGTTCAAACAGCTTGAGTGAAATTGGAAATGTAAGATAGCTAGTACTGAAGAAGGTGGGGGGTTTTAGCTGCAGCTTGAGGAAGAGTGATTTCTGTTCTGGCTTTCTGTTCTCAGCTACTTTCAAATAAATCATGTTAAGAAGATTATTTTAAATCAATGTCTGTATCAATAATTCATTTGGAATTATTGAAGCAGTAGAAGCAATACTTGCATTTCAACAGAACAAGCAGTTTCAGCATCGCTGGGGAGTGTCTGCCCTCTTTAGGTGGTTTCCCTTGAAGTCTTGGGGAAGAAGGGGAACGCTTGTTGCCTGGGACAGCAGCAGATGCAAGTGAAGACTGGCTTTGAAAATCCTGTTTTTTTGGTTCATTATGGCTTGCTGGGGAAAGAAAATGTGGTTGGGTACTGTAGGAGTCTTTGCTGCCTTCACAGCTGTAGCTATGGGTTCAGCCCAGCCAGGCTGTAGCTGGAGCGCATTCGATTACCAGGGAGCACAGCTTGAAGCTCTCGTGGGCACTGAGATCGCTCCACGACTTCTCCTGTAAGGCTGGAGAGTTGTCCTCCAGCTCACAGCATGGGCTGGGACAGAGGTCCTGGGAACCTGAAGCGTATCCCAGGGGATGGACATGCTGTACACGGTCTGTTTCTTTATGACTTTCCTTAAGCACCTGCTTGGGGCACGGTGAGAGGGACCTGTGGTCCAACACTGAGAGGCTGGTCTGCACGCGTGTCCCGTGAGCCATCAGCACACACCTGCATCCACCTGTAGCCACGGTCTATTCTGGAAAGCCCCCCTAGGCTAGGAGGACAAATCATGAAATGTTAGGTGAAGGAAGCGATGCAGCCTGTTCTGTATTTCAGTTCTGGTTGTCACATATATGATATGCTGGTATCTCCTTGCATTAGTGACTGGAAGAGTTGAGTCAAAACAAATTATTGCTCCGAGCTGTTTTTACAGGAATTCTCTGTACACCATGTCTCTTTTTTATTTATTTATTTATTTATTTTTTTGAATTAACATTTTTCTGGACTGTTCTGAGGTTGTTAGGCTGAGGTTGTTAGGTGGTCCTAAGACAGGCAAGTAAGTTGCAAGAGAAGGAACATTTAAATATCCATTAAACATGGAAGTACCATTCAGAGTATAGGATAAATACTAAACAAGACATAAAGTAAATATAATTGAAGAAACTAATTCTCCTAAATTCAAATATTATATATTAGAATATTACATCCAACGCTTTTTCAAAAGTGTTGTGATGATGTAATCACTTCCGTAACTATTTCAGCAGTAAGGTTTCACTGCTGGATCTATAGGGAAAGTCACATGCACATGCATCCACAGTGTCAGGCTGTTTAAGTTACAACACACACACTGGTGTGACAGATATTTGCATATGTTTAGCAGTTAAGGGAATAGAAGGAGGCTGTATCATTTGGATCTAAGCAGAACTGCTTATGGTTTTAAATACTTGGAAACCATTGGAGGAGTTAAAACAAATTGAATAATTCATCCATTCATTCAGAAAGATTTCTAGAGGTCCTTAAACATTCTTGGGTCAGAAAAATGTGATAAACTCATAGCTGAACTTTTTATAATTCTTTTTGTTTGAGCACATTTGCACAGTGGAACTTTTAACTCTGATTTGTTTCTCACTTTTTACAGTTTTGAAGTTTGCCACTCAGTTCTGAGTCATGGGAAGAAAAAACAGCTTTTCCATATAAGAAGATTTCATAAAATCTTTTGATTACTTTTTTTCCTCAACTAAAGATAATTTATTTTTTTTAATTTCTTTTGACCATCAGCACCCCAGTCTGATGAAGGCTCTGACATTGATTCTGAACCAGACTTACCTTTAAAAAGAAAGCAGCGTCGTAGCAGGACAACCTTCACAGCAGAGCAACTGGAAGAGCTGGAAAGAGCTTTTGAGAGGACACACTACCCTGACATTTATACTCGGGAAGAACTTGCGCAAAGAGCCAAACTCACGGAGGCTCGAGTTCAGGTATGTATTTAAAAGCTGCCTAACAAGGGGAATTTCCTTTCCTTTTATATTCTCACATGATCCTGTTCTAAATTAGAAGGAAAACCTGAAGCCACGTTGTTTACAACCTTAGGGGTTTCTACATCTGTACATGGACAGTGATTTTCCAAGTTTTTAAAACAACTGCTTTGAAAAACATTTTTTTTGTTTTCCCCAGTAATTGTTCCATACCTACCATAAATACAATACTGAGTCTTTAGAGAAGAAGGTCTATTATCCCAGTTTGTTTATTTTATGCATTTGACAGCACTCTGCATATAATCAGTTCAGCTGTTGTGCCAGTTTATAGTTATTTAACTGATTTCATCTGTTGTTGTTTGGGTCTTTCAGGCGTTAACAGAGGATAGAAAAACATTTTAAAAAGGACAATGTGTTTATAGAGCCGTGCGAGTGAGCTGAATAACTAGTGCAGTATCTATAGTTTACGTTTAGGTTAGCTTTTGAAGTTGATTTAAACCTTGTAATATCTCTCTTATCCCCACTGTCAGTTTAATTCAAAACAAAATAAACCCTCAAATAACTGTTAGGTCTTCACAATTTCATGTAGATCTGGATTGTCTAAAACAAGCTAAAGTGCTGGAGGAGTAAATCATGGAGTTGATTTAGATTGAGAAAAAAAAAAGGCACGAACCTGGGTTTTCAGATGTCCAAGATGCTCAAATAGTAGCTAAATAATTCTGGAATAAACTGTAGCCAGGAGTTCAGGTTCACACTAAGATCTGCTCTGTTTCACAACACAGAAGTGTGTCCTGTGAGATGTTTAATACCACAGGCAGAATCCTCCACTGCTCTGGTGCTCTTTCACTAATTGACATGCGAGAGTCATTTGAAAAAGCGTGTCCAGCTTAAATCAGTCTGAGGTGCACGTTTGTAAGCAAAGGTGCGGTTGGGTGACAAGCGAAGTGAGTGGTAGCTTGTGATCTAACCAAGGATCCAGGTGGGTTTGGCTGCTTTGGTGAAACTGTTTTTGTGCTTTCACCCTTTGAAGCTCAGCCTCAGGCATTCAGACTCTAGAAACTGAAATAGGTGGATCCAAAATATCCCTCTGACCTTTTAAGACAAGGATGCCTATTGCAGCCTGCCTGTATTTACTGACTATCTGTCTCAAAAGATCCTGACTCTGTCACTTTTACCTGATAAATGTTTTTGCAGAAGACTTCAGACCAAATTTCTTGCAAGTGTTTGTTATGACTGTGAGAGAAAATCAGATGTATGGATGAATTTGTCTGGAGGGCAAACTCAGTGGTGCATGACTCTCTTCTTAACTTGTTTACTAAGTAAAATGCTTGCAAAACAGCTTCGTATATAGACTTGGGCCAGGTAAGACCAAATCAAGCCCTGGGAATCCTTCATGCACTAACATAATATAGATAACTTCCTACAGACGTACCGTTACCAAAATGAACGGGATCTAGGATATGATGTTTTAGGCTATGTTAGCCTCGGTGGAAAGATACGATAAAATGAAAAAGACCTTGTTCATGTTTTTCTAAATCAATGACCCACAGCTAGAAGAAAAGCAGAACTCTCATTAACATAACAGCTGTCTTAATGTGGCTTTAACCCTGTGACTTTTTACATTCCTTATGGCTTCCTTGGTTCCCTTGAGACGCATCTTGTCTCACACCACTGCTATGATCTACAGCCACACGAATTCCCCAGTACCTCTGACATATGGATATTTTACCTAACCCAGCATGGAAGAAAATTCCCAGTCAATCAATGATTAAAATACCAGAACAAAACCTTTCTGGATTAAAGATGAGCCGGGGCTGAAGTAGCCAGCCTGTGGGTAGCTTCCTAGTGCACTCCATCTGTCTGGTACCCTTGGAGGCTGGCAGTGGATTTTTAGCAGTGGATTAAGGAATACAGGATTTTCCTTATCAGCATTCAGCACCTCTCTACAGCCCCTTAAAATAGCCACTCATGATGGGCATGAAATAAAAGATGACCTGTGGAAAGAAATAACCTTAAGAGACTTGAGCCTGAGAGGGCTGGATAGCCATACTGATGTAGCATTCAAGGTTTCTTAGTCACACTTCTGTTTTGGTAACAGTATGACGGAGATCAGAGAGATCAAATTTTATATGGTCATATACACAAAGATCTCTTTGACCGCTTCCAGATCAAGCGTTATGTACAAGAGCTGGCTCTTTGCAGCCCGAGTCCGGGTAAACCCAGAAAATTCTTTTCTTCTCTTGAGATTTTTCTAATGAGGTTGGCTGTAAGGACTGATCTTGCAGATTGCATTGCCTGGGAAGCTATTTAATTAATATTAAACTGATTACAACTGGACCAATGGACTATTCTCTCAGTCCCTCCATGTTTTCCTTTTTCTACCCTGCCAGTCCCATGCTTCCCCTTTCCTTCGATTCCCAAGGGGATCTCTGAACACCCACAAAAGGAAGAGTCTTAAACCTCCTAACCATCTATTTTCTCATTTCCCACTGTTGAAGGGTAACCAAATGCATGTTTCTGAGCTGCTTTGTTGGAGGGGGGTGGGGAAAACCACCTCTGGGCTGAGATCAAATTTAGAACTTTTCAGCCCCTAAGGGGAATTTTTTGAAAGCTACAAGCAACTGAAAACAGACTTTACACTGTGAATGTTATTTGTGTACTTAAATTGTGGGGACAGGAAAGGCTTTTGGGGGAAGAAATTTTGAAACAAACTCCACATTGCAAGAATCACAAGTACTATAATTATCACAAGTACTTCAGCACTGAGTGTAATAAAGCGTTAAAATGCTCCCTGTGATTCCTCCTGCCGTGCCTTTGTGCTCAAGGACACTGTGAGTCTCTCCCTTGTGTCTGAGCCTGGATGTCACGTGGAGACAGGGCAACCTCCTCCCCTGCCTCTTCCAGAGGCACCCGGCTCTGTTCTGCACATTAGATGCAGCAGGAAGGGAAAAGTTCTTTGGTGTTGTGCATTTATCAGAGGCAATTCCAAAACTTAAGTCCCCAAGGTCTAGAATGACCCTTTAAAAAAAAAAAAAAAAAGTGATGCTCTTTAACATGAAGTTAAAACTTCACATATTGTGAGTTAAAATCACAAACGTGCAGTGCTTTACTGGTCCAGTTAAAAAACTCGTTAAAACCACTAAGTCAGAGTGTAGGCCCTTAGTGTCTCTGGCATTCTTTTACTGAATTAATCTGGAGGCTAATTCCAGAAGTGAAATTTTCTGTAGATAAAGATCAAGGGCTCTTTCTGAGCTTCAGAGAAGTGCAGTTATGGTTTCTTTTAACAAACAATGCATAAGGACTGAAGTGGGTAGCATCTTCTCTGGCCATCTCCTGATTCCTGCATCAGGCTTATTTTTAGACCTGAATGAACTGGGCGAGCTTTGGTAGCAGCTTGGAGCCTGCTTCAGACTGGTGGTGAGAAGTGTTTAATGTCATTTTTCAGTTCTAAACCTGGTTTAAGAGCAGCCCGGGGTGCACAGTGTGTGCCCAGAGCCTCCTCGCTGGCTGGCGGCAGGGAAGGAGGTGATGCTCGGTGTTGGTGCTCTGGGCAGCCCGCTGAGCCTTCAGGTTTGCTGTGTGGCAAGCGAAAGGCCAGCAGCCTGACTTGGCTGACAGGGACCGGCTGGTCAGACCCATCGTTTTGGGCTGCGTGTTGAAGGCAGGCCTCCTGGATTAACAGAAACGAGACTTGCATGTTGGGCCGCGTGGGGATGTGCGCCCCGCTGCGTGGCACAGCATGGGGCAGCAGGTCCTGCCGTGCTGGCTCCTGGCCTGGGCTGGTTGCAGCTGCATCTGCTGCCCCTCCAGCACCTCCGCTGCCTCCTGGCCCCTGCCCCGAGCAGGGAGTGCAGCAGTCCTGGTTAACCCCAAAAGGCCACGGGGGAAATTAGTTTGGACTCTTTTAGTCCATGAATAATGCTGAAAAAGCAGGGGAAAGTGGGGAAGAATTCTGAAACATGAATACATCCTGCCTGAAAAGGCTTTTCTAGGCCAAATCCCAGGTTTAAATTGTTTTGATTGAAAACTTTCAAAAAGAAAAATATGATTTAACAGAAGTGTGTCTGACTAGCTACTATGATGCGGTTTAATATTCACATATCAAACTCATAGTAAGTGTGTTAGCTTTTGTAAAAAGCTTATCACAGCCTCTGCAAATAGAAATCCCACGAGCTCAAAGTCCTGAGTAACTGGAAGAAAAACTGTAAAAATATTTTCTTTAGTGCTGTGCTTGCATATTGTTTTCTTTGTTTCACTGTGGCACAAGGAAGGGAAGAGAAGAGTTTTGAAGAAGACGACAGAGGGGGGCAAAGGTGAGAGAAGCAGTGATGACTTTTAAGCTACTAGCAAGATTTGAGAGCTCTGAAGTCCAATCTCTTCAATCTCTTAGCTTTAAAAGTCTCTTCTCAGGGACAAACAGTGAAAAGCGTTCACTGGGAAATCATGGGAGAAAGAGGACCTCTGCCAAAAAAAAAGTCTTTATTTGCACTCAGCTCTTCTGAAATGGTTTGAGCTTGTACTTCAGCTGCATGGTCCTATGGGGAGATGGGATAAAGGAATGTGGGACAGATTCAGAAGCACTTAAGACCTCTCAATAGATCTTTACAGTTATTCCTAATGTGGTTTATGGAGAATTTATAGTGTCTCTTTTTTCAGCCTGTCCTTCTTGCATCATGTATAGGATACAGAAAGAAAATGCTGTGCGCATTCTTGTAGTAGATAACCCTGTAATTGCATATTTTTTTTCCTGGGGTAAAGGAGGAATTCATATGGGTAAATTATTCAACTACAAACACATGCAGGCCCAAGAAGACATTTATAAATATAAAGGAGAAGAAAGGATGTGATTTTAATTCTATTTTTCAGGTCTCTGCTGCCTGAGGGCTCAAATTAGTGGCGCTTTAATTTGTAAATACACAGTTCAATGTGCTTTTTCGTCAATATCTTGCAGAACTACTCAGCTGCAGTGTTTAGTAGTAGTTGTGCAGGACTGAGTCAGCCTTTCAGAGAAATGTATGAGAGTTGAGTATTTTGGATCACACTGGGAGAAGGTTGCAGGTCATTCCCTTTGGCACAGCCTAGTGGTTTTTCTTTTTTTGGGGGGGGTGATGGTGATGGTTTTTGGAGAGGGTGAGATGTTATTTATTTTTTACTTGCTTGTTTTAAAAGAACTCAGGTTTCCATCACATTGCTAATGCAGTATGATGATTCCCATCCCTGCCAACAGCAATGAGTTTTCCCTTTAGCTTCTCCCCATCGGAAGGCAGTTCCACTGCTTCCGATATCCCCCAGATGGGTCCCCTGATGCATCCAGAACTCCTGCTTCCAGGACAATAGGACGTGGTTTTGGACACGTGGACTTTCGGGTGGGGATTATGGTGGGGAAGAGGCAGATACCATGAAAAATATTGTAAGGCAAAAGGGGGGAAATAAAAACAACAAGCAACCACCACCCTTTGGCTGAAATTAGAAATGCCATTAACAATACATCAGTCTTTTGACTTTGTGTGTTTTTGGCACTCATGCTTGCAATGGTCAAGACTGAGTTTTAACAAAATATCCATGGGTTTCCTGCAAAATTCACATCTTAAATGTTTTGCCTTGGCAGTTCAGAGATCTTTTTGCCTTAAAAGCACATAGAACACTCTGTGTTTATGATTAGGCTGTTGAAATGTCAAGGCTAATTACGCTAGTGTGCTCCCAAGTGAATAAATGCATCTTTTAAAGAGTATGCTCTTGAGATCAATGAAATAAGATGCTGGCATGATCACTTGCAAACTACTTAAAGCAAAAATGATAATAAAAAGCAGGATCTAAATATTAGAAAATAGAGAAGGAAGAAACCTATTAGGTCACTTAATACATTCAACACCAGTGCAATATATATATATATAATTATTATATTTGTTGAATATTATATATTGCATAGTGATTTCTTTTTGGTCAGTCCAGTCAGTTCTAGATGCATGAAACACTTGGGTAACCAGTGTTTACTTCCCTTAAATGACTTTCTTTTATTTTACGTTGTGCTCTCATTTTTCTTCAATTTTCTTTTTGAGGCCTTCAGAGATGAAAACTTTGGCCAGGCTCTGTGGTTAAACATTGTTTCCAAATCGTCGGAGTAATTTACATTCCATCTTTGAAAGTGACATTGGAACTGGGGAGCCAGAGTCTCACTAAAGCAAACGTGACTTGGCTGCTAGTGCAGACATCGCTTTGGGATGCTTGGGTCACTCAGGCAAGCTGTGTTTCCTCTGGCCGTGTATGCGTTTGCACAACAGCAAGCACAATGCTGACCTAATTTAGAGCTTTTGAATGCTACACCAGTACAAGCAGGTCATATTGCCTCTGACACAGTACTGTTTGTGTAACTGTACTGCTGTATTTTGAGTCTCCAAAACACAGTAGCTTTTATATGCCTCACTTTGCTTCCAGGAGGATATTCAACGTGGTACTGGTGATCGCAATGCTACCAGGGCTTGGGCTGCCTTGGACTGAGATCCTTGCTGTTGCTGGTGAAGGCAGCATACAAAATACATCAGTTTGTCTGGTGAAGCAGGATGCGGATACTTTAGAGTTAGTTTTCTCTTGCTCCCACTACAGGATGGCACTTTCTGGTCTCCCAGTATGATGCTTGTGATTTTTACCGGTGGTCGTGCTGTACTTTGAGCATCAGTGAGTTTAGGTGGTGAACACCCAGAGGTGAGGCTGTGGAAGAACAGAAGTGAGCTATGGGGAACCTGCTAGATTTGAAAAATGTACTTGATAATGTGAGGAGTTTGTAATTTTGATGAAATTTACTGAATGTAAGAAATCACTGTGTTTAAATCGTATTGGAAATGAACAAACCAAAGAAAGCATTTCCTTGGGTGTTTACAATCTGCTTTTAAGCATACACATTGGCTTGTGGTGATTAGAATTATTTTTATGTATTGGCTTAATATTGACAAAATTTTTCAAGATCTCTTTAATTAGAGGTAACACTGCGTGTGGATTTTTCCATGATATGTGTTGATTATCATGGAATCATATAATATGATTATATGATTAAATGCTACGATATTTTTTTTTCCTGAAATGTTCAGTGTAAGTTAAGGCAGCTGAACATAGTCTAAGTAAAATAATATGATTTTACAAAAAATGTATCACTTCATCTAAAGTAGAAGGCATATAACTGCTTCTGAATAAAGTTTGGCATCTGACTCCTTTTAACAAATATTACATAAAATGTAAATAAAATGTTTGAGTTATTTAGTTTAGAGTAATTTGGTCTTGGCTTTCTAAAACGGATTTTCAACTTTTTAGCTCACCCTTTTCACTTTCTTCATATTTCCTTTTCTCCTTACTGTTACACTATTTCTTCTACATGTTCTGTCTCACACCCGAAATCTGCAGTTACTTGGTATGAAGTGGGAGTTTAACATGGTTGCAAACTGTGATCGGATCCATCATGTTTCAAACACAGGTCACCGTGTCAGAATGGCCGGACCACACTCGGTAGTAAAAGCCATTGCGTTAAAACATTCAGAATTAGATTCAGAGCTTCAGTTCTCTTGTGAAAAGGTGTGATGGTCACACTTTGGGCCACACTTATTGTCATTTTTTATGATAAATACTTTTTACTTTTACCAAGGCAGATCCAAAGCCTGTTAAATGAAAACAGGGACATAAGTGGATGGGACCCCTGGTGCTTGCTATTAACATTTTTTTATGTGCCTTTCCATTGCCAGGTATTGAAGAGCGTGTGTAGTTTACAGCGGCAGGGAGACCTTGGTGCTTGTGAAAGGGCTTAGGTCTTGTGGCAGATTCTTTGCATGGGCCAAACTCTTGCAGCCACGTTCTGCAGAGGGATCGTTTGGTGGAAGCTCATTCTGCGGTTTTGAATATGTTCAGAGTATTTTGGCGAGCCAATTTTGGGCTACCTGTGGTGCTGGCTGGGTGCCTGCCTCGCAGCTCGGGCTGGCGGGGCTGTGGGTGGCAGAGCTCTACGTACATGTGTTTGTTGTGGGGCTGTTCTAGGTTTTTCGCTACCACTGAGTGTGTCCCTTCATGCGAGGTTTAATGCATATATGTAGTTCTGGAAAAAGGCACATCTGTAAAATGAGTCAAGTATAGGCAAGAACTATCATTTGTAAATGAAAGCATAACACTTGGCATTAATGCAAATCACTTGCTGCTACTGAATTCCAGATTCGGACTCAACTCATTTTAACAATGATCTAGGGCTAGAAGACAGATGCTTATCTGTAGCGGAAACAAAATCTCGTTACCTCATTTTGCTCAGTGAAATCCACATCGTGTAGTTCAGCTAGTGTTCCCAAAGCATTTGAAGATCGCCAGATAACCCTCTTGACCTGAAGAAGGGAGAGTGTCATGGAGAAAGCAACAGTTAATGACCTGGGTGGGCTAATTACAACATGCATTTACTGTTCCTTGCTTCCTCTGTGACCTCCATTATCCTTCCTAAATGCTCTTTAGCAAGCCCCTTCCTCCCTCTTCAGAGTATCTTGCCCCATCTTTTTTTTTTTTTTTTTTGCTCATTTTCAAAAGAGACCTCTGCAGGAGTATGAGCCTTTGGTAGGCCTTGAGGAGTATAAGCAGGTGGAAAGAGTCTGAGGAATAAATGAGAAATTCAGGCTGAAATGTCAGTGAGGGTGGCAAAGAGTAATGAGAGAGGTGAAAAACAATGTAGATGTCTATAGGATGGCAAAGTAAAAATATTTTTGAATCTAGACCCATCTTCAACTGTTGCTCATCAGATAGGTCTCACCTCTCCACCCCTGGAGTGCCTTGTCCTGCAAGCTGCCTGCAGAAATGGTTTGTGTGGAGGCACAGAGAGGTGTTGTTACGTATAGGAAAAAAACAAGAGCGGGACCCCCGAGGTAGAACAGAGACTCCATCTGTATTTCCATCCTAAATCTCAAACTGGACTGAGGGCGAGTAATGGAGGAGGAGGCAGCTGTGTGAACTGAGCATCTCATTCTGAAAAGAGGATGAAGCCAGATCAAGCTATGTGGTGACAAATGGCCTACACCAGAAACCAGGTAGCCCAGTGAGTCGCCCCACTCCTGCTTATGAAACAGCGAGTGGTGGGGAAGCCAGGAGCATAGTCCAGAATGTCCTACACACTTACATAAGGGCCACAGACGGTCTAGGTGATGTTATACCTAGAAATCTGGTCTGTGATGGCTGATTCATAAACCAGTGTGGGCTGCTTGCCGGAAGGGTGATGGATCTGAGACCTAGCTTATTTTTACAGGTAAGTCTACATGTGGCTAATTAGCTTGTGTGCCTCAGTGGCTTTCAGGGTAGACTGCCCACGGGCTGTGCAGATGTACCTTGTGAGATCTTAACTGACAGCATCTTTTCTAATTGATGGTATCCAGCAGTTGCAGCTGCTTCCGGGTATACAACTATGAGCAATAATCTGTCTGCTTTTTTACAAAATGTGTGTAGCCTCCCTTATCTCAACCTTTCTTTTCTGCAGTGATCCACCTCATGGAAAAAATCTAGCACAGCAATCTAGAAGATGCTCTAAATCTGCAGAGGGGCAGTGCCGATGCATGCTGGCTTCAGGTGCTCCTGCTGTGGCTGGCTGCCCTTCATTCAGATTTGTGATGTGTAATCACTATTAATACCAATACTTATTAACCTACGTGCTGCAACTATTACTGTGTCTGCATCTGTGAAGTCTTGCCTCTTCCTTTCTTGGAAGCAATAAGAGCCATCCAAGAATTGGAAAACTTAAAACATGAGCTGAGAATGATGTGAAGGAATCACTTGTTGGTAGAAAACAGATTTATAGCTGAAATGTTCCACTAATCCAAAACCGATCTGTTTGATACTCTGTCCTGAGAACAGATTTCAAAGTGGTTTTGAAATACTGATCTTGCACTGAAATTCTGATCTAGTGTTAATGTTAAGAGATGTTTTGTACATATGTGAGTACATGAAAACTTGCTGGGAGGGCTGTGGTGTTTTTTGTTGTTGTTGTTTTCTTTTTTTTGTACACAGAGCTTGTATTTTTCAAATTAAAAGTTTAAAGTTCTGTTGATAATTAGGGCAATACAGCATCCCAATATACAATAAATACAAGCACCTTCCGACAGTGCATCAAGGAACGCTGCTGACTTGTCAGTGAATTAAATATAAACGCAATACAAGCCAGACCAAATAGTGGCTGGCACTTAGATCAAATGGATAGACGTTTTTCCCTTTCTCATTAAATCTGGCACAATAAGGATAGTGATTAATAGCTGTTAAAAGCACAAAAGCTTGGAAGCATTAGTCAGCTTGTTTCTCAGGAGGCTGTAGTAAAGAGGAAACTGGGGTTTGGGATTCCTGCATCCTGTCTGCTAAACCATGGAAGTCTGTGCCAAGGGCTCTTTTCTTCTCCAGGAGCTCTGAGCTGATGGCAGATGTGCCCAGCGCACATCTTCTCCCTCTCTCTTCTCAGACACATTTTAAATATGATGCTATTATTTCTGATGCACCGTTATTAAATGTACAAAATATCAAATGTGCCTAATTAAAATATTTGTAGGTCTGGTTTAGTAACCGTCGTGCTAGATGGAGGAAACAGGCAGGAGCCAACCAACTGATGGCTTTCAACCATCTGATCCCAGGAGGATTTCCACCCAGTGCCATGCCAACTTTGCCGACATACCAGCTCTCCGAGCCATCCTACCAGCCCACCTCCATACCGCAAGGTACAGTAGCAAACAGGTACTTGGTTAACATAGTGTTATTCGGGGTTTCCTGTCTTCATCTACTGCAGAAACATTTTCTTGGCAAATACAGAAAAAAGGGTGTTGGCTACGTTAGGGTCTGAATCAGTGATGACCTTGTGAGCCTGCCTATTTTAAACACGTAAGGATTAGTGTTTGTTTTGCTGCAAGAAAGAGATGGTCACACATGAAGGGTGCTAGTTATAGGGAAATAATAGCCTCATGCACAGCAGAGGAGCGCTGCTGGTACTGTGATGTGCACGTTTCCCTACCTTTGTGCTGCATTGGCCTCCTTTGCTGAGAGAGTCATGTCCTGTCCTCTTCATTGCTTTTGATGGTGGTGCACTGGAAACTTCTGTAAGTACTCTGAGTAGTTACCTGATGTTGGAAATAAACAGCTCTTCAGACCATCATTTTGCATCAGATAGTAGCAAGTCTTAGTATGGTAAAAAAATCTTTCTTAACCTTACCAGAAATGCTTTGAATTCTGATGGATTAGAGAAGGGGAAAACAGAGCTTTAAATCTAGGTTATACTAGATCCTACTCTTAAGGAAAAACCTTACAGGTGAGATTGTATAAGACAAATTACTGTTACTGCACTCTCTTTGCTGCCTCCATGAGGCATTGTATGCTAACTGTTGATAGATGTTGTTGCCAGGTTATGTTCTAATTAGGGGAATTTTGTAAAGCCCCGGACTTCTCCCATCCATTGCTAGTTTCAGTATAAATCATGGCAGAATTTCTGTGCTGTGATGAGGAAGGGAAAAAGCCTGTCTTCCAAACAAACAAAGCTTTGCCTTTGTGTATATGTATATACATTTTACTTGCTTATATATAACTATATAAACCATATAAAATATATTTATTTTTATATATTATATATAATTTTGTGATGTCAGTTGTAAACAACGTGCCTGCTAAGAATTGTCTGAAAAATGCCTGTATCTGTTGTTATGGTTTTTACAGTCTATTTAATAATGGTGATTTCATGGAATTTTTGTGTCATTTAACTGGCCAGCTAAATATCCAACAACGTTGAAGGCTTACCATTCTATTCAACCAGTACTTACGTGAAGGTTCTGGTGAAATTATATCAAGTCGAGCTTCACATAATGAACTTATTATGCCAGGAAAAAAAGGAGGAAAATGATCAACATGTTTCTTTTGCTTCCAGCCGTGTCTGATCCAAGCAGTACAGTCCATAGACCTCAGCCTCTTCCTCCAAGCACTGTACACCAAAGCAGCCTCCCTTCGAATCCAGAGAGCAGCACTGCCTATTGCCTACCCAGCACCAGGCATGGATTTTCCAGCTATACAGACAGCTTTGTGCCTCCGTCCGGGCCCTCAAATCCCATGAACCCTGCCATTGGCAATGGCCTTTCACCTCAGGTCAGTCCTGTGTTTTCAGACAGAGGATTTGCTGTATACCAGAACCAAAGAGTCTATTCCCTCAGGCCACAGTATAATGAATTGCCAAATTTAAACCATAATGTATTCTTTATACAAGCCACATGATTTCAGTTTGCTAGTTTCCTTCTTTTTATTTTTTTCTTCCTACTGACTGAATCAAGAGTCATAGCTTATATTTAATTTCAAGTGATTTATAATGTAATCATGCAGGCTTTGTGTTTACATTCAGTTGTCAAGCATTGGTAATGTACTGCTATTTTCCTGAAGATCCATGGCTAGGTACAGAAAGTAGATCTTGTAGTTTTTGTGTGAATAAAATTTCTTTAAAATAACCTCACAGAGGTTTTACCAAACGGTGCAGGAAATCACAGGCAGGTTGTACTAGGGGAGTTCCACGGGCTGAACAATACACATTGAGATGAGCTGTAATTGAGTTATAAATACATAAATTAGGAGTATTACTGCTCTTTGGCAATATATAAATGCATGAATACCATAATTGTTTTTCTAATTTGCATGAGCTCTTTTTAGGAAATCATGTTAATAAATTGCCTTGATAATTGAGTGTCAAAAGGTTGGTTAAATTTTCCTACGTGGCATCTGTCTGAAGCTGATGTTATTAGTTAAACTTGAATAGATGGCAGTTTATTTTATTAGCAAAAGCTTTGCCCAGGTGCTCAGAAAGAGATGTCCAGTAAATTCTGAGAAGTTGCAAAGAGGATGCAATCTATAATTACAATCAGGAATCTCTTCAGGGCTGAAAGTGAGAGTTTTAACGGCTTTATCTTCTTTCTACCCTTTTTTCCTCTCAGTGGTTAGAAAAACAGAGAGAAGCTCAGAATGACACAAATGAAAAGTGAAAAGACAATTATACTCAATTACACACTAATCACTGACTATCACCACTGCCTAAGCAGGGAGAGGGCATTCTAATAGGCAGAAAATGAGATTTTAATGGCACAAAGGGTGGCCAAAATAACGACTCGTATATCTTTGCCTCCTTCGTTTTCTTCAACTTGTGGTTTGCATCTCGGGAGTACAGTTCCTGGTTCCTGTGCAACGGTGATAACTCTGTGCAGCTGAAAAGTTCAAAGGCACTGGAGTTGAAAAGAATGAATAACAAAGGCAATGAAATAAACATTTTTGCCCAAAGGCAAAAGTTCATAAACCCTTTTTTGTAACAGTAAATGTAATTAAGTTTCACAGATTCCTATAGCATAGAGTGGGGTACAAAACTTTATGGCTTGAAACCTCAGGAAAAAATACCAACAGAAAAACAAATGGATGTACTTCCAACAAGACTTGAATGGATTTTATTCTAAAGAATTCTGATTTATAAATGCAATCTCCAACAAAAGCCAAGACATTATACTAGTTGTTTCAATTTTTTTTTTTAATGGATGGTTTCGTAGTGTGCAAGGCTTCCACAATTTTGACTTAAATATATTTCTGGGATTCAGTGTTAATCCATCAAAAGTAGTTGTTAGTGTCAGTTTAAATGTATGTTGGTTCTGGCTATGGAAAATGTGATCTTTTTTTCTTTCACAAAGCTTTTATTGTCTGTGACATAGAAGTTGAGCGCAACAGTAAAGAAATCTTGTGATGTCTGGGAAAGTGGGACAAAAAAGTGAGGCCGGGTTTCCTCCCCTCACCGCCCCCCCCCCCCCCCCCCGAGTCTTGCTGATTTGAGGTTTGATATAATCAAAAAGAGATCCCAGAGCAGATTAGACTTCTTTAATCAGTTGCTGGGCTTCTTTACACCCAGCCCTGTCTTTAAGCTATGAAACTTCTTTGTTGTTGTTGTGTGTTGTTTTTTTTTAATTATTATTTTTAAAAAATATTCTTAGGCATTTGAAACGTTTTTCCTCCCCAGTGTTTAAAGCTGCTGGCCTTATCCTGCACCTTTACCAACAAGTGTAGGAGGAAGCTGATCCCTCAAAAACTGATGTCATGTTCATCACTGAAAGTACACAAGAGATTAGTTATATCCGTTTAGATGTTGAACAGCTTTTTGACAACTGAATGATGAACCTGACTGGCTGATAAAGATCTTTCCATCACCCAACAAAGCAAACAAACTAAAAAAAACACCCTGAAATACTCATGCAGTGTTACCAACAGCTCCTCTGAAACAGTTTTGGGGCCTAAACAAAGACTGAGATGCCTCGGTGTTAAATGACATTCCTAGGCTTTGTGCTTCTGCAACTATTTCTGCCCTCTTCCTTGGGTGAACTATGTACACAATGTGAAACAAACTGTGGGACTCTAGAGAAACAATTGTGCTTTATGCCTGAACGATGAGCCTAAAACATTGGTGTCACATATGTGCTGCGCTTCTGGGTATGAAATGCTGCTTCACTTGGGGGTTTGGTCCCAGAAGGTCAGGCGTCTTCGGGACCCTGCGTGCAGCAGGTGTCCAGGTGCTGATCAAGATGGGAGGCCAGTGTAGCCGGAAAGTCTAAACCAGTTCTGTGCTGGGGATCTTATTAAGAGAAAAACAGGAATTCTCTTGCTGAGTGGCCATGTTGCAATGCCCTGTGTGTGTGTGTGGAATTTAGATGAGAGGGAAAGAGAGTCTTTTTACTAGCTGGTGGATTTTTGACCACAATAAATCTGGGTGTGTGAGCAATTAGCATAATGTTTCCACCCATCGATGTCTCTCTCAGACGAGCACGGGATATACTGTGTTTAAAGCTGAATTTACGGTGACCTGGGGCTTTGTCTGAAGCCCAAATAGTCTTTTGCAATTAAAAAAAAAATCCTCAGAATATGCAGACCAAAATCTAATATTCACAGGATCATAGTCTTGCCAGACACAAAACTCCTCTTCCTCTTTGACTTCAGTTTATTCTAAATGAGGGTCTGACATGCGCTGGGGAATGCTATATTTACTGTTCAGGATGTTTTCTTTCTATCTTTGTTCTTGGGGCTGATGGACAAATGTGCTGTTTAAGGCAAGCACTGGGTGAAGCACAGAGGAAAAGGGGAAATGACTAGGGTGCTGTAACTTTATTTTTATCATGTTAGCCATGAACTTGGAAGGCAGAGGACTGTCTCGGTCAGTTTTAGTAAGCAGAATTCTCCTTAAGGTACCTGTTTTGCTGGCTGATAGGTTGTTGGGAAATACAATGTTCTTGTTTATATGAATGATAGAATAGGAAGAGTCGCATCTTGTTAACATTCAACCCTTTTTAACATCAAGACAAGATCTGCAGATCCCCTCCAGATGACGGATGATCCTCCTTGTTCATCTGGTTTGCTCATTACTACCTGGCTGTGGTGAGAACCCCTGTCTCTCAGACCTGCAGAGGGTTGCCTTTTGCAGGAATGAGACAGTGATGGATGTCTCGGGGAGCTGATATCCAGGAGCGTCCTTGTTTGTATTTGATGGAAAAGCAACCAAACCACAAGCACTCCATCTCAGCCAGAGCTCTTTAAGTATAACGTCAGAACGGAGATTATTAGTGTGTAATATATGTAAATTGCATATTTTTTGTGTTTTCTATGCCTATTATGCAGCCTCTTGGCTTTCATGCATACATTTATGGGAATATTGTATTTCCTTTTCAAATTAGGCTTCAGTTGCACAGTGCATTTTTTTTAACAAAAATTTGTTAACTCAAAATTGTTAGGGAATAGCATATCTCTCCGTTAATGTGTGTGTGCAGGACTTAAGCGTGCTTCTGAACTGCTATGTCACTTCGTGATCATGGCATTAGCAATCACCCCCAGTTCTTTGGCTGTAAAGCAGAAGACGGGCTACCAGAACATTGGTCTTGCGAGTGCTGCAGGTGTATGGTCCTCCTAGAGAGCAGATTGTTTTTAAGACAGGATTTCAATATTTTGAACTGCTTCATTTAAGATAAGGAAAAAGTCTTTTCCGGTGTACACGGACATCCCTTGACCTTGTCATGTGCTTTTTATTAACGTCAAAGTAGCACAGTTTGTCCTACACCGTGCGGTTCAAACAGTTTGCAGGTTTTGAAGGGTGCTATTTCAGACTGCTCTTGGGTTCAGATTGAGCAGCAATACTGTACGCACCTTGCTGCCAGTGAGGACACTTGCTTCCTGTATGTAACCTATAGGATAGCCACTTGCTTCCTGCATTTAACCTATAGGATGCCCGGGCTTAAATACTGCTTCATTGTTATTTTTTTTCATGAAAAAAGAATGAATGCATGCAACCTGTATCCTGCTGGACATCAGGCTGTTGTTTTTTTTTTCCTCCTTGCCCTCTAGAAAACTTCTGAGTCCTTTTTCCTCTCCCTTATTGTCTTCCTCCCTGACTGAGTCAAACTAGTAGCTTTAGAGGTTGTATTTTCAAAATTGGAAGTGGACTGCATGTTGAATGCTTGCACAGAGTACCATAACAGTCTTGAAAATACTTTGCAGTTCTCATGTAATTACCTGGAGCTCAGGAACAATCTTGATAAGAAAATTCCAAACTTTTTTTGTGAACAGTAGTAAAAATACCAGCTGTTTCAAGGTTTCTTTCTTCTACTGTCAAAACATTTCACTGCCTGAGTTTAAGAATTAACCTGTAACTCTTCTTGGTGAGATAACTCTTAAGTAATTGGCTTCTCTTAAGTCTTTGAGAGCACTTGGTTTTCATTAAGCTGAAGTATGGATCTGATGGCAGCTGTCAAATCAGTTAAATATGTTCATATTGTCTTGGAAACTCTGTTTTTAAGGGAACACTGGAACCAGTGGCTAAAACCTTGCATTTCCTCATTAACAGAGACAAGAAGAAAAAATGCAACTATTAATTTCTTATTATGTTCCTTCCAGTACCTTCTAATTAGTATCCAACTGGTTGTCCACAGAAAACATTTCATTTGAATCTAAGTCCCACACCAGTCAGAAGCTCATGACGTTTGTAACTGAGGTCTTGACTTTGAGAGTTCTTCACTCAATGGCCAAGAACATGAGACAGAGGTCAGGGATTTCTTTGTAATGAAGAAAATTAATTCACATGGTATGATCTTAATGAGCTCATTTTCTTTCTTTCCTTTTTTTTTTTATTTTAAATAAAAAATAAAAAAAAGAGGGGAGAATGGGGTACAAAAGTTAATTGATTATTTCTGTTTCTGGAGTGTGATACAAATACATGGGATACAATAGTTTCATAATTGTTACCTTGCAAACATAATAACATGGTTTTGTAAATTATCATGATTATTAATACATAATATCATAATTATATAGTATATAACAGGTATCAATATGGTATATATTATATCTTTATATATTGATTATATAATATGTAAATATAATATATACATTAATGTATTTATTATATATGTAATCTCTCTAGTATAACTACAACAATAAACTAGTGACCTTACATTTTCAATGTCCACCTTAACTTATCTCCCTTGTCCTCTTTCCACCTTGACCCTCACCCTGCCAGAAATTTTTCTGGGGCAGGATTCAGCCTCCAAAAACAGGTCTGCTCTTACAGCTCAGAAATCTTATATGGAAATATTAAAAAAAAGCTCTGGGCTCTGCTGGAAATTCTAGCCAATTGTACTGTAATTTCATAAGAACAAATATTTGAAATATTTAAACTATAGTTCACTTGAATACAAAAATGTAAGAGTAAAATAACAAAATATGTATAAAACATAAGTGTTGTGACTTTTTTTTAAATCCCTTTTTATCATGTTACAGCCCTCAAACAATAGTATAGCAAATTTTTAATTGTTTGAATTTCTCCTTCTTAAGTCATTTCATTTTGGCATTATGAGAAGATACCACTTATCCAGAAGCCTTGACTGCTGTTAAATTTATATATTTTGAAATAGTCTATGGTTTTGAATGCTAGATGGATCCCTGTTGCTAGGTCTGGATGCTGTTTCATGACAAAAATTGTTCAGATGAAAATTTATTTCAAAAACAAAACCTGAGCTTTCCCCAACCCAACAACTCCCAATTTTTCTAATTTATTTATGTGAGAGTTTAAAACACAAACAATTTTTTTTACCATGAAGTACAATTGCTGATATGTCATATTTTTAAATTTGTGAACAAGTATTTGTGGTAATTTCATGTATGACTTTAAAAAATAAATTAATTAACAGACATCACAAGAAACAGAAAAATCAGCCTGTACAATGTGATATTGATAGTTTTAGAATTCCCACAAAACTGATTTATCTGTTTTCATAATAATTTGTATCAATTAAAATATACATAGGATGAATATTCAACTGCACTGCAGCCCTTAAAAATACTTTTTTGCTTTTGCTACACATAGATGTTAAATTTAAACCACTTAAGTGAAATTATGAGTCAGCTCTTCATATAGTATATGACTGGCATGCACCGAACTTTTAATTTTTTAATGAATTTACGAAATGGAAATATCAACAGGAATCTAAATACTTGCATATTTATTCAATTAATGGCCGGTACGTGAATGAGGGTTTTGTCATGAATAATCACAGATGGCATACTTAAGTAACTACTTATGCTCTATGTTTTAGATCTCCAAAGGAAGAGACTAAGAATACCACAGTGTGATTCAGTGAAAAGCATATATTGTGGCAGAATCAGAAAGAGCAAAATTTCATCCATAGCAAAGTTATTCTAGAAAGTGAGGCCTCTGTCTGTAAATGCACAGGACTCAATTTGCTTCAAAATTTCCTACGTCTCAAGAGAGAACTGCTTTAATTTTTTCATTGATTTTTGCCAGGATATCAGTAGCAGTCATAATTTTATAAATTGATTTGGTTTTATAAAAGGAAGACTGAATGCTGAGTCAGAATGCAAAGAGGCTTACCCTGGTCCAGTTGGCAAAATAGGTGCACGTTTGTCCCCGGCGATGATTAGCCTGGTATTAGAGTCCCTGGCACAGACATTATTGAAAGCCTTATGAATAAGCCCTTCCTTACAGGCTGGATTACTTCAGTGGTACTTGTCCACCATATTTTTCCACATTTATAGATGACATTTCTTTTAACTAATTGGCTAGGATTTTGTGGCAACTTACTGTTGGTAGATCCAACCATGCAGGTGTAGCTCATGCAATAGCTGATAAAGGCCAAATGTTGAGTTCAGTGAGAATCTTTCTGTAAAAGCCTCACAGATCACATCACCAGGCCTTCTGCCAGCAACAAAATTGATTAGTATTTAAAAAAAAAAAAAAAAAAAAAAGGTTGTTTGTTGTTTGTTTGACTTTCAGAGAGAACAATACCATGTACCCCAGTTGTGAAGGGGAGGTGTGTGAGAGTCCAGCTGTCTCTAGCTTTTTCATGATGGTTGGAATCCTTTTGTGTTTTGGGTTGAGAAGAAGGTGGGAGAAGAGTTCATGGGGAAAGGGCAACATAACCCCAGATTTAGGCTTGCTATGAACTGTTGTAAGTAATACTGCCATATTTAAGCATTTAAACTCACAAGCCAATACCTACAATACCCGAGACTGCCTAACAGTTTTGAGATGCTTAATATATATATATTTAAAACATAAATATTTAAATACATTTTATATATTATATATAAATAGTATATTAAAAAAAGGAGTATATGTTCATCTTTGGGTCTTCTGTTTTTCCTTTTCAGTCTTCTTGATATTTTTGAAGCTTTTCCATTTCTAATTCTAGAGAATTCCTTTCTCTTTTAATTATTTTGATAGCGTTACCTAGTCCTGTGATTCCATGATCCAGTGACTGAAAAAAGGCACTGTGATTTAGTGGCAGACTGTGGTAATGTTGTGGACATCAGTAATCTCCTGTAGATAAAAATACAATTCTTGAAGGATCAAGTTATCCTCTCAGTTGTCCTAACTGTACACTGCTGCACCTTCTCTAATTTCAGTGTAGCTACCACTGATGTCTAGTGGTGTGAAATCACTGAGAGGCCTCATTTGATTTGATTTGATTATGCAGAAGGTCAGGCTGTTGGATGTTCAAAGTCAGTGTATTTGCTCCAATTTACATTAACCAGCTATTTGGTTCCCAGTGCTTGCCATTGGGGGGAAAAAAAATAAATCTCTTGGGTCTCTTCATATATAAAAGCAGAAATATTCATATTTAAGAAATAGCAACGTAGTTCTAGGACCTTATAGGTATAGGTCCATGTAGCTAATTAATCTAATTTAATCTTCTAAAATCTGTCATTCTAGTGCATTAGGAGAATTACTTTTGTGTTTTACAGTGCAATATTTTGTTTTTGAGAGACTTTTCTACAGTGAAAAGAGTTAACAGCAGGTAATGCCATTCATCTCAGAAGGAGTTTGAAATTTTCACTGTTTGTGATGAATGAGGGTATCTGACCCACATCTGTTTTACATTAGAATGGAACATTGCCCTGACATCGTTAGGAGCATTTGTCAAGATTCCCTGGACAGAGCTTCTGTAAATTACATGCTGCAAATGTGTCAGGGTCAGATAAGAGGATATCATTAACTCCACTAAAGTTTACTCATGATTCTGTCAGTTCAACTTAATACGTTAACTGCCAACAATTTTCCTTGAGCTGTTTCATTAAATCTTTCATTCACAGGAGGGGGAAAAATGTATCACTGTACCCAAAAAAATATTGCACATGTTCTTTTCTCATAAATCATATTAATTGCAGACATGGTCACAAAGCATATTAAATGCAGGCATGCGTAAATGAATTAAAACATATGAGAATTTTATTGTGCCTATGGTAGGTCCTACATCCTAAAATACAAACCACATTAACAGGCATAATGTTTCATTTAAATGGAATAAGCCTTTTCTCAGTTTAATGGACTTTATTTTGTTGATAATAGAAGTATTTTCTAATAGCTGATAATGGACCAGATGTTGCGTACATGGTTTTCAAGGCTTTCATCATTCAATTTTTCTTCCTCTTTCTGGATCATAACCTCATCTAGTGATGCTATGTTGACCCCACAGCTAAAGATTTATCCTAATGAATATTTTGCATTGTTTGGGATGCGCTCTCTGACAACATTTCTGCAGAGTTTGATAGTTGCAGTTCACTGTGTTCTTTTTGATATTTCTAAATGCACCTTCGTTTTCTAATAGAACATAATTATTTTATTAATTGTATATAGTGTCTTTTATTGTATAAACCCAAAGGCTATACACCAACATTTCTAAACCTTACAGTCTGATTTTTTTTTATTTTTTATTTTTTATTTTTTATTTTTTATTTTTTATTTTTTATTTTTTATTTATAGGAGTTATTTTCTAAAATAAATTGAATAGCTACAGCAGCATTTAGTTCTAGGTGTTAGATCAGCCTTTCGTTTTTCTTCTTTTAACTTCTTTGGGATCCAGCTCAGTGTGGGTGACAATTACCACTTCAGTTTTCCCAAATTAATTCAGAGGGAAGTACATATTTTCCAGTAATTTGGCTGGCATGTGGACTGAGTAAATGTTTTGTAATAATTAATGAAGACTCAAATCTATTTACTTATTTAGAACTGTACTGTTTCATTCTAGTAGAGGATCTGAGCTGCAAAACCCAGATCTTCATGTCTCTTGTATGCTACTAAGCTGAGGGTGCTGAGTATCTCGCAGACGTGGCCCATTAATGGCTATCTAACTGATTAGGTGAAAGTCAGCCATGCCCTTCCTGTAACTCCGTGTATGGGTGATAAGGTCATGGCACATACCATGCAAAAGACTTCCGCCCTGAGGCTACTTCCCTTATAGCTTTCAAAACAGACATAACCAAAAATCTAATTATTTAGATACTAATCAACTGCAGGATGATTCCTAAGGCTTCTGAAGAAGATATTTCTGAGAAGATCGTTGCTTCAGTTTTCTCCATCTGAAAGACAGGGAACTGTGTCAGTTCTGCTCCAAAGTGTCTATTAGGTGCATATGCTCTTAATAAAAGATACCTAAAGACTTGTATTATTATCTGAATAATTTTTTAAAAATTAGATCTCCTCAAGTGCTAATTCTAATTTGTCAGAGAAAACAAATCCCTCTCCAAATATAGATGCTACCAAACTTTGAGTGTGTTTTGAGACCAGGTCTGGATCCACATTTAGATTTCAAGGGTAATCTCTAATTCTAAAATAAATTCCAGTCCCAAAGATTTTAGGCTCATTGTTTTTGCTGTCAAAGTCCCAATGATATTATCTTGGGCTCTATTCTATTGGAAATATTAAACAGGAAAAGAGTTTAGTTACTTGGAGTATGTAGTTGGTAAAATAGCTGTTTGCCTAACTTAGCAATCTGTCATAAAACTCGTGGTAGAGATGGTGTGTGATGAGAGAGCTCGCGTGCAGAGAAGGCTGGCATCAGGACTCCAGCGGGGCTGTGAGGCGACACAAGCCCGGGTTGTTCTCCCTGCTCTTGAATTTGGAACGGAACGTGGTAAAATCCTGTAAACATTGGGATCACATAGGTGCTGTACAGGAATGGAAAGGGTTGTGCACTCATTTCAGATTCCTGATAAACCATGAGTGTATTCAACTGTAGTCAAAACCATGATACTTGTGCCAATGTAAATATTTTTCAAATCAGTAATTTTTAGAGTGTTTAAGTTATGTTATATATTTGTGCGGATTTTTCTATTCTTTTAAGTCTGTAACCTCTAATTTTAAAGGATGAAGATTAATATAATCTGTGTTCATTTGGGTTATAATATATTTAATATTATATCCTGCTGATGCAATGTCAGTTCATTAAACATGCTAGATTTTCAGGATCATATTATTTTCCAAAAATACAAGAAAAATATTTGTAGTTCCTAAAATAGCAAAACTTACTAAAGCAATCTTTAAAAAATTCAATACTTTTCAGGATCCAGTTTTGAGGAGAAAAAGTTGAGAGGTCAGTTGTTTCAGTTTTTAGAGTTGTTTGGGACAAAATACCATTCAGACTGTCATTCTAGTAAGATGATTTTTTAATCTATAGCAGTTACAAGGACTTTTTAAATTGCTTTATATTAATCTCAGATTCTTTTAATAGGATTTATTCATTGAAAAGGTGATTTGAATTAAATATAAAATACCTTATAATCTGAATCTGAGTTCTTCATTTGTGTTTTTAACTTAAGTGAAAGGATTTCAGTATCTAAATGAAATCTGTGGATATATTTTAAAACTATTTTTTGGATGAATATTACAATTTGTGAAACTTTCAGAAAATACCTTGAGTTAGACTCACATTTTCTGATGAGTGGAACTTAAGTGAAAACTCTGTTGCTATAAGTAGAATTGAACTTTTCTGAGCATTTTTTTTGTCTCAGTGAGATGTCTTGAGTATATCTGATGCAGAAATGTTTTATGTTTTTGATGCAGGCAGCTGGGTGTCACTTTTGAAGTACTCTGCTTATGCCTCTTGTTCTTTTCCTTATCAGACAGGTCTTACAAGACCTGGATTTGTCTTCCTTCCTACTTAAGTTATGAACCCTTGGGCTTGTTTCACTTATTTATTAAAAACAAACAGAATTCAGAGTTTGCAGACCTGGGACGATGAGCTCCTTACAACAATAATCCTTCTTCTTTTGTGATGTAAAATAAATACAGTTCAAGAAGGGGCACCAGAACTTTAGGAACCAGACATGTTCATATTACCATGGATTTATTCTTTACAAAATAAACTGCAGTATTAATAATTTTTGTAGGTTATGTTAAAAAGTGCAGTAAAGCAAAATGCTTATCAAAAAGCATATATCAGGTATTTGTAATGCCTTTTTTGGAGGAAGAACAACCTGAAAATTATCAAAATATGCTGTTTTGGCAGAAGCTGTACATGATCCCTCAGTTTTAAGCTGCAGACTGTTTCTTGGACTTTGAAGTGCAATTTATTCCAACAGAAGCAAGCTATTCTCTCAATAGTGCTTATTTTCAAAATGTTTCGTAGAGTTGTGCTGGGAGTGGAAATACAAATCCTGTAGTGTGAGTTCATCTTTGTAAATCAAGAATTTACAAGGGAGTAGCTTCCCTCACTCCTGTTCAAAAGCACAGGTGCTTTTGAATTTTTTTGTGGTCGTCTACTGGAAATCACAGCCTAGAGGGCTGGGCTTTTGTAGAGACAATTATATAATTTCCTGAAATCTTTTGTCAACTAATCTCAACACGGTTGTTGATTTTGTAACTGTTTGTGTATGGGCAGCTTTATTAGGGAGTCAAAGTTGACTTGAAGCCAGTCTGGAAAGCCATACCCTTTCTGTTGTCCTCTCTAACTCAGATTATTAAATTGAGAAGTGGTATTATGACCAGCGTTTTTTCACATTCATTTCTTCAGACCAGCACACTGTGCACGCAGCAGCAGGAGTTAGGGCTGCTCTGCCCATTCCCCACATACTCATGTTCTTCTTTGTGCTGGGATTCTTTATTACTTCTGTCAATGGTGTTGCTGTGATCCACTCCAAATTAATTTCATTTTAGTGACTGCTGATCTTAAGAAAAAAAAAAGTGTAAACTTTTTCATAGCTTTTCTGTGTTGGTAGACCATGAAGAGCAACATGGCTAAAGAGCCACTACCTGTTTCTTATTCTCTTATAATTGAGTCCTCAAGGAATAAACATCTGCAGGGGCATAGGATCAGGCACTCAAAAATCATAATAGGTTTTGAAATTACTTTTCCTTCTGAGCCTTGGTATTGCTTTTTATGGGTTGCTAAACATCAGTTTTTATTTTTGATGGATTACGTATCATCTTCTTCTCTTTGTATTAAAGCATAGATTGAATACCAAGTCCACCTATTTTAGGAAATCTAATGTCAGGCTTGAGGGCTCCTGTGGCTCTATATGCAATACAGTTTCCCATGTATTTTAACTCTATTATTCTATTTTTAATTTTAGGTAATGGGACTCTTGACTAACCATGGTGGTGTGCCCCACCAGCCTCAAACTGATTATGCCCTGTCCCCTTTGACTGGGGGCTTGGAGCCCACCACCACGGTCTCAGCCAGCTGCAGTCAGCGGCTAGAGCACATGAAGAGTTTAGACAGCCTGCCTACATCCCAGTCCTACTGCCCACCGACCTACAGCACCACAGGTTACAGCATGGACCCTGTCACAGGCTACCAGTATGGACAATATGGACAAAGTGAGTACTGGGACATTTGCACAGTGAAGTGCGCCAGCTGTTTATCAATGGTCTGTATTTTCTGTCTGGAACAAAGGAAATCATGAGAATAGATCCTCATGGCTGACTGCTACTTCCCTCCAAAGCTGAGCAGAGAGCACTGGTGAGATAGCTGATTGTTCAAGCAAGATTTCTGCTGCATAATTATTTTCTTAAGTGATGTCAACAACATCTTGATGTTATTAATTGTTGAGACATGAAACCTGATTGCCATTAGGTAAAACATAAGGGTTGTCCAAAATGAAATAACCACTGGCATTCCACTATTAGAAACACATGTTCTTAATGAGGTCAGCTCAAGAATCATTACAGTATATAATCCTAGATACATAGAGTTTTGTCAAACTTGTCCTAGGAATAAAAATATTAGTCCCTTTCCTTTGATATATCAGTATTAAATATGACAATGTCGACCTGTAGTTGGCATGGCCCCCATGCTGTGAGGTTGTCACAGCATGACTTAAAAAGCTTCTTTTGTTTTTTTTTGCAGGTGCCTTTCATTATCTGAAGCCAGATATTGCATAAATGAACTGTCCACTTCAAGTTAAAGCTGGTGTTGTTTTCCGGTCTCACTCCAGTGCTTGGATACCAGGGATCTTCTCAACACACTGCAGTCTAAACTGGGGCAATCCCAATGAGAGGAGCAGGCTTGTTATGTTCTCTCCAGTCATAGCTTTTAGTAGACTTTTGAAGGCTGGACAAAGCTATACAGAAGACAAAGGCCAAAAGCAATAATGAATAAATAAATGCGACATGGTTCATTATGAATGGGTATACAAAACAGAGCAGTATTTAATATCGCTGCCTGGCAAAACATTCCGTTTTTTGTTTTTGAAATTAATGTGCTTTGATTGGGACAAATGGAACATTTTGAAATTTAGCAGTTGATCTCTGCATACTCTGACTCATCTGACATCCAGTGCTGACTTTAGTCTAAATTTAAAGCTGCCCAGTTTCTGAAGCATGGACAGCAGAACCTCTTTCATTTTACACACTGGAAATTGTCATCAAGAGGAAATATCAGAGTCCATAGGAAGCTAGGATAAGTGCAGAAGACTTCCAGAGCAACCTACTGGTTATCTTACCATGCTTTTGTAATCATGTTGTCAATAAACGTAACTTGCAAGTTTTACTTTACCAAGAGACAAGATCTTGTGTAACATGAAAAACACACTTTACCTTTTTATGTGGAGTTTTCCTAGCCCATTGTACCTTTTCGAACAAACACAGAGGAAGAAAACCAACAACGTGACTGATTTTTCACAACTGCCTAGCAATGTGCAATACTGTGTACCTCACAAAAACTTTGGGATCATCCAAAGTCATATAGATAGAATCAGAACTATATTTTTGCAGGTACTTTTATTTTTGCAGTGCATAATTCCTGATGAAAAAGTACAGAAATGTTGCAGTGTGCTGGACAACTAAAATCCAGCTTGCTAATCATAATTTCAAGGTCATTTTCAGGAAACAATACAAAAAAATGATTACGTTTACATTTTTTAGTGATGTACAGGACATTAACAGAGATGGACCTGTATATGACACATTTGTTTAAATTATACCGTGATATCCAATATAGAAAATAATTATAGGAACCAAGGTTTACAAGAAGTTTGCATTGTGACATTTTAGAATGTCAATAAATTTGTGTTTTGTGATGTTGAGAGGAACAGGAAGATGGAAGGCGGTGTTATTTATTTCTCTCTATTCTTGGGACAAAGAGGGAGGCAGAACACAAATACATTCCTTTTAGTGTTAAGGACTATGAAGTAGTGCATTAGACTAGGTTCAGTACAGAGGTTAGTTCACACATTGGTCTTAAGGGTGAGGGAAAAATGAGATATCTTTGTGTTGCAGCCTCTACCAACAACGTGTGTTGTAAAAAATAAATAAAAAACCAACAAGAAAAAAAAACGTCTTTCATGTAAAAAGTTCAGTAAATATTTACTATTTATAATGAATAAACAGTTATGAAGACTTGCAAAGCACTGATGATTTTGTCCTAAAATGTAGTATTGTGCTAAATACATTGATACATTTTAATCTGAATACCATGAAGAAATAAACCATGTTATCTTCAACTTAAAGCTGTATTCCTTATGTAAGTGTCTTCTGCATGCATCCCAGAGCTGCGGTAGCCTTAGGCAGCCTCTGTGCCAGGTGCTGCTCCTACACCACTCAGTGGTCTGGGTTTGTTAACAAGCTATGATCTTTTGAAGTGCTACCGGTACTGTACATCTTCCCAACAACAACAAAAGCCTCGTGCCTTTGCTGTGCATTTGAAAGACTTAAACCCAGCACAAGGAGGTCAGCCAGGGTGGTTTCACACCATGCCAGAACTTTGTAATCAGTTATGTGCAATTTCTGTGGTGATTTTTTCCCCCTTAAAAGCCTCAATAATTTGTTCACATGGTTAACTTGGCACAAGCAGAATGAACCATGGGGAAAGACCAGTCTAAACAAATAGAACATGCTTCAGTGGCACACTGGTGTTTGAAGCTTGGTGGACATGAAATTTCCTCACTATTTTGTGAGGAAAGTAACCACCTTGAATTTTTCGGAGCCTATTTATGTACTCATTTATTTTATTATTTTTTTTAACCTAGTGATCTTTTCTGTTGGAAAAGGAAGGAATAAACTTTAGAAAAGAGAACATTAAAAATGCTGAAAAATGAGAAAAGGGGATTTTTTTTTTGTTTTATGTTAATCTGATATACTTTCAATTTTGTGAAAATTACAATGCTGGTGAGGTGCTTTCTGGACCTGAAGCTAGGCAGCAGGCATTTTGGCTGTCTCCATCCTCGGTTTTAAATGTCTCCCAAGATCTTCCTTGCATGAGATACCAGTGCAGAGCTGGTGAGCCTGGAAACAAGACGTGAGAAAGTCACCAGTCCTCTTGCAGGCAAGTCATACAAGCAGAGACCTGGCATGAGCTCTGTCAGAGGAAGTGAGGAACTGGGGGCAGAGGGACTAAGCAGGTTCCTGATTTATGATGTGCCACAGGAATTGCTGACAGAGCTATAAGGATTACTTGGGGTACTGCTGATTCCTTCTTGTTATCCCTGTCAAGGCTGAAGAAGTTTTTGGGAGCTACATATGTTTCTGGAATATGAATCCTGAATGCTCAGAAAGTCAAAGGGGAATGAGATTGCTGTGGATATTGCATTTGACATAAATGCCACAGAATAGATTAGAGGAATGTGCTGTAGCAATTGAGTCCAAAACCTACTCACTGATGAGTGCAAAAAAGTTGGATCTTGCGATCCTGCCTCCTCCCCCAACTTATTTTTTTGGGCAGGGTGGTGGTGCATGTTCTATGAGATCGAAATAAATAACAACAGCTGCTTAAACCAACTGTCTTATGTCATAGATTTAGGACTTGGGAACTTTTGAGAGACAAGCTTTGATGAAAAAATATTTATTAACTATGGCACAATCCTGATTTTTAATTTATGTTTTGTTTTTAAATCTTCCTTCTTTTACAAAAAGTAACTTCTACTCCCATCAAAATATCCAGTATATGCATTTTGGCGTATATTTATATTGGTATATGTTACAATTCCTTTATTTGAGCATGCATAAAATTAAATGAATGAGGGAAAATAATTATTTTTTAATGGATGCCATTTTCCTTCTGTTTTCCCTGGATAACTCAGTGTATCCCATTAAAACATAATCTATGAATACTTTCCTCTCCAATAATCACATAGTCTTCTACTCAATATTGTTGCAAAGATCTTGTCTGCCCATATGACAAATGCTGCTGAACTCTTTTCTATAGCTGTTTTGAAAGGCACAAAATGTCTATCCAAGCCTCATATTCTCACTGACTATAGCAGCTGGTTAAACGGGATCTCTGTCCTTACGTTAAAGTCAGTGGAAATTCAAACTTTAAAAATCTGGCAGTCAATCTGTAATGTAGAGTTGCAAACTTAATGAAAAATACAAATTTTCTTAATTTTGGAAACACAAAAATCACCCCCGAATTATCAAAGGCTGCCCATGATTTATAGCAAAGATATATTTACATTTCTCAAAAGTGTGACAGATTAAAGGATGCAATTTTTTTTTGTTATATATGAATTCTGCAATATATTCTCAAATACAAGAAATGTATTCCTTTTTGTCAGAGTGCAGTCAGTTACTGCTAACATGTAAAGCAAAAGTTTTTTTCTGCATTAGTAGCCATGAAAGTTTTCAATGTTTTCTATCCATAAAGTCTTATGACCTTAATGTCTATGAAGTGGATTACTAAAAGGTATGTCTGTATAAAATAACAAGAAATAAAATTGAGGCAATATCAATGAGACCATCAGAAATCAGGAACAGCTTGAATTCATAAACCTCTTTGTATTGTTCAGTTGCTCACTTAATAATTGTAAGAATACCTGTATCCTGATTAGAAGATCCCATTTTTAATTTATTTTGGCTTTTCCAATAACATCTAGATGTTGCCTAGAGCCAGACAAAAATAATCTGGAATGACACAAATAACTACACTAAATTGCTAAATTTTTGTTCAATTAATATTAGATATGTATTTCATTTAGATTAAGGATTTGACATTGCAATTCTCATTAGCCACTGCTGAAAAAGTTTTGTGCATCTTTTACTTTATTCTGTACTTATAATTCAGTGCATTTATTTATATGGAGTCATAAGGTTAATCACACGAGTTGATTTGAATCTGTTCCCAATCTTTGTCTATTGTAAAATAATCAAAATTGCAATCTTCTTCTGCAGTCATTGTAGGTAATAGGCACTTTGGTCTGTCAGATTTTTGCTACCTATTCTGTCCCAGCATTTTTGGGCAGCTCATCACAGGCTGGGAAGCTCTCATCAGTCATAGGGAGCTGAAGACTTCAGCTAATGAGATTATTAGTCAGCATGGGACAGGTTCTAAAACTTACAAACTATTTATCATACAAGCAGGCTTCAAAATCAGTATATATATATAGTGCTGGAGCTTGGTTCTGTTTTGCTGTCATGCTTCCACAAGCGACACGTAGTAGTGCTCACATATAGCTTAAATCTTCATTTTATGCACTTATATTACCTCAGAATTGATGAGTGTAGAGGTCGTAATCTGGAGTGCCTGTGGATATCTCAGGCTCTGTAGCATTTTGTCATGCACTGTTTATTATTCAACTACTCAGGCAATGTCATAAAAGTCATAATAAAACTAGGAAGACACATCACATTTGACCCTTGCTGAATAATTTAATAAAGCTAGCTTGGTACACAAATATGAAAGAGCAATTGCTGATAAGAGCAGAACTATTGCTTCCTTGTCTGAGAATTGGAAACAGTTCAGAAGCTTTATTAACTATTCAGTGTCTTCATCTTCAGTGAAGTTTGTCCCTTAGGCCATAACCAAATGCTAAGCTACTTGTCTCTTCTCCTCTCAGCACTTGTGCTGGTATCTTTCCTTCTGCTGTATACGATTATGTTCTCAGTTTTGCTTATGTCTCTGTGCAATTATCCATGCTTTTTTCTTATGCATGCAATTTCATTTTCACAAATATTTTTCTCCCCACAGATATATATTTGTTTATAATGATCTCAAGTGGATATACCTATAAAATTTTAGCTTTTTAAGGGTGATTGGTACATGCACTCTGCTCTGAGACGGACAAAATTTCTTCTCCCTCACTTGAATGCCCCCACAGTGAATACTGGAATAATTACAAAGTTTACAAGTCTCCAGAGGCTTTGCTCTTTTAGCCCCCTGCATCTACTGTGACAAAGGGCCTATGAGGGGTTCAGGGGCGGTGAGGTGAGCCGCTGTTATTCAGGCCCTGCCCTTCACGAGGTGCAGAAACTTGCGGGGACCTTGGCCCTCTGTCAGGTCTGCTACCACCGTTTGACCAACCCGGTTCTCATGGAGGTGGTTGTCTCCAACTGAAGACTCCCCATGTCAGATTCCCTTACTTCCATCGGTGTCCTGGCACCCCAGTGACTCTGCCCACGGTCTCTCAGGGTACAAGCATGGGCTGGGGCTGCCTCCTGCTCTACGGCCACTTCCCCAGCACCTCTCTGGCAGCCTCGAGCCTTTCTGCTCCGCTGGTGCCTGCCAGTGGGATATTTTTTCCCAGCACAGTGTCAACCTAACAAGCTTCTCTCTCACCCGCTCTTTCCACAATTGGCGGCTGCCCTGGTGCCTCAGTGAGACCTGCATGCCCACAGACAACACGGAAGCAGTGCTGCCACGGTGTCCCCCTGGCAGGCTGTGGGGCAGAGCATTTCTGGCCACGAGCACCTTCCCAGCATTGTGAATTCCTATGGGCTGCATGCCATACGCAACCTGAAAATTTAATTTGGTGTTTGGGGGAAGAATGGAGCCTTGGAGATCATCAGAGGCTCCCAGAGCACCAACGTGAAGTGCAGTGCTTCAAAAGTGGTACCTGTTTCACCTGGGAGTAAAACCTGAGGTAAATTTTTAAGCAGTCAGAATTGCCTGAGTTGAAAAGGGGATGATGAACACGTGTTACAGAAGTAAGATGAAGTTCAGCTTTCCTTTTATACCTCAGAGGGATTTTCAAGCACAGAGTAGTGTAAGCTACTGGCATAAGTGTATGTGCTGTGTGTGGCATACAGCTGTGCGACTGCCCTCACAGAGGCTCCCAGGCCACATGAGAAGTTTTTGGGAGGCCATGGTGGGCCCCAGGGATGGCACAAGGTGGGGTGCTGGGGACCTGCTGTGCAGTACCCATCCTGTGGGGACATGGCGCCTGCCAGCTCAGGAGGGAGGCAGCTCTGGGCAGAGCGAAGGGCTGGCTGTTGGGGGCTGTCACTTGCTGGGGCCAGGGAAGCTCAGGAGTGGGAGCAGGGAGGGGACAGCACTCGGCTGTGGGGGCTGGCGTGACTGGGTGCTGCAGCATGTGAGAGCAGAGCAGCTGCCATCTTGTCTCACCCGGAAGCCTGGCTTTCCCTGTGGGCAGGCAGGGGAGGAGGCAAGAGTGGCACTGGGAAACCTCTGAGAAACCTGAAGGGTGTTTTCTCCTGAAGGTGAAGCCCTACTAGAGCTTCACGCATGTGGACTGCTGTCCTGGGGAAGGCGCATGGTGGCCAGGGACAGGAGGCAGTGCTGGGCTCCTCACTACTGCTAAATGTGTCTTTTCCTTAAGCATGTGGCATCAGCAAGGGGCAGCTGAGTGCAGCACCCAGGGCAGAGCCTCAGTCTGTCTTCTGGGGTTGGCTGGGAACAGCATATGCCATTTCTGCACTCAGCTTCTGTCACATGGGGCACTGTGTAAAATTAAATCCTCCTGCCTTTGCAGGTGCCACCGTGGGACATATTGGAGCCACATTAGTGTTGTGGCGGTCCCAGAACTGTCTATGTGTGAGCAGTGATGTGGCACTGTCAGGACTGGTGTTGCTGGTGAGAGGGATCTGGGGATTTGTTTAATAAGTGCACTTTGGATCCAAAATATACTGCTCCTGTGAGCCTTAGCTTTAGGCTGGCTTTGCTTTCAGAGCATTTTGTCAGATCATGTCTCAATCTGGATTGTGAGTGCTGGGGCTGAGACCTTGACAAAGTCTCAGGCATGAAGACCCCATCGTTCGGGCAGGCCCTCCTGGCTGTCACCCTGGGCTGGGCAGCTGTCCCCAGGGCTGGCCAGGCTCACCTCAGTGGGAGCTGAGCAGGGTGAAAACAGCTGGTGGGCCTCTGTAAAAATAGTTGGCTTGGGTGAAATTACCCTGTAGATCTAGGGAAATCATAACCGAGCTTTAGATACTTCAAACTTGCAGCAGGAATCTCTGCCTGCCTCCGTTTGCCATCATCATCAGTAAAGGGCTGTGTTAATGCCTTATATTTAAAGGACCTGGGAGGAAGCTGTGTCTCCCTGTCTGTCCCCTCCCACTACCCCCCTAAGGTTATTCTGCTATTATGTCTTAAAACTTTAAATGAAAACAAAAACTGTACTACTGTGGGTAGTATCACAAACTCTCTTGCCAAAAAGGCACTCCATGTATATCATTTTTTTAATTCCTAAACTTGAAAAAAAAAAACCAAAACACCTCCTAAAATGAATATGCACAATAGATAAGGAGCTCCATCTTATGTCCATGTGCACTCAGGCACTTTTTTGATTTTAGTGGAAATTTTAGGTGCGTGAGGACTGGTGACAGGAAAGATGAGCGAGTCAGGCAATTTTGATCTGTGAAACTACAGTTCTGTTGCCTCTATTCTGATTCTGCTCAAGTTCATCAGGAAAGATTAACTTTGGCAGCTTATTCAGTGACTAAATCTTGATATTTTTGTAGCTTAATTCATAACATAACTGTAAGCTATTGCCCTGTGTTTATATTTCCCATCCATTTCTCACATTTCCAAAGCATAGTGATATGTGATCCTGGCAATTTAGCTACCATAATTGGCATTTTTCTAGGGCCAAAAGGAAACAAATTCCTTATCCTCCATACTTCTTTAATTTCTGAAAAACAACAAGTAACATGGTTAATCCTCTTTTTGATCTTTTTCCCCCCCTTTGAGTTTTTCTTATGGTCTTTTCCTTTTAATCTTTTACTTTCTTTTTAATCTTCACTCATTGTCCCCCCACATTTGAAGAATTTTGTGTACTTACATCTCTAAAAAGAATTGGACCACTTTATGGAAATAGCTCTTTAGGATCTTGTTCAAAGCACCATTATGTACTTTTAGCTGTTAGGGGAAGGGTGAAAAGAAAGGAGAGGAAAAGCAACTCTAAAGCAGTGTTTGTTTGTGTAGCCTAACAGAACATCAACTTGTTCAACTAAACACAAAAACAGTACACAGATCACCCTAAGTTACAATGAAACTAGATTGTATTAGAGGAGCAGAACAGTGAATGAACATTTCCCTGTAATTGGGGTTGGGTCATGTAATCTGTCTCCTGATACAGGTGTGTTTGGGCAAGAGCACTTCCAGAAGAGCAAACCTCAGGGCAGCACAGCTGCGTTCTATCAGCTTTTTGCAAACTGCTCTCATCTGCCTGCTCTTCTGAAGCAGCAAGGAATAAGCTATGCTGTGGTGCGTAATGCTTCCTAAGGCTGATGGGAGTGCTGTTGAGGCTCTAATGCCTGGAGGCCATATCTAAACCTTTGAGCTTGGAGGCAGAAGAGTTTGTCTGCTATGGTATGTGTATTCCTTGGTTTGTAATGGTCTTGTACGTGTGTATGCAGAGCCTTTAAACCTTGCCTAAAGCGGGCAGTGTTAAGGTTGCAAGTCTTCCTTTGCGTGTCATCATTTCTTACGTTATGTGGAGACTTACACCATGAGTAGTTATGTGGAAACTGGTAAAATATAGTATTGATTATGGTGGGCTTGCTGTGACCTAAAGTATTTCCACTTGTGGGGAAGACCTGAATATCCTGCAATATGCCTGAAAAGGAAGGTATAGAGCTGAGTTTATTGAGATTTATGATCTAGTGTTAGCACAGGAATCTTGGTTCCAGGCTCAGGCTAGCGTGGATCTGACCCTGTAAAACATGAGGAGAGAAAGTACAAATTTCTGTGCTGCTCTGTTAAGAAGCATAGGCAACTACTTAGATATGTGGAACAGTCAGTTCACTGAATAGGGTAGTATGAATTAAAATGCTTCAAGAAATAAGTACTGTGCACCTCAAGAAGTAGGGTGCTGCTGCTCTGAAGGAGCATGGTGAAGTGTAGGCATAGCACTACTCACTCATGGTAAACCCAAAAATGTCACTGCAAATCCACAGGTGTGATTCTTGTCACTTGTTTCTCTACGCAGTTGCAGCATCCTGCTGTCTGTCCGTCCCCTTCCCCCTCCTCCCCTTATTTGTTTACCTATTATTGCTCGTACTAGAAAGCCCAATAAACTTGGCAAACAGAGGTCGTGGGTTTTTCAAGCAGGCAAGAAATTTACAGGGATTAGCTTGTGTCCAATTTAATTTATGTAGAATCTCATGCTCCTTTTACTGAAGCGAATTCTTTAAAAAACAAATAAACAATGAGAGTTTACAGAGTTCTGGAAAAGTTGCAAAACCTAAATGAAAATCCTTTTCCAGTTACATGAATATAAATTGGGCATAGTTCCCCTGAAGTTCTTATACTAGTTTAATAAATGCATTTTATTTGTAGTTAAACTGACCATAATGCTTTTCTTCTCTGTCCTCAAAACACTATTAGGTCCTCTAAATCTGTTCTCCTTCACAAACGAGAATAGGTGAATAAGATCTCTCCAATAACTTGGCTCTAACCAAGAACAGGATTTGGCATTGCTCTTTATAAGGATGTTTTTTCTTTCTTTCTTTTTTTCTTCTTTTAGGCTGATTTTAAAACAAATAGTTAAAATGTGGAGCTGAACATTTCTTCTAGAAGTGGCATATTCTAAATGTACTTATACCATAGTCTGCTACTCATATAAAATTACAGACTTCACTTTCATCTTTCTTTTTACAAGAAACCCTTAATGACAAATGCAGGCTGTTTAGTGATACCGATATACTGCAATCTTAGCATGTGAATTAGTCATCATACAATCAGTTCAGGGGGTCAGGCCTAAAGAAACAGTTCAGAGTTGGCAAACTGCTAGTCGGGTGATGTGCTCTCCACTTCAAAGTCATGGTGCTTACTCTCCCGAATTCAGATCACAGAAAGAAACAGCTGGCATTGTCGTTTGTGGCAGTAAGGACTTTTTTTTTGTAGCAAGATAAGGTTTCACTACTTTGTAAAACAACAATTTACTTTAGAGTGACCTAGCCTGTAAAACACAATAGGAAGCAGGAATCCGCAGAGCACTGCTCTGCTATTATCATGCAAGGAGACATGACCTGTGACAAACCACACTGAAGAAGATTTAACCCCCTTACTCCTTGGCTGAAAATATTCAGTGTAGTCCACTTGTCCGTGACAGTCAAGGTTTTCATTTTCCAGAACAACTTTACAGGCTGTTCTTTCCTGTTTGGGTATTATTCTCTTACATTTTTCCAGTGTGGTCCATGTCTGTGGCAACATGCAGTTACAGACTACCAGCCCTAATGCTCACACAGACGTTATTCAACTTCCTGCTTGAGCTCTGAGGCTGTCATATTTCAGCGCAGAGTTAAAATTTCATGTTTAATTTACTGATGGCATCTGGCTGAAAACAACATATCAGTACTTAGATTGAAAACCCTTTCTTATCCTGAATGCTGGTGTTTGCGCAACAGGCAATGTGTTTTGATGGACTTTCTCTAGGGACTGCGTGGAAGGGTGTCAGACTCTGGGCCATCTTCTTGCACAGCCTGCCAACTGTGATGCCGAGAGATTGCACCTGAGAAGGGCAGTTAGAGATGCTTGTCTGCAAATGTGTGTGACTTGTTTACATGCATCAAATGAGAGACAGACTTAAGCACCTTCCTTCACTGAGGGTGTGTTTTGTTTGTGGGTTGCGTTTTGTTTTATTTTATTTTTTCCGCCAGACCTCTACGATATTCAGCTGGAGCTTTTTAAATGTTTTCACTCAGTGACCTGAGCAGATCTGTTCACCAAATATGGTGAGGGGGAAAGGAAAAAAAAAAAAATCACACGTTTAAAACTGCCTGGCAAATGTACGTTTCAAGGATTTGTTATTGTTCCATTATTGTTATTATTAATAGACTTCACTTCACAGGCAAGGCAGGCTTATCAGCCAAATGCCTTATTATCAAATGACTGAGACCCAATAAGTGCTTAACAGCATTCCTTACCAAAAGAGGAAATGATTACAGGCCAGATCCAAGTCCTGTTAAAGCGAGTGGATAGATTCCCACTTCAATGAAGCATTGCTTGGGGCCCCTCGGCGCTCATTCTCCTCCGTGTTTTCTTACATGCTTTTTAATTCACCAACATGAACCAAACAGCTCTAGCTTCTCTCATCTCACAATGTGTTCTGCAACTTTTGGAAAGGAACCTGGACACAAGGAAAAATGCTACAGAACAAAAAGAGCCACAATACAAACCATATGACAATGCCTATTTCTTCATCCTCTTTGTCATGTTGTTTTACTCTTTCCTGGCATTAACTGTCTTTTTTGGCTATGTACGCTCGAAGAAAGCTATTTCAAAGAAAGATCCTTACCAGGAGTTCATCGAGGATAGGAATCGAAATAAGAAGTGGAACATGACCCGGCCAGTGGTGGTGAAATTTGACTTTGAAGAAGAAAGTATTCTTTGAACTGCTTAAACCAAAGTACTCTGCAAATGCACTGGACTGTCTCTCCTGCCTACATTTCAAGTGAAGATCTACACATATATCTTGTTCGTCTGTCCCCCTTGCAATAAGTCAAAGCATTGCTTAAAATAGGTAATGGAAAAAGATTTTTTTTTTCTTTTAATTCATTTGTTGCTGAAATGTAGCTTTTCTAAATATTGGAAAATTCTTTTAAATTTTAAAGCGGCAGTGAAAAGTGGCCATTTTTAGCTCTTGCTTCCAGCTGTGTGGAACAAGAATGGGAATCCATCGTACATCAAGACTCCAAATTTCCTTAAGACAGAGGACTAGTTTGTGTATGCACGTACCTACACAAGGGGAATGCTGTCACTGCTGAGTTACTCAGACCTGGAAATCGGTGGGTAGTGTCCCTGGAAAGTGCTGCCCTGGAACAGCAGAACGCTTTTTACCATGCCTAGACCAGCAAATACTATTTAACATGTAAATATAGTAAAGCTTCTCTTGCATTCCCTCCCCTCAAAAATTAATTTCACATGCTGTGGCAAAAGATTCAAAAAAACATCTGCAAAATGTAATTAAAATGCATCTTGTGGAAAAACAGGTTATGTATTCAGTGAGTTTGGAGTTCTTGCCTTTTCCATCTCTCAGATGTGTTTATTCTCTGCCAGCTTCTCATTTGAAATGTATGTTTCAGTCCTAACAAATGGTAACTACAACCGATCACAAACCTAACAGAGAAACTGCCTCTCTCTATCTGCAATAAATATCTAACTGTTAAAATGTTGCACAGACTTCATTCAGAGTTGTGCTGAGTACGTGAGATTTGCTATCTGATTTATTGATTTTTCTATTTAATAAATATTACAGAACTATGACATAGAACACATAGCTGTACTTACTGTAAAAGAACAGTGCTTATTGCTTTGTGGTACCATGCATGTGATATTGCACTGCTTAGTGATAGCACACTGTCTTCTAAGACTTTCATTTGTTTGCATTCTTACCTAGGGTCTCTCAATTTACGGTCTTTACTTGTTATAGAACCTCTTAGGTACATTACATATATCTGCATTACAGATGCAGTTGATCCTCAGAGGGCTCTCCGAGCATAGTATGCACTTTTAGGTGAAAGTTAGGCTCTGATTTTCCTTAACATGCATATGAAAATAGAGCAAATTTTCATGAATATATTAGCTTTTCTTTTTCTGCTAGTGGAATTGCAATGCCAAGAATTTGATTTCAAGTGTGCTCATGGTTACTTGTTGACTATTTTAGGGATGTTTGGATTTTTTTTTTTTAACTCTTTCAATATTTAGAAAAAGTTCTTGTATGTATTCAGCCTGGGCTGAGCGATCAGATGATGTTGTTCCTGTTTCCTCATGGGATATGTTAAGCGTTTCTGGTGTGTATGTGCGCGCGCGAGCAGGGAGGTTGATGTTACGCATAACCCTCTTCACATGAATCTAAAATTTGCTTCCCACTTACCAGCATGAATGTTTGTAGAAATAGCCGCGTTGGCTCAGACTGCAGTGCTCTGTCTCCAACAGCTGTGCCAGGGGAAGATAATAAGAATAAGGTGTTACTTTCTCAGTTGTACTTGCCCAGCCTCTAAGGATTTGTTGCTGGGGGGCCATCTGAGCCAGAGGCCACTCCTTTCCTCTAAATGTGAGGGTGGGATACGTGCAGAATACTGATGTGGAAGTGTATGAACGTAAGCATTTTAACAGGCCAAAAAAATGTTCACAGATGTATTTTTGCTGGACTCATCCGGCTCTAATTTAGATGGTTTTGACTATAGAAACAAGACCAGCATTGCAGACGAAACACTGATTTCTGTAAGAACTATGTTATACGTGCCCTGGCTCCTTCATCTAGATAGTTTGGAGAGAAAAAATGAAAGTTCAAGTCATGTGTTCACATCGTGCTCACGGCTTTGGACTGTATTAAACAAAAATTGCTCTTAGTTGGGTGTCTTACGATGGATCGGAGCAAGTGGGAAGACTTTCTATTTTGAACAGAGTTCTGGATGGCTGTTCTCTGAATGTGCACGTAAACGCTGATTTGTTCTCCTGATGGAAAAGCCTTTCCACTTTTATATTGTAGTCAGTGTTTGTTTTTTTTTGGTTCTTTGTGGTGTATGCTATGTCATCTTAAAAATTAAAGATCAGCTTTTCTGAAACCTCTCTCAAACTGATGTCCTTTACTTCTGTAAGCTGTTTCTGCTTTTGTCTTACTGGGCAATTATCAGATCAGCCTAAGCCCCTTAAACATTCTTTAGCAATGTGCTGCCATTGTCTGGTGTTTAGGCTTTTTGGAAATATTCACAACTCGTTTAACAACAAGACCACAAGCTCTTCAAACAATTTTGAACAGTGTGCGCCTGTGTGTACATGCATGTGTGTGTATGCCAACAAGAGGAGGCTTTTTCCCTTCCTATCTCCATGCAGCAGTAAAAATGTCTCTTTGTAAATGTTAGCCACAGGGTGTACATTATTGGTGGCATTATTAGGCTCCCTTCTACTGTATGTCAAAGCCTGCTTGTCCCTGCCCAGGAGATTTTACTTAGTAGTGACAAATTAGAGGGGACACTTGATTACTGGAGCCCCCTGGGCATGACCTCAGCCATTAAGGTGTTTCTGTAACTTCAGAGCACGTAGGTTGATCTGCACCTCCTGCCTTCTGAAATGGTAAGCCAGGTAGAGCTAGGTTCTAGGTTTGGAGGTGTGGTCCAAGCCATATGCATGTCCTTGGGAGTTGAATTCCCACTTGAAAGAACAAGGAAGAACTCTAATGGACACACTGGTGTCTAGAGAGAACAAGGGGAAAAAGACACGTCCCTCTCCTGGCAGAAGGAAATGTGGCAAAGAACTAATTTTTGCTCTCTGTAGCGTGATGTGTTGCCTGCCTGCGCTGGGAACAGAAGGCGATAAGGGCAGAGTGTGTAGGGCTAAATAGCACGCGCGCTGTGATGTGATGCTGCAGAGGTAATTGACTCATTGCTTAGAATGTGAGACTTGTCCACCTCATTTTCTATCTTCTATGTACGAAACTGATATTTGTATGGTGCTTCCAGAGCACGCGGAAGCCTGGGATCTGTAACCTTGTCAGTCTCCTTTATAGCTGCTTATGGCTTTCTGTATGTGGGGTGTGGAACGTTAATAGGAGAGCCACAATAATCCCATCCATGGTGTGCTGTGGGCTGCAGAGTGTGATTTACACCTCCAGGATGGCCAGCCCGCTCCAGACTAAGGAGCACTGGCAGTGCAAGGCACTGTAACACAGGCTTAGCCCAGGCAAGGAACTGCAGGAACAGTATTTCCATCCGCAAGACTCCGTTCTGCATGCTACTAAGTGCCTTTAACTTCAGAAAGTTTAGAATCATAGCAAGAGAAGGGATTCGTTAATTGTCTGTCTTGTTGTTTCCTATCTCTGCTTACTGCTATTCTGAATTAATATTATTAATCTCTTGATGTGACTAGAACAAGAAGCTGCTTTCCTCCTTGCTAGTAAAAAACAGGCTAAGACAAAGTAGATCACAGATTGTTTTAGCTTGCTTGCCTTTTGCTGTTTACCGTGGTTCTCTGTAACATGCTGCAGCTGATTTGTGTGGGCTTTTTTTTTTTTTTGGATGGGGTGTCCACTTCGAGCTCAGTTTAAGGATTGAGATACTCTATTAAAGGCTTTACTAATATACAGACATGTTGTTGTTTTCACTTAGCCTTGTGAATTAATATTTTCTCAGACTGGTCTGTAATAAGTAGACCTTCTGGTCAAACCCATGCTGATATATATTAGGTTATCTAGTTTTATATGCATAGGTGCATGTACATTCTAGCATGTTAGAATCTCTTCTTCCTTGAATGCCAGAAGTATGACAGACAAGCAGGACGAGCTAAAATGGTAGTTATTTTGGACTGCCATTCACGCTAGTGTAAATCTGGATTAAGCTGTTTTGGCTGTTTAAGTTCTGGTGTTTCCAGGTACGTGAGTTATGTCTTGAACCGAGCCTTACATTATAGGTCCGTTTTGATTACACACTGCTCTGATTTCTACCAGTGAAACTTCCTGTTTCCATGGGAAGTGTAAAATACGCGTTGCGTATGAGCAAGTTTTCCTGGAGCCTGCAGGCAGCTGTAGACACTAAGAGCGTTATTTTGCTGTAGTTATTCATGCATGGAAAACTTAACGGCAGCGACTGCTGTTGCATTCCAGAAAACTGAAGTGTGCCTGAATTAAAGCAGGCCTGATGCTCTACGTGTCTCTTACCTTCTCTTCTAACTTGCACGTCAGGTGCTGTAAACTTTCGTTGCTTTGTCTGTCACTTACTTGCATGTATTGATGGAGCCAGATATTTTGAAAGAAAGTCTTTTTTTCTCATCAGATGAGCATCTAAAATGACTTTATGGAGCTGTTCAAGTATCCTCTGGCCTGGATTCAGAGGAGCACACCAGTGTATACTGAAGTCTTCAGTCAGCCATGTGCATGAGTGCAGTGGGATGTGGAAAGCACATGCTTGAAATTAAACATATGCTGCAATGTTTTCTTGAGTAAGCATGCTTCCCGAACTTGGAACCTCACTAAGAGCAGCAGCATGTAGTACAAACTTAAAGTAAGCAGCTAAAATAGGCTTTTTTTTTTTTCCCCTTTCCTTTTGGTGTGGGATGTGTAATAGCAAATCCTTTGCTGTGTAAGTAAGCTTAGTGAATTAACAGAGCTCATGCTACTGGGAATAAGTGAATCCTGTGGGCTTGTTTCTAATGGAATGAATGTGAACCCTCCAAAGACTTTTCCCCCCATAACAGAATGGTGCACTTAGAGGAAGCCTTCCAGCTCTTCTAGTTATTCTGAACAAATCGGAAGCCACAGTAAGAAGTGATTGACAGCTGCATGTAGTGTGACTGTACACTGCCTTCAACTGGTGGTTTTTCTTTCTTCAAGTCCTAGCAACAGAGCCTTCTTTTCAGTCTGGGAATGCTATGTGACCCAGCACATGAAATTGCATTAAATATAGATGACCTTTGGCAGTGACCCTTCCCCTCCATCGATTTGCTTTCATCCCACAAGCAGAAGGAGAACTGAGTGGTCATAAAATTAACACAAAGATAAAGGATTCTGACAAGTGAGGTTACATACCTAGGTATCCTTGCATATTTAAGAAGATACTCAGTGAATGTTCAACCATACAAAAGAAAATTGTAATTTCTCTGGCTAGTTTTGAAACCTGTGGTCAGGCCCAGTGTGCTTGTGCTGGAGTATCTGTCCTTTTCTGTCCTTAGCAAAGCACTCCTTAGCAAGTGGCAACAGATGCATGCAAATGACATCGTTTCCACTGCCTGTGCCCTGGTGAGGACTGATGTTGGCTGCAGTTTTGTTGGCACAACTATCAAAAGCTTAGAGTGATCACTTTGCCCTTTGCCTTGAGTCCCCAGGATGTCCCAGTGTGATAATATTTTTAAACCTGTATTTACTTTGTGGTCTGACTCCCCATGGTATGAGTATGGCTACTCATAGCTATTACAATAGGATCAAGTACAGATTGTTTTATAGACAGATTTGGAAAAATCCAAATTTGGGATTTGAAAAGGGTGTGATGACAGGGGTAACAGCGTATTGAAACAGAACCCAGTTTCATAATTTGCTGAGCACTGTCCCTGATTTAGCAAAGCTCGTATGTGGTGTGGTGCTTGGTGATCTTGACAGACCAATAATTTTCACACTGTATTTTTTGGGAGGGGGAGGAGGGAGGTGGTGTTTTTTTTTCTGACATAGTGCTGAAACTGTAGCTTCCTTCCCCCTGTCTTTAAGCAAAGCAGAATCAGTTTGATTTCCAGCAGAGCATTTTTATTAATTAAGCCTATGAAACATGTTGATGTGCAGAATCATTAGGTAATCACATAAATGACTTTGACATGCAGTACCACGTGACCTGGTTTAAATATAGGGTCAGAAGTATTGGTGAAACAACTTCTCTCTCTTCTTTTCTCCATCTCCCTGGTATTTGCTGATCAATGTAAATGGCTGTGTTTTGAGGGAATGAGTTAATTGCAGTGGAGTGGTACTGTCAGAGCCTCTCCTGGGTTCTCACGTTTGCTTATTGGTGTTAATCCTGATGGGTTTGGGGGAGAGGGAGCATAATCTGCCCTCAGCAGCGAGTGCTATTAGCCAGCCTGGCAGGGTTCCTGGCTTTCACAGGCGCTTTCTAGAAAATGGCAATTCTCTTTTTTTTTTGTGGTAGTTTAAATAAAACTGCCCTACTGAATTGTGATGTTTGGCTCCGGTCTTGGAATCACAAACAAAACAGAATTCCTGTTTTGCCTCTAATTGCCCTCTCAAGTCATCTCATCTTGTTGTTTTTAAAGAGACTTTTCAGCTTTCATCTGTATGCTTTGATCCTGCATCCTTGTGCTTGTACAGAGCTTTGGTTTCATTGCTACAAGATGAGGATGCGGAGGATGTAAAATGACTTTTCTCTTCTTGCTGGCTTCACATTCGATATCAGCTTGTGTGCACAACTCAGCTCCGAAGGATGCTGATCGTTTCAGCCTGCCCTGGGGAGGCTGTTTGCAGCTGCCGGCTTCGGGCAGCAAGCGGCATTGATGGGTGTGAGGCTTCCTGTGGGCCTGGGTGGGCTGCAGCTCCCACCCCCTGGACAAATCTTTCTCTCCCAGCGTCCCTGCTGGATAAGGACACCAAACCTCCTAACTTCCATCTCTAGGTGGGGGCCTAACCTTCAGTGCGTTCCTTCTAGTATACAGATATGGTGTCTTTCATTAAACTTTTGTAATCACATGTTGATTGTTTTTGGTTTTGTGTTTAAAAATGATGCTCTAAAAATGATTTGCATCCTGCTTTGTGATATACTATTAGCTGCCTAGTTACGCATAGTTATTCTGTATCTGTGGGTTTAATTTAAAACAGACAAACAAAACAAGCAACTCGGCAGCAAAAGAATCTCAGGGCACCCAAGCGTTCCAGACTCTCATTCTTGAAACTGTTTGCCATCAACTGAGCAAAATGTTCTTCATTTCAAAAGTCCATGCCATGTAAAGCACTGTGTTGTTTGGAGTGGCGCCAGTGTTTTAAGCTTATAAGTGAAAGTTATCATGAAAATGTCATCCCAGGTCTGAATTACAACAATGTCTAATGCAGGGAAAAAAATATTCTTTCTAAAGAGAATTCAGTAACTGGAATCTTATAGGGTGAAGAGAGGTATTGCACGTGTATTGCTTGCGACTTGTGTGATGATACAATCAAATCAAGAGAGGGCACAAAAATCTCAACACCTCTGCTGATATTCTCAGTGATTCTTAAAAGCTGTTTAAACACTGTGCATCTCTTACTTTTGTGCTGTCCTGGCATGATTCACGGTTAAAATCCTGTAATTCTGACTGGACAAGACCCTTGCCTTTCTGTGTGTGACACACCATGGGATTTCAGGTTTGTGCTTCCATAATTCTGCTGGTAAGTTATTTTTTCCTCAGAGTTGAGTTGCTTCAGGTCCTCTCCTTTATTTGGAGTACAGAGGTCTTAAAAAACAGTGGTTATTTGTGACAAAGCCAATAATAGTGCTGTTATGGCTTCCCTGTGCATTTGCCAGGATTCTGTGCAAGTTCATGGTCAAGATTCGTTCCTGGGCTTCCTCTACCTGCTTTGCTCTGTAAAGCACGGGCTGGAATGAAAGCTTATTGTTCCACTTGTCCCCTACCTTCTGACTGGTTGTTGCAATTCATATTTTACAGGTGTAAGGATTTCTTTGTGGTTTTCCACTTTTATCCCCTGGAGCTGGATTGGCAATTGCATTTGCTCGGGAAGCTAAGCTCACGAGCCTGCCGTTCCTGTGCCCCTGCCTGGGACCCGAGCGCTTTGTGGATGTTTTGCTGTCTCGAGTATGCTTGTCCTTTGTGCACAGTGGCAGTATCCATTTGGGGAGCTTGTACACCGTAAGTGCACATGAAAATCAAGTCTGGATTTAAACTTCTGCCCGATGTAGTGCTTTTGCATTGGGCAGGCAGGTGAGCCCTATTGTAGTTGTAGCTGCAACAATCTTAACTCTCACTGCCACCTCTTCACCATTTTGTGATTTTTTTTTTTTTTAATTTTTATTTTCAGTGCCAAGATACCTTACTGGAGCCTTGTACACTTGAAAACAAATTTGCAGGATTAGTCACACTTTCTGGAAAAAATGGGTGTATTCATGATGCTCCTGGTACTTCACTATTTTGTGCAGGGCATGACACCAACACTGATCTAGGTGTTTTACAAAGAAATTGCGCTGTCCATTCAAAATGCTGAGTTGGGATGTGCTTATCTAAATTGGTTATTCTTGCCATCTGTTTTGGAAAATTATTCCTTATTTGTAATCCAAACGAACAAAAAATAATTCTGTGGTTGCTGAGTGCTTTTAGGACTCTGATAAAGTACTTTTTTTTTCTTCTTAACGTTTCTTGCTTTTCAGTTGAACCTTTCAACAGTTCTAATCGGATGGATCAGGTGAGCTCTAGAGGGGTCATCGTTGTCTGATTTGCTTATGTTGCAGTTAGTAGAGAGGTAGCATTTTGTACTGTTTTTACGAAATTTTCTGTACTTTTCAGTGGGATGAGATGTAGAATTACATGTCAGGCAGCATGGGAGCTCCGAATCCTGAGCATTCATCATCTCAGCTAACGCAGTGTGACCGAGGGAGGAATTTGATCCATGATTTTTGTGTCTATGCCAGATCCATTTCTGACCATTACATTGGTATTGGTATTGACCCAAAATGACATCCTTTTTAAATGTGTACTATAGGAATTTTTCCAAAATCACTTTCTTAGAGGTGTATATCCATTATTATTTTAGAGGAGGTCTCTCGCTTACTCAGGTCCACGCATGCTGTAAACTAGTTTCCTTTCCTGGGACCTGATGTTCCTTCATTGGTTTACGTGGACTGAGCATCTACCCCGTGTTCCATCTGTGTGCTTGTGAGGAGTTTCCTTCACTTCCTTTTAATTTAATTCAATTATTTTGTATAGGGTTGAATTCTGTAAACTGTATGTCACCTTTGAGGAAAGAAAAATGAAAACATCAGGTAATGTTTTTGTGATTCACTCTTATTTTCGCCAAATTTCTTGCAAAAGCAAATGTGATCCTTTATTCTTGTATCCGAATCATTTTCTGCCGTTGCTAGAAGGTAATTGTTGCTGGTTTTTATTTAATAAAAAAAGACACCCGCCCCTTCCTCCCCCCCACCATCCCTTTTCATTTTTTAACATAAATCTGAAAATCCTTTTTGAGTCAGTAAACAGGACACCTGTCAGCCAACTGTGTGCTGAATTTCTATAACTTACAGAAAGACTGGTCATAAAGTGCTTAAAGCTCTGGGGACTTGGGTACCACCCAGTGCAGAACGGATTAATTTCACGGTGTTTTTCTGCATTTGCACAAATTAAAAATATGAGAGTCTGTGCTTTGTTTGTTTGAACTTCTTGAATTAGATTTCTTCAATTAGTTTTGTGCTCAGGTTTGGTAACTCAGCATTTTCCAGAAGTCTCCAAATTCCTACAAGTTTAATGCCAGTCAGATCTGCAGACCTGCTTTTGTCCCATTAGCACCCGATGCAAAAGGATTTGTTTCTGTAGTCTCTGTTCATCACTAGTTTTCTCCACTTGGACGTCACCCTTGCTCATACGTCTCAGACCTAATGTTCCTACGTTATCGTGTCACCTACAATATGTAATCTCGGGCCTTAATTTCACCACATCCTCAAACAGTTTTGATGCTTCACGTTGGAATCGATGTTTATAGAGATTGAACAATGGCTTCAGCAATCTCTTATGGTTGTTTTGTGGCAATCGTGCTTTGATTAACAATGGGAGATTCTTGGTGATTCCATGTAATATAATTAAACTCGGTTTAACTTTAGCCAAGATTGTCCAAATCTTTTGGAAATTTGCTTTTCTTCTTTCTAATGAGATCTGGTAAGTCTTTTCTTTCCCTCCTTTTTGTTCTTGCAGAAAGTTGCTATGAAAACAATACCTTTTAAACCTGTTGAAAAATGGAAAACCCACAAATGGAAAATTTTGGGTCAGAAAAAATAGCAACAACAATAGTTTGGTGACTCAGAACTTCTTGAGTCACATCTTCCTCTAGGGTTCAGATGTCCCTGGATGGGGTTAGGCTGCAAATTTGTAGCAAGCTTTGCCAATTATAAAATGTCTCCTTGCAGTTTCCATGATTTTACATAAAATCTAGCAGAAATTGTTCTGAGTTAAAAGGATCTCCCTTTTGCGGGGACTACACAGGAAATGACCCGACTGTCTTCTTGATGATTGAGCTATAGCTTCGGTGCTCTCCTCACAACTTTGCCTCTAATACCTGTGTGTGTGTGTTTGTTTTGCTCTTCAGTCAAGTAGGATGAAGCTTTACCTGCTCTGTATTTCTGAGTCTAATCAGAGCCAGCCAGCATAGGTACCTTCTGTGGTTTCTGAAGTGAAATTGTGAGTGTTGCTTAGAGTATTTAAACTCACTTTTAAATCATTTATTTTAAGACTGATGAATCAGCTTCTGGGGTCTCTGTCCACTAATTTGTCCTTTTATCAACCTGATGAAAATGAATTCTATGCATGAAAAAAAGCAGTATGTAACACTTTGCTCCTATTTGCTCTTCTAGAATTGCTTCATAATAATTATATATTCCTTTCTGTGCTAAACTGAATCACCATAGTGATTACTTGGGGCATGGAGGAGTATTTTTATTTTCTGACATCTGAAATGCTGGTTTGTGTCTGCTTAGTTCCTGAGGGCTGGTGAAACATCCTTAATACAAGCTTACTAAATATCTAGTACCTGTTGCCTCGTTTCATGCCTCTTCATTCCACCGAAGGATAACTTGGCAAATTGAAGCGTACCTCAAACTTATGACTAGTTTTGCTCAAATAAGAGCCAGTCTGTCATGGGTTCGAGGCCAAAGCAGACAGTGTAAATTCTCTGTTTCCTGCTGACATAAATCACTTAAATAGATCAGCCCTGCCATGCTTGGGCCATGTAAAGGCAAGTTGGAATGACCTACATTGCATAAACATCTTGAAGACTTCTGAAATTGGGAAATAACTATTTTGCTCTTCATGCCTGTCCGTTTAAAAATCACTGCAATTACACTGCTCTTTGAATTAATAGAGAATGAGAAGGTAAAGGTGCCATAGAACACCAGTCTATTTTTGGTGTCTACAAAACCCCATCTGCCTTTTCTGTGCTTGTCCCATAAGGAAAGGCTGATCTACAACAGTGTTTTTTCCACAGATCGTGCCTGACTCGCAAATACAACTTTACCATTCTAGAACTAATTAGTTTTGGTTGAGTAACTCATCAACATGAAGTAACAATAAGAATCACGTTTCCAGGAACACTTTCCTTGTTACAGAAAATTGGAATCAACTGTGGAAGTGTGGTACTGAATCTAGTTACTTTTCACAGAGCATTCTTTTTAAAGACATAAGAAAAAAGGGCTTCCTGTTACAATACAAAGTGCTTAAATACAGCTGGTTGGACAACTGGATTACAGGTTAAGTTTTAGCCTTCTTTGAATGTAAACCTTCATTGTGCTTTCATTTTTAATAGGAAGATTTACATGTTCTGAAAAACTTCCCCATCTGAGGGATAGTTCAGGTAGCAAGGGAAGCTTTAAGAAACCTCTTCTCTGGTGCCTGTTAATCACAGGTTAGTTAAAGGCTGGCTATGGGTAGACCAGCAATGGGGACAGACCGCTGGGAATCCTTCCAGTTTCACACTTGCTGTGAACCATGTAATCTGGTTAGTCCATTTATGTTACCCAGACTTGCAGTTGGTTTCAGTTATGAAAGTTTTCTTTACACTGACAGGGGCTTCGATCTTCAATTTATGGGCAAATTCTGTCACTGAAGAACCACATACAGTGCCCCTTTCCCTGCAAATCAGCCTGGAGTCTAGTTTTTCATCATCCAAGCATCTAGCTAATTTCTACCACCTGCTGCTCCCTCTGTACAATGAAGAGATTTCAGCCCTTCTTTTTTACCTGTTCCCTTCCACTCTCAATGCTGGAGGATGCCTGTCTCCTGCTAGTTTGCACCTCCCTGAAGGCTGCTTGCCTTCGCCTCCTTTTCACATCTATTGCTGACCTGCTTCCCAGGAGTGTGCAACGATCTGCTTCTGTCCCAAGGTCTGAATTTTGGGGTGTTTGATCACTCTTAGGTGAATGATTTCTACATATTCTGCCTTTTCTCTCTCTCAAGAATTGACTGCACTTCTGTTTTGATTTCACACTCTGTCCATTTACAGTCAGACAAGACTTGAGCAAAATAAATTGATTCCCCTGATGCATGCTGTGGGACATGTTTCTTTTGAATGGTGTCATGTTCTTTGTGACTTCTTTTTTCATTACTTGGAGAAGAAGGGAGAAAGGTGAAGACCTTAGGAGACAACTGAGAAATATAAAAGCCTTACTTTTCATTTCAACTTTTACCTCTTGTCTTTCATCATTATACCACCCAAATGTGCTTAGGTCAAAACTAAGTGCTTTGCCCTTCCATGTTTTACATTCAGGTTTTGCAGAATCCACAGCTCATCACATTCCCATCAACCTCATTGCAAGAGAAGTCTGTTGAGGAACCAATGAGCCACACCAGACTTTTTTGTTTTCCTTTGCTTTGACTATCTGATATTGTTAGTTTACATACCAGGAGAATGTGTACAAGATGAGAGGAGCTTATTGACCTATTGAGGCCTGCCCTTATTAACCCTGAAAAAATCTAATCAGCCAATCCATCACCACTGTGAACTTACAAGTTCACTTGGTGGCTGCAGCTTCTGGTTTCTTCTACAAACGTGGCCCCAAGTCTCTTTTGAACTCACCACCCTTGTTTACTTTCATTGCTGCATGTATTGATCTGTTGCACATCTCAGCTACCTGATGGGTGGATAGATTTTCTGTGTGTTACAGCGCCATCTTTAACTTTGTATTTTCTTCTTTATAGTGCTAACTTAATTAAAGCAGCTTACTGATGTAAATGTCAGCTTCCTTTAGTGCATGTATAGCAGCACTCACACTGAGAAGCTGTGTTCCCTTCCTGAAGTGATTTTGGTATGCATGGAAATAAATTTTCTCTGCAGTGTTAACCTGAGTTAGCCACACTCATGTGACACCCCTGTCAGCCCAGCAAGTGCGAGCAGTCACAGTGGCGGGTAGCGTGCAAGCTGAGCACAGTGGTTTTATTAGCAGCTATTGTCTTGGGCTCTTAGTGCAGATCCAGTCAAAATGAGCTTGAACGCTCACGTCTGAGTTTGAGGTGGTTGTGCTGTGCTTATTCCACCTGGCGTAGCTCCAGGGGAGGTGTGGGTCAGTTCTGCTGACTTGGCAATGCCTGATGCCTTCCTTAATTTAATGTGCAGAGCCTACGGGAGCTGTGCTTGCCGGGGGAGGCTGTCACGGACACAGTAAACGAGTGAGCTTTTCCAAGGAAAGGCAGAGGGAAGAGCTGCATAGCTTTAACCTTCTTCTAGCTCTACAAAACTTTACTGCTCTACTGGAACAGAAGTCTCACGAGCGTGAGTTGCCTTAAATCAGGGATAATGTATTGATATACATAAACTCCTGTTACCTCTGGCTGCTGTATGGATGCACTGTGGATCACAGTCTTCATTTCAGCTGGCATTGAGAAAATCTTCTTGGGAAAGAAGAAAGAATAAGAATTAAAAAAGAAAAGAAAGAAAGGGAGGGGGGCAGGGGGAGATGTTGCAAACGTAGACCAGTGATTTCACTGGGCATCATAGGTTTCCAGTACTGCCTAAGATTAGTCATGCCTTATCTGTGCTTACATCTGGGCCAAATCTTTAGCTCATGTAAAAAGGGCATAGCTGCATGGTGCCAAAGTAGCTAGGCTAATAAGATCCAAGTAAGGACCTGACTGCTGGATTTCACTTGTGCTGGTTACTGCGTGTTGCATTTCATGTATTTCAAACAATATGTTTCCTATTTGCATAGCTGTTTATATTTTAAACAATCCTATCTCAGAGCAACAATGTGTACTTGCTTTTTAAAATATTTGTCTTGATATGTTTCCCAATTTCTGGTCCTGGCACATCAAACTTAATAGAACATATTCTAGTTTTGAGAAGATGAAATCAGCCAGTGATGTAATCTGTGTAACTGATGTCTTTCTTTCCTTCGTGGCTCCATTGAAACTGCTGCCTTTTATCTCTTAAACTCTACGATAAAGGGAAGGTAATAAAAGTAAGTTTGGGATTTTAGGCCCTCACTGTGGTTAACGTTTGTAAACATTGGTAAGAAAATCATATAAGTGACTTAGCTAGGATATAAGTCAGTAAGAAACAGAGATAGAAGGAACAACCACTAGACTCAATGTCAGTCAGCAGAGGTGTATTTATCTTTAAATTGGGAAGGAACTCTTTCTTTAAAGAGCTGTTTTGTGAACATCCTATTTTAAATTAACTGCAATATTAGCCATGCACCACTATCAGGAACATCCCTTGGCGTAAGGGTGCTTCAGGGGATGCAAGAATTGCCTGGTGCACGGATATTTCAAGTTGAACAAAGCTGTTCTCTAGTGAATGACCTTTTTGAAATTGATATGCCTTAGGAATAGGTAAAACAAAGGTTATCATACAGTGGCTGTTTTGTTTTGGTGCTGGTGGGTCAAGTTCTGTGGAATGTTATTCTGCGTTATTGCCATTGACTTCACAGCTGATGCTCCCCGTTTTTTTGGCACATCCTGTCAGAAAAGCTAAGGAGCATAGAAAGTCCTGCCCAAAGCGATACCTCCAAGAAACAGTAAGCTTGGGCTCTTTGTGGTGTTGGTGAAATCCTGAGTGTTTGTTTCATCTCTTTAAGCACCAAAGCAAGGTGTTGGCAACCTTGAGATGACCAGCCCTCTGTGTGCTAAACATGGCAGATGCAGAAACTTCAGATTGACAATGATGATCATACAAAAAGATGTGCCAATGCATCCATAATGAAATATATTTTGGGGGGGAGAAAAAGAAGGAAAAAAAGGTGTTTTTTCTATTATCAAACGATTGTTCCATTGCATATGTTTGATAAATCTGTTCAGCAAGCTCCTTTTTGCTTATTTTCAATTCCCTTTTACTGTTGGCATGCTGTAATGTAGTGTTTTTGTGCTTTTAATGCCAGTAAGGGCCAATCCTAAGATATCAAAAACATGTTGGTGATTATTGAATCATTTGGTTATGCAAAATCAACTCTACCGTTGGGAATGTGGACTTCCTCTTGCTCGTATCAGAAAAAAGACCCTGATCAAGAAAAGTGTCAAGACAATAGAACTTATTTTTCTACTGTAAATGTTTCTACTACTGTGTTTCCTTCAGAAAGAACTGCCATTGAATTTTGTCATTTTAAATCGTCATGCTTATATACGCATGTCAAAAGCAGAGCAATTCCTTTCCTGCAAGGAGCAAACATCACCTCTGAGGCAACAGGCATATTCTGTGATGCTCAAAGTGGTACTTTAATAGCCTAATATTTTATAGGAAATGATGAAAAATGTGTGCTGTTGTTTTTCTTAAATAAGAGTCAGCAATACAGCTTTTCTAATTAGTTGGAAGTCAATAGAACAGATGTCAGAATTTTCATTTATTTTCCTTAAAAATAAAAAATCCTAATGTACTCTCATTTAAAAAAAAAAAAAAGTTAAAGAAACAAAAGTAGTATTTGGGCCAAAAGTCAGCAAACCTCTTTGTTTAGAGTGTCCCAAGTTGGTGGAAAATATAAGACGCTGCAGAAGGAAACCTGAATTGTCAGAGGCTGTATTAAGAATGGGAGAGCAGCAATTGGTTAGTGATGGCTGAATAGGCACTATTCAAATAGACGTCTTACATTTAACAGCCACAAAATGTGGACAAAAATTGGTGTATGACAAATGCAAACCAATTATGTCATTTTGACCCCAGTAACAAGGTAAGGTAAATGATTTCAGTCGTAGGTGAATGGCCACAGGCGGCTTCTGTGGACTTCAGTGGAACTTCTGCAGGAGCTTCTGGGATCAGCATTTGGTTTCGTGTGTTCATGGGAGTATGGAGTCTGGCTTTTCTGCCTTGTACTGGTCTGGAGACCACAAGAAGAAGAAAGGGGAAAAAAAAAGAAACTCTTCCAATCGTGGCCTGAGAAAAAGCCACAGAAATGTATTCCAAAGCTACAACAATATCCAAGGTCAAGTACAGCAATGATATGACAGATGGAAATGAATGCAGGAAAACGAATGTGGTCTGGAGACCAAATACGTTGTATAAATTTAGATTGCAATTCAAATGATAATTTCAAGCAGTCGCAGCAATTCCATAATCTATAAAGCTTTTTTATAACAAAATCTTGAATTTAGTCTTAACAGCATTTTTCTGTAATGCTACGGGAATGATACATAGAAAATAAGAATCAGATTTACAGTTGCACTTAGATATTGACAAAAAAGCAACACAGATGCACTGATCCTCACCATGGCAAGCTGTACAGTCTGTGGGCTCTTGTGAAACAGGATCTGCAACAGCTCACGTTTTCCCCCTTTTTGTTGTTGCTGTTGTTGCAGGCTTTGAAAACAAATGCTTGTGCTATGAGGTCAAAAAATCTTTTGAGTAGACCATATACACTAGGTGTAACTCAAGAATGACTTTAGTATGCTTCCTAACCCTTCTCCATCTGGTCCTGGCACCTGATTTATTGCAGCACACAGGTCAAACTTGTCTCTGCTGTTTGACTGGTCATAAACTCCTTTTTGTACAAGGAGGAGAAGAGGAAAGCATTAGCACTCAATAAATTACAAGGTGCAAGACTACTGCTGTTACTAGAAGTACCAACAGCACTGATTTTTGTCCGTCTTTGAAACTCCATGGTAGGCAGAAGTGCAAGTTTTTTTTTTTTTTTTTTTTTTTTTTTACCTTGAGAAATGTGAGGCCGCCTGGAGTCCCGAGGTTTCCCGGACTTCATCTGAATGTGGGTGCGCACTCCGCTGGTTGTTTTCACAAAGCAAGAGGGGAAAGAGTCAAGCAATCAGGAATTACATTTCCTCTATCAACAAGACCAACTGCTGTTGCGGTGTATTTAGATACTGAAGCTGGCTTCTTTCAAAAGTGGCCTTTGAGCTTCCAGTGACGCAAGCTGTCAACGCTTCTTTTGGAGTTCAATATGGGATTTTCAGAAGAAGTCCATGTAGGCCCAGCTCTGGTCCCCTGAACGTGTTGGTGGTGATGCTTTTATTGATTTTCATGGGAAGTACTTCTGCTGACCTCAAAAATGTTAGCGTCTTTGTGGATTTAGGAAGACAAAACAGGGGTGTAAAATGTTGGTATTTGTCTCTCGCTTTGGTGATCTGGTGAGCTGTTTATTTTCAGTTTATTTTCTCATTGGAGGGGTAACTGATTTTTTTTTTTTCTCAAGCTGTCATGACACAAGCTGAATAAATAGAGCCACAGAGAGCTTTATCCTGAGTCTTTCACAATGTGGAAGAAAACTGATAGACTTAGGAGCAGATGCAAAGCGGGGAGAAGTCAGTGGGAGCGCTTCTGTTTTCACTAAAATTTGGATTTGGATGGTTCTTGTAAAAACTATAAAAACTTCCTGAACAAAAATTCTATCAAAGTAATGTTTGCTTTTGTTGAGTATCAGATTTTCCCGAAGTGTAATAAAACCAGAAAATCATAGTGATTTTTTGAATGATAGAAAGGGATCGGATTCAGTGGTTAATTCATTTTTCACTTCATCCTCATTCCTATTAAAATCTGGAAGCATTGCATTGCTCTTTAATGTGAAGTTTGAAGATAAAAGGTTGCATAACAGAACCAAGATGATGACTCTTACCAAGACACTGAGAAAGAGTGGATGCTGTTAATTCTGGTTGTTGAGCTGGATGACTATTTTGTGTTTGTATAGCTGTGTTGGCTGGCTGTACTCATTTAAAATAAGTAATTATTTAATAAAAAAAGGTATGTGGCTGGAAGAGGATTTGATGCTAATTTATACTCTCTTCTCTAAAGGCACTTAATAAGATTTTCAGATAGATGCTCTAAATGATAATAAACCAAACTCATGGAGATGAGATCTCAGCTAAAAATGAACTTGCAAATACTGCACTGTTGTTCTGCATATGCTGGGCTCTGCCTCGGAGGGCAGAAGCGTAACTGCTCTTCCTGGTGTCCCGTTCACTTTACCACAGCTTGGAAGAGCTTGTTCCAAACTCCGGCTTTACTTGTGCAGCTCCAATGAGAATTTTTTCTTAGGTCAGTTTTGGTGATAAAACAGGAAACAGGGTGAGTTTTGTGTCAGGGACTCAAATTTTCTAGGTCTGCATTGCCAACAAGAGAAAAAGCCATAAACCCCTGCATTTGCGCTAAGCAATTCAGAGCCGCCTTGCTCTTAGGGATTAAATCCTTTTCCAAACCAGCAGTAGGATTTTAGGCACTCTCTAAAGAGACTGTTTGTGCTGTGTGGTACAACTTGCATCTTCTTAAGAGGTGATCTGAAAGTCAGTTGCCCATCTGAGGTATCAGCAAGTTGCAGTAGTGTGATGTAGCACGTGATTTTAAATGATGCAGTGAAGTTGCAGCAAAGTCCGTTTCACTCATAAGCCTGGGCAGCTGTTTTTTTTTTTCCTGCTGCCTTAGACACTGAAACCAAACATACAGTTATAGAGGCTAAGCAAATCACCACCACCAGAAAAATCTCTTCTGTTTCCTTCAGTATGAGATGAGGTAGAACACATTCACTTTATTTCATTGCTGGAAGTTGGGCACCAGCTTTGCTGGCAAGAGACCACTGAAGGTACCAGAACTGAGCTGCATTTGGGCTAGGGTTGGTGCTCCCATCTAACTGAAGTAACATCCTCTTAAACCTGTGCTTAAACCTATCTAAACCTATACAAACATTTGAAAATATAACGTAGCAGTTTAAGTTGAATGAGTATTCCAGGTTGCACTGGAAATGTGTTTTGGAAATTAACATTTTTCAAAGTAACTGTCCCAGTGGTTGTTTTACTACTTGCTGGAAACCGGACCTCAGAAAGGTGGGGTGGGCACTGCGAGATCGCTATGAAGGGCAGCCGATAGTTATGAATCAACACGGCTTGTCACTTCAAATGATGTTTTTGCAGAAAAATATCTGTGTGGACAACATGACTTAATTTTTTGCCAGAACTTTATTTGTGGTAGAATTGCAACGTATAATCATGGGCTGCTGGAGAAACAGCACTTTTACGCCTCTGGAATAAAGAGGTTAGCATGTAGCCTTGGTTAAAGGAGGTATCAGACAGATTTCTTCTGTCCTGCTCCTTGCCATCCCATTTGAACATGCAACTTCCCTACTTCTTCTTCCTTTTGTAGGGAAAGCAGAGTGCTCAGCGTCAAGCTGTGGGTGATGCCCGTGGGCACTGGAGCCTTTCACTCACAGAGAGGCATCCTCTGGTTTTGGGTTGGAAGTCTACAGTTAATGCACAGCTCTGTAATCACAAATGCTTCCCTGAACAAACTCTGGTGCAGCTTCTCAGTAAACCCTTATCGGAGCTGACAAGGGCACGAGGGCTCAGGTCTTCTGCTGGCTGGAGGAATTACGGGAGCCTTTAATCTCTGCAGGGCTGAGGCGCAGCACGTAATTTCTTTGCCGTAAAGCAGTTGCACGCAAGGTGCTACTTCTGTACTAGCTGGGAGCAGTCTCATTAGCTTTTTCAATGGCTTTCCTGACTCCTTGTGGCCACTAAAGACACTTGTCTCATACATAATCTAGTTTCCTCAAAGAGGACGCTGCTTTTTTTGTGTTAAGTGATGCTGCATGGGGCAATGCTTATTGCATTTAGTTATTACTTTATCTGCAGCCATTGCCAGTTCTTCAGCTCTGCAGAAGTCTCCATGTACCTAACTAGAGATCGTTGACAGGAGGAGCTGCGTGTATTTTTTTAACTGATGAAGTTTGGCTTGCCCTGAATGGTTTTATAGTGAGTGTGTCAGTCAGCAAAAAGTGTTAGAGCAGTTACCCTCACCTGTCCTGTGTGCTGCTTACACCTCGTGTAGCTGAGTGTCCTCCAGCGGCAGCAGGTACAGCAGGATTGGGATGAGAAGCACCTGAGAGATCTTTGCCTGGAAAGCTCCGAGATAAGAGAATGTTCCTATGCTTACGTAGGCTCAAGTTTTCCACTCGTGTACTGTCGTTTGATGTTAGTTTGAATGTGGTTGGCTTATTAGCAGCACTCTGAAATTTGGCAGGAGGGAAATACTCCTTTATCTGTGTAATGCTGAACGTTGTTTCTCCTTTCTTTCCTGGATTACTCAGTAGTGGTAGGTGGGTTCCTTGTTTTTCTTTTGGTTTCCTGCCTGTATAATAACAGTCTGCAAATATTCGGACAGACCCAACTCCTCAAAAGCAGCCCCAGCAACAGGCACTACCTAACAGTTCTTGAAAATTTCTTAATGAAGCAATGGGGAGAGGATCTGCAAGTACCGCATCTGGAAGTTGCCCATACCCCTTTGGATGTGTCTGTGAGCTCCTTCGGGAAGAACAGGGGGCAAAGAAAAGATAAAGAGATCTTGGCCACGTTCATTTGATTAAATCTTACTTTCAGCAGTGTGGGGATGGCAGCCCTGTTTTATTTCTGCTACAACGTGGGTTTGTTTTTTTTCTGTTGTTGACTGTCAAAACCGGTCCTGGATAAAAACTTAATATTCAAAAGCTGCTGATAGCAGTGAGTTACTTGTGTGTCTGCAACAGGATTTACTGTTACCTTAACTTGCCCCAGGTAAATACATGTAAAATATCAGTCTTTATTTACCGTCACATATGATTTCTCCTATTTCCTCAGAGAGGCTTAATATAGCAATTTATGAGAGTTCAGCCTAAATTTGGCATTTTACACTTTTTTGACTCTTATGGGTGTGATTTGTAAACTAAATAGTATCGAGACGTCATTTTTTGTATACTTTCTGAATGCAAGGTGGTAACTGCCACAGATAAATACTTTCTAGCCCACTTGTTTCTGCTGAGGTCCTCCTTCAGAGGTATAAAAATGCATGCAGTTATAATAGTATCCTGCTGCAGTAGGAAGTATTGCATTATCTACGAGTACTCAAAAATGAAAAACTGTAGCTCAAAATTCAGCTGTCACTGGCATCAACTGACTGTCTCATGATTCTCTCTGTAACAACATAAAAGAATTACTGACTGCTTTTTCCAAGGAGATTTCTATTTGTGATAGATGTTCTAAAGTAGGGTTTGACACCTCATTCTTGGAGTATGTTAAGAGACGCTGGCAGTGAGCAGTGGTGACAGAATGACAGGCTTTCAGGGTTCATCCTACGATGAGGAGGTAACATGTGGGACTCAGACATGGTGATCTGTCACTTCTGTGTGAGAGGGCACTGATGCTACGGGATAGCAGTGTTACAGCGGTCAATAGGTGTGTCTGTAGGCATACAGATGACCTCTGAAAAAAAAAAAAATAAATAGGGTGCATGGGTTAGATGCCAGACCGTGCAAATCCTTAGGATAGTTTCTGTGCAGTGATGCTAACAAATTAATCTTTTTAAAGCTCCTGGGAGGAAGATGTTGGTATTCGTACCCTGTCCAGCAGAGGGGGAGTCAGTGGAGTGTTAGGGCTTCCCCCCTTCCTGCCCAGCACTCTCGTGCTCTACCACAAATTCTCAGGGAATAATCTACAGATGAACTGTGGCAAAAGAAAACCATGTGCAGCACTTGCTATCAACACACCAAACTATGTTTGTATTCTGGCTGAAGGGGAAGGAGAAATGCTCTTTTCTTGTGCCAAGAAACGTCGTCTTACTAGACCAAGGATGCCTAAATGGGATTGCTGGGAATGAGAAGGGCAGGGGATCCGTTGTAAATATCTGTGTACTTTTTGGAATCAGAAACTATTCCTTTATTCTCATCTCTGTAGTTTGCTTTGGTAGGCAAAGTTATAGAAATTAAATTCATTATTGACTACACAGTTATTTCACAGTCTTGCAGAAAGGCTCGATTTGTAAAGAAAATAATAGCACAGAATTGCATAAAAGTCCTCAGTATCTCCTGGATACTTCAAATGTCTTCATAGATTCAATTTAAGGATTCACCTAATGAGAAGTCTGTCACTTTTTTTTTTTTTTTTTGCTGGCCTTCATCTTGTCAGCTGTCAGGTCCTGTCAGCATGTTTTCCTTCCAGCACTCAGCATTGCAGGTGCTGGAGTGCCCCATGCAGTCTGAAGAGCTGCATGCAACTGAGAGCCCCAGAACTGTGCTAGCAAAGCCCAGGGATGTGTAATTTGCCTCTGAGTTACTCTGCACCAGTAGAGCTGGCAGGAAGCTTACAGAAAATCCCAGGACTGACGCTTACTTTGTTCAATGAGGGGACCGATGTTAGAGTCCATGTATGTAGCAGTATTGTTCCTGAATGCGATGGAGTACAGGGTTCTGATGAGAACTCAAGGTCTTCATTTGGCTATCTAAAGGAGGTATGTAATCATCAAAAGATGAAAGGCCAGCATAACATGCAAATTTAACCCTACACCTTCAGTATAAAGATCAAGTGTCACAGCCACTTAGTTTCAATGGTTTTCTGGGGAGAGCTCAAAGGCACTTAATAAGAATCAGATGTAAAAGTTGCTTCTCACTAATTGGATTCAACAAAATCCTGAAGCTTTTTTGTTCACGCTTAAGTGGAATCTGCCAGTTTGGCAAAGACAGAAACTGCCTCCTTCCATCTGAGAGCAAAAAGTCAGAGGTAGGTGGTAATCACCTCTGAGAAAGGTAGGAGAGCATCCAGGATCTGCAGCAGCACTCTAAAAGAAGAATTTAGCTTTGCAAGGTTGTCCCTAGTGTGCAATGTACATTTGGGTTGCTTGCATTTATCCCTTCCTTGGTTTAGAAGGGGTTTAACTGCATGTTTTCAGCCAGCACAGATGGGTGCTGCTGCCGGAGGGATAGTGCTGCTCTCCTCTCCCACCCACGGCGTCTCGTTGCCGTCGCTCTGCTCTCCTTCCCTTGGCACAAGCTGGTCTGCAGCTGCACGGGGGGGCGAAATGCGGTCAAAAATGTGGCAGAGTTGTGCGTACAGCTTTCCGAGTTCGTGTGCTTCAGGAGGTGTGGGAGTAGTGTTTGCGCCTGCTAGTGAGTAGGCAGGCAAGCGTGACATGCGAAGATGTTGAGAAGCTGCCTGGCTCGTTAAAGGTGTGTTGAAGAGTGCAAAGAACAAAGGAGATCTGTTAAAGCCTTCTAGAGAGTGGGAAGTAGAGCGGCAACTGGCAGAGGTGTCTGAGCAAGGGCTGGGTACACAAGGAAGCTGGGGAGAGGAAGAAGGAGGAGGAAGAGATTGCTCTTGGGAGTGGGCTTTGGTGTAAGGAGGGAAGCTGGGCTCTGTGCATGGGGGGAAGGTGTGTGTCTGGGAGTGTGTCCCAAATGCCTGACACGATGCCAGCCAAATCCCAGTAAGTGCTCCAGAGTGAGGAAGGTGAGGCTGCCAATGTAGGATTGGATGTTGGTTTTAATACAAATGTTGGGGACCTTTCTTCTTTCCACCACACAGAATAAGAGAGTTAAAATCCTCTCTCTGGTCAGGCTGCATGTCTGTCCGCTTCAGCTTCTTGAGAAGGGAATCACGAAGCAGAATGCAGACAAGGGTGAAACCGTGGGAAATGACTGGCCTAATCTTTTGGGGTGCTGTGGGAGGTGTCGCAGCTGGGCCTCGTGTCTAAAACAGCAAGACGAGAAGGGTAACGTTCCTGTGGCAGGGTGATGGACACAGCCTCTGCCCACGGAGCTGCAGCCCGCTCAGATGTGGGATCTTTCGAGTGTTCCTGCTCAGAGTGGGAGCCTCAGCAAAGTGAGGAGGAGGAACTGGGCTTGTGACGTGTGGGAATGTCCAGCTGTAACATGTGGGTGTCGGAGAGGTGCTGCTCTGGCGTGGCAGGCAATTCCCCTGCAATACGTTGGGCTGCTCTAGCAGGACATATCTATCCCAGGAGAGTGCTGGCTTGCGTGCATAGCTGTGTCCGTGCTGCTAGTCAGCTTGTGTGCAGGCAGCGTGCTCAAAGTTCAAGTTTCGTCTGGCAGCGGGTACATGAGGGATTTGCGTGTGTAGCCGAGGAACATAACTGCGGAAGATGAATATGACCGCGCTGGCTATGAAAACAGGATGTCTGTGCTGGAGAAGCAGCCAGTGTTTCTGTAGTTATCTGCAGGGATGTCACCTGCAGTTTAGCTGGTTTGAAGTGGCTGCGGTTGAGGCAGCTACGGGAGGAAAAAAAAACAAAACAAAACAAAACCCACCCTGATTCAAGTTGTTTACGGTGCTAAATCTATCAGGCTGTCAAAGCGGGGCTGGTACAAATAGAGAGATGGTGTCAGGCCTCTCTTGCTAATTCAGTGTATATCCTGAGAAGAGATTGGAGCCCTGGCTTAATTTTAAAGCTGTCCTCCTTCTGTGGAGCCCCCTTGGGAAGAACAGCCGTGTCTCCCAACCCGTCCTTGCAGCTGCTGCTGGGAGTTGAAATATGTATCCCTGTCTCAGAGGGTGAATATAGCCCCTTTTATTTATGACAGTGAAAAACTCGAGGGGAAAAACATGGTTTTAAGAAAGGCTCAAGCTATTAACTGCTCAAGACCATTGTGCCGCGTGTGCAGTTTTCTGGCTGATGCCGCTGGAGGGTCAGGAATCGCCGCCAGCCTCTCTGAAGGCAGCCGTGGCTCCACAGCTATGCTGTGCCTACGGTGAGGCCCCTGGTCCTTCAGGCAGCAAGTCCCGCTGTTCCCCTTGTCCACTTTCCTTCCCTTCTCCTCTCTGTCCACTGTGGCTCCTCCTGCCCTTCCTGCTGCTGTTTCTGTTTATCCAATTGAGTCTCTTTTAAGACTGTGCTAAAAATGTCCGAAACCAACCAAAGTTCTTATCAGATGTTCTGTGTGAATGCAGGAATTAAAATGCCTTGACTCACATCGCAAATGGAGGCAATTAAGGCAGCCTTGCCCTTGTGCTGGCAGGATACTCTTCCTTCTCCCTGGCAGAGCTCTGTGCAGCAGGGGCTGGAGGAGCTCTCTACCAGTGCCCTAAAAATTGTCACCGTTCCTGCCACGTGTCCGTCGCTGTGCTGAGGTTGTGCCGCATCCTTCGTGGTACCTGCAGGCTGAGGCTGCGCAGGCTGCTCTGTGCGGAGCTCCCGAGGCTCTTGCGTGATTTTGACAAAAGCTATTCCTGGTTTTTAAAGATTTTTCTGGTCTCTGAATGAAGCTAGAAGCTTATTCAGGGTTTTCCTATCCTCCTTAATGTCTCCTTGCCCTGCAAAGAATGAGAGGAAAGGGGTTGTTCTTTTTGGTCTGACACCACTGCTTCCAAATACTTTCACTGCTAAAAAGTTCTGAGTAGTGGGAGAGAGGGAAAACAGTGTTGGGGAGGCTGACAAATGTCCATTTTCTTGGACAAGGAAATAAAGCATGAAGCCTTTGTTTGCGGAAAAATACGTATTTTGAAAACAAAACCTGGTTGTTATGGAACAAGTTGCATGCAAGACTCGGGTCCTGTTTGTTTGTTGCCTTGTGCAGTACTGTTGATTTGTTTGTTCAACCATGTCCATACAAACCTTTTGCTGGGGCCCTTTGCTCTCTGTGTTGACATGCAAAGAAATTGTGCATCCAAAACTTCAGCTGTTTTTGACCACTTGAGCTGCTCTTGTGCTTTAGAAGCTTGCAGCGGCCGGTCAAACCACGCGGTCAGTCCTGTAAAGACTTCTGTGCATGCCTGCTCGCAAGCATGCGGACAGTCTGCTGAAATGTTAGAATGCCTTTGAACATAACCATGGGTATGTGTCCTGAGATCATGGTGTTTTTAAATGTAAATATTACAGAAATACAAATGTTCTGGGTTTTAAAAAGATACCTTTTTAGCTGCCCTCTCCGATTCTTTGTTAGCTAAGACTTCTTGTTCGGGGAGAGATATTTGAAAGCTTCAAAGAGACCAAAGTGATGTTACAGATGTGTAGGATCCTGTAGGTTGCACAGAGGAAGGTGCATGGTAGATGGGGGCACACACGGGCATATCCATTAGGCTAACGTAACGGGTGAATCGGTCAGGGTCAGGGAAGAGGTAGCTATAAATAGAAGTGACAGCACAGGAAGGTTATTTCTGTGACAGACTTCAAAGCAAGGACAAGAAGCTTGAATGTGATGTTGAGCGAGTCAGTCAAGGGAGAGTGATGGGATCGGAGGACAGGGTCCGGCAGGCATGAGGTTGGAGCTGTATTAGTAACAACAGGAGGGAAAAAAAAGAAACTCAATTATAAATACGGTATTAGCTTGTTGAAGCTCAAATCATTACAATCTGGAATCTCTTTCACTGTTTAGTCTGGCGCTTTTTTTTTTGGTTTGTTTGTTCAACAAAAAGAAAAGCAAACAACAACAATTTGTCGGCTTTAAATTTCTAACTACTTCTACTTTCTGTAGGGCTCACGTACTACATTCCACAAATTGATAGCACTTTTGGTGTTTTAAATACCTTGAAGTGTTTGCCTGTAATTTTTGTTGGGCTTTCCTATGGCTTTTTTCTCCAAAAACATTTGGGAGGGCTGAGTCCTCGTGACAAAGTTATGCAAAGACCGATTCTGTTGTGCATCTGGTAATGGTGTTCTGACCTGTAAATGGGTAAACCTCACTTTCTGAGGAGGCAAGGTGTTCTAAGATATATGCCTTGAACTGAAGCGAATAAATATAGAGTAAATATATATTTACTGATTATGAAATGATTTAACAAGTTCCCAGTATTAACTTTTCTCAGTACATATTGTAAAAATGCCTTAAGAGTAGCGTGTTAATGCTAGTGATAATAAAATGCTCAGGGAGAAGGCATCAGACAGCACCATCTACTGTCCCGATTTGGACTGTGAAGGCACTGAGATGGAGGTTTTCTTCTAAAAAGAATATCCTGACAAAGTCGTTTTTGCTATTTTGCTAGCAGTTTGAAACCTCCCTTAACAGTCCTATTGTCTTGTACAGAAACGTGGGCATGTTAACCTTTTGATTTCGGTAGCTTTTATAAAACCCTGAACTTTTCATTACAACTGCTTTTACCTGACATCCAGAAACTTGGTCGTGGGAAAGATCAAGACTTCCCTTAAAGGTATTTTGTCTAATGTAGACTTATTCTCATATGTTTAAAGCATTCCTGAATTAATCCATTCATTAATATGTAAAGGAAAACATTAACACATACAATAAAAGTTTGCATCCATGCATACAATAATACATACGGTCAAGCCTTTGATACAGTCGTCATGTGACAGTCTACACACCCTGAAACAAATTGTCTGCATTGATGCTTATCAACTATAATTTTGGCCATAGCCAGCCTTTGAAATTATTGTAACTAAATCCAGGTAAATGGCAAGCAGTTAACGTGAAGTCTGAGGGAGAAGGGGTTCTTCCAGCCCTCAGCAATGCCAGCTCAACCACCCCTAGAAGGTGCGCCTGTAAAAGCAGGATATTAAATGGAACATGAGGAAAGATTGGCCATAAGGGCAGATAATAATAATAAAAAGTTGTGAACTCCATTTGTACTCTTGCTTGCAGTGAGTAGGAGATAGATGTGCGAAGAAATGCTGGCAACCTAGAATTAAGGTTCCCAGTATTGTTGGCGTTGAAACGAAAGGCCGACGTGCCCGAACGCCCTTCCTGGGGGACTACAGCTAACTTCTGCAGGAGCAGCGCCTAGCAGCGAGTGCAGGGTGAGCGCCAGAGCACACCCATGTGCCACTTGTGTGCTGCCCTTAGCTCTAGCTGCTAGGAAGTGGGCTGCCTCTGAGAAGAGCTGCGAGCTGGCTCTGGATTTAAGATGAGACTTTGCGAGAGTAGGGGTGTTTGGCAGAGGAGCCTCCAGGGAGGTCTGGAGGCAGCGTGTAAGCAGGCATTGAAGCAGTTCAGCCATGTGTGCGCGATTCCTGGATGAGGAGCTGCCCTGCCACGGCTGGTACAGGGCTCGCGCTGAGGAGGTGGGAGCTGCTGAACGGCAAGGTGTGTTGCCGTTGGCACTGCATCCTACTTATGCCAGAAGAATAGCACAGAAGCTGCTTGGGGCGACAGCAAAGCCTGTTTGTATCTGTCTGTGAAAGACTAAGGATGCAACCGTACCCTCGGTTTGGCTTGTTAGAGAGAGAGATGTGTGCTGGGAAGTGCAAAACTGGGTCAAAACTCTTCCAGGCTGGTTGGAAGCTGAGGTCCGGTTTTGGTTCAGTCCTTCTTCCAATAGCAAGCATGTTCATTCCAGATACTTATTATTTGGCTGAGATGATAGAATATCTTGTTTTCTGAAGACTACACAAATGCATTTAACTGGTTTATGATGTATTTACCACTACAGGGTAGTAATTTTTGTAGCAGACATATAACTCCAGAAAAATCCTACAGCATATAACAATACCTTAATGAAGCTATACTCTCTTTTCACAAAGCATGTATGGTATGTTCAAACAGCTCAGTTTTCGTAATTGTGGTCTTATGATGTTCTGGACTGTCCTACGGCTTAATGGTGGATGGAAATATTATCACAAGCATTGGACTGACATAGAGGAGGGAAGGGAAGCTGTAATTTGTACCTTCTCCATCTACATCTTGTTGCTGTAGTTATCATCACAATCCGTTTCTAAATGAACGCCTTTGATTAGGGAGAGCTGTTGGTGATAATTGTTATTACTTGCTTTCAGTACTGCTACTGTGAAATTTAAAGCAGAGAGGACAGCTTAAAGAAAAGCCTTAGTGGCTTAAATAAGAATGATAAAGAGACAGCAGCAACATGTTTCTGATTCAATGTTGAGAAAGTACTTAAATTATAGTTCCGCCCAGAACATATGATTTAAATTCATTGTAATGTTTTAAACTATTTTTTCCAACCAACTGTGGGGGAGAAAATAGAAATGCTTTAATTTAACTTTTAAGCTCCTTTTCATCCAGCTAGATAGGAAATATTGAATTTTGTCTCAAATATGGTATTTTTCTTTGACCCTCAAAAATATTTTGCTGAGAATAAGGAATCAGAGGGGTCATTTCAGTGTAAACAGACGAAATGCTTTTCAGTTTGGCATACTTCTTTTATTATTTTTGAAAATCTAGTGTTTGCACAGTTCCAATTACGAGCTCTGACACAGGATCAAATTCTCTGCTTTGCTTCATGAGAGGTGTGCGTAGCTTAATTGACTGCAACATTTACTTTGTCTCTGAACAATGTAGCATTTACTTTGTCTCTGAGTAATCTGGCCCTGAAACTTGAGGTTCACACATCATTTCCAGTAATGTGCTACTGGAATGATAGTGGAGTCCCTTTGGAAAAAGGGGAAGGGGGGCAGTAAACATGTACCTAGCACATGTTTTCAAGAACAGGTGGCTTAATCTTCCACTAAATAAAGCAATAATTTCAGCATATTCTGGTGATTACAGATAATAGTTATTGAGGTAATATTAGCTTTTTCAGGTGTGGCATCTTGTCCTAGGTGTTGTAACCTGTCGTTTACTGCTTCAGTGTATTCAGATTTACTTGGTAATTGCTTTGCTGAAAACCAGATTATATATTATTTAGCTGTCAACTGTATTGGAAAAAGGCCAAATAACTCTTAAATAACCAAATGTTACTCAATACCTAGCAGTGAGAACTGGAAAACAAGTTGGCTGCTTGCTTCATACTTGTTAGATGGTTAATACTTGGAAGAAGTTCTGAATTCCATCTTTCTGCTTCATTGTCCAACTCATTTGATGGCCTTGAAAAAGTTCAACTTTTCGATCAATCAGACAGAAGGATCTTAGACATCGCAGAAAGACCCTCGAACTATTTTGACTCAAGGAAAAGCCCCAGATGATCCTCAGTTCAGCACGGTATTTCTAGAGAAAGTGCTCCTGCAGTAGAATTTCACTGTAAGTCATGGTGCTTTCACAAAATTGGTTGGAAAAAGCTAATGGCCAGCATTTTTCAAAGTCAGAAACACGAATCCCAACGAAGCTTCCCTTTGAGCTAAGCATGGGAGCTGCCTAACCCCCTCCTAACAAACAACTGCATTATACTTTGGACTTACCCAGCAGGGATGAACTGTACTGCAGGCGCTGGCCATAACCAAGTTTGCACGTATGCTCTGACAGAGGAGAAAGTTCTAAACCCAAGTTTTGGGTTGCATACATTTATAATAAACGACTGAGCTTTAAATTGGGATTAGCAGGAAAGCTGGCATATTTTAGGTGTTAATGAGCTGACTACAGAATGGTGCAGGATTTTGTATATCGGTGTGTGTATGATACATATACTCTTTATGGGAGGGAAATCCTGCCATTGTCATGACCCTGCTGGGCAACAGAGATGAGAGACTGCAAAACCACAAAAAGAATCCAGTGGTGGCGCCAAGGCTCAAGACTAGGTGACCAGTCTCCGAGCCTAATCCTTGGGGCTTCTGAAGAGCTTTTTGGGGCTTCAGGGACCTTGGTTGTAAGCTTGCATCTAAGGCGCTCATGTATTTTGGTGAAGGATGGGGCTATTTTGGGTCACACAACTGAGCATCTGAACTCGAAGACTGTCTCATTTCCTGCTCCCTTCAGATGTTCTTTGCTTGAAGCAAGCCCCGCAGAAAGGAGGCCGCAGCAGGATGGCTGTTTGGTCGAGCAGGTCCTTGCAGCCTGTCGTGCAGTTCCCATTGCACAGCTTGTGGTCAGCAGACGAAAAGCAAGAGCACAAACTATTTGAAGAGCACACTTCCCACCCTTCCCTCCTGCTCTGCTCTGCCTGAAACAACTTGTTTGATTCCATATGTATTATTTTCCCTGTCAGAAAATGACTCCCACTCGAAACAGGATTAGGGAGGTTGACAAAGGGAGGGAGAACGTAATTATAGGACGAACCAGCATTCCCTCCCCCAGGACTCTTGGCTTCAGTTGTCACTTTTGATGCTTACTCTCTATAAGTGATATCTGTTTGGCTTGTTCCTTTTCATCTGATAAGATGACATCTTTTTTTACTCCAGTGTTGTTGCCCTGGTGTACAGATTTTGGATATTGATGGTTTAAAATAGGCAGTCTGCAAAATAGGCAGTCTGCAAAACACAATGGTTACTACATTTTGCCACAATGAGATTATGGCATTAGGTTGAGATCCCATCTACGTTTAGATGCTGTGAGATACCTAAAGCATGAAGAAAATCTCTCCAAGCTTTTTCAGTTTGATGGAGAAGAAGGGTAAAAAAAAAAACCAAATTCATGTTAAGTCTGCACTATTCCTTGTCTTCAGGTAGCCTAGGTTGAAAGCCCTATTATCCTGGCTTTTTCTGTGCATAGGCAGAAGGGAGCTGTAGACATCACCTTTCGTATTGGCTTTGCAAAGAAGCTATCTTCATTAAGCAGATACTGTCTTGCCAGAGTTCACAGCTTCATGGGACTCATTGGCATCACCAGTTTTCAGATAAGGATTTCTCAGCGTATCTCTACTACTGACAAGCCAAGCTAAGAAAAGTCTGTGTAGTGTAAAGCAGTAAATCAACAACTACTTTGGAAAGAGGGAACGTGGGCAATAATATGTAAAGGAGTGAAAGGTCAAGAAAAAAAAATCAGAAAAGGAATTCAAATCAAATATTGCTTGATGGAACTTGTATGGAGTTCTGGTTTTGTATATTGGGAATGGAGCAATGAAGGACTGGGACTTTGTCCACCAGTTGGTATCCAACCTGTAAAATATTACGGGTGAAAAATCCATCGAAGAGAGCAGTCCCTATCCTGACTGTAGAATGACACTTGCAGCAGAACTGGAGAAGGTAAGCTCTGCCTACTCTCCCTGTCTTTATAATGCATTAAACAGCTATTGGAGAGGATTTAGCTACAGAGAAAGACCTTTAAGACTGTGAGATGCTGTGTGCTTCTTCCATGCTCGTCTGTGTTTCTGTGTCCTGGTCTAGAGTCTCTTGAAACTAATGAGACTCCTCATGAAGCTGGTAGATTTAGCAAAATTGTTGTGAACAGCTGGGTGGGAAGTGGCATTTCTGTCCATTGGTTTCATCCTCAATCAAAACAAAATAAATGTTTACTAAAAGAAATACTGAAGCATTCTGTTTCACCCTTATCAAAACATCTTGATAAGGTTGATGTGGTTAGTTCCTCATAACATAAAAGTGAAATATGGCAAGTTTCAGTCTTGCAAGTAGGAAGAGACATCTTTTGCAGAATGTTTAGCTTAAATCAAATCAGCATTTTTCACGAGGGAAACAATTGTGTATGGCCTCTTTTTTTTTTTTTTTGACCAGCACTAGCTGAGATGTTTTAAAAACTGTCATAATTCAGGAAAATAATACCTAGGACAATACAGATTAGTAATGCTCTGGTTCAGAGTTTCTGCTATCCAGCACCAAAAGTGCTGAGCAGGACAAGAAAGAAGATGACAAAAGGAACCTTATGGGTTCTTTTTGTTTTCATTAAGAAAACACAACACTTTAAAAACAAGCATCTGTTTTCTGCTATCTTCCTTTGCCATAAGAGGACTTAAAGTAATTTCTTATAGTCTGTTGGGTACTGTATGTATTTTGTAGTTGTAGAATTGAAGTTAAAAGTTGAAACTTGACAAATCTGAGAGTGTTTAACATCCCTGTTTCAATGAGTGGATAATTGAGACAAAACTGACTTTATTAAACCTCGTTTTATTTCTTTTTACTTATTCCCCATTTTTATCTTCTGCTTCCATATTTCACACTAAATAGCCACAGTTCTTTACATTCACACTCAAGTCAATATTTCCTCACATATAGTAATTACTGTAGAACTAAAATTATGTAAATTGGACATTTCCTTCCTTCTATTTGTATGGTGGAACAGCAAAAACTTGTGAGAGTTGAGTTTCATCAGTTTTGCTACCAAGAAGATGCCAGGAAGTCTGAAAGAATATTGCTCATGAACATTTAGGAAAAAAATATTATTCAAATTTGGATGGTCATAGGTTAGCCTAAAATGTGTCATGAGAAACTTGTGGAGTAGGACTAGCTGGCTGCTTTCTATCAAACAAACAGTTCAGGATTTGTATTACAGCTGGATGCAGGGCCCTGGAGGCTCCTGTGCTAGGGAATGTAGAGGCACTCAGCAAAGATATGCTGCCACGTACTGAACATTTCAGTGTCGAACAAGAGAAAAAATACTAGCGCCATGAGTTAGTATTGCTATCTAACCCCAAAGACAGTAATAGCCATATGTGTATTAAACCCCCTTTGAACTAAAGTGATAGGCGTGTGATTTTGCTTTTGAAAATCTTTGTTTCTGTCTCTGCTGCTGCCAGAATGTAGGTTATCTGATGGTCATAGTGATGAATTATGTACAATGATGAAATAAGTCAGTATTCTTATCAACACAGGAGCTTTTCCTAAGTGCTAAAGTACAAAGCATCATAGAAAATACTGCTTTAAGTACGTATCTGTACTTTACATCTGCGCATTCATACCTCACAATTCAACAGGCTCTCATACCAGATGTATAAAAATATCATGATCTGGGGAAAGAACATCTTTGTATTAAGAAAATAAAGGACACATCTTTCCATTCTATGCCTTTTGAAGCTGTCTTGGACTGAATGATATTTACTGAAGTTACCCCGACCGGAGCGAAGCTGCCAGTAGATCAGCAGTGGGACTGGTGTTGTTTCACCCCCGTGACTCAGGGCTCCAGCAAAAGAGCTGAAAACTCTGCTGCATTTCTCTGGAGACAGGCTTTGCGTGTCACAGACTTGCTGTTCTGGGCAGCGCTGATAGGTATCCTTTGCTGCCTCCTCTGCAGCAGTATGGTACAACCGTCTCACCGGAGCTGTGCCTGAGCATGGCCAGGCGTTGTGTGAGGACCCTCACGCACCTGCCAGACCCAATGAGCAGATATCTGCAGGTGGGAAACAAGATTTAGATTCCAATGCTATTATTCGAGTGTGTGGCCAGAGTTATGTGGGCTTGGATGCACAGAGTATTGGAAAGAGCTACCACTGAAGACGTTTTGGTCTAATTCCCAGTATTGCTGTAAACTCCCTGTATTATTTAACTCTTCTAAAATGAGGTTGCAGACTGAACAGGCACAAGCAGCTCCAAAAGGAACTTGGAATTGATTTGGAACTATGTTTTAAATGCTGCAGTAATACAAATACCCCAGATGAGAAGATCAAGTATGCAAGAAGGATGTGCAACTCTGGGAAGGCTGCTTGGAGGCTGTCAGCAGGCAGTATCCAGAAGCAATGCAGTGGTTATGCTACCCAGCAGATCTACAGTTCAGTCCCGTCTGATCGGACATCTGATATCTTTTCTTAGCGGAGTGCACTGAATTCCCAGAATAGGGGTCAGGTTTTTCTTGCCTTCGGAAAACAGAAGTGAAAAAACAAGCGTGCGGTTCTTGGTGCGTTGGAGAAATGCTGCTCTCTAGCGTTCAGTGCTGGGCTAGTCCTGGGGAGCGCTGGAGTCGTGCATTCAGCACGCTGCAGCAGGCAAGAATCACTCGTCAATTAGATTTAGGCTTATGTGACTTGCAAAGGAGGTACCAATTTGATGGAGGGATGTTCAGAGGATATTTGCTGGGATTGAGACATTTTGTGCTGTATACCGGATTTTTGCCATCTGTTTGGTAGCAAACCTTCTCTGAATGTTTAGCAAAAGTTAAATCCTGCTGGTCTCAGCCAGTTACCTGTGATTGCAGGTGTGGGCCATGCTAAGATGAGATTTGTTATTATTTCTTTAAACTAAAGTAGGAATAAGAAAAAAAAGAAAAGCAAAATGTCCAAACATTCATGTGAATGTTGACAGGGATTTAAAATCCTGTCGCAGATCAGCTGTTTTCCTCAGGGTGGGAAACGGCAAAGGGACAGAGCTCCAGGGGAATCAGGGGTTAAGAACTTCTAGCAGAAGAAATCCTGTCCCTTTCAAAGGCTGAAGTTATAATTAGTGGAAGTCTTCACTTGCTTATGTCCCTGCACTGTCCTCTGCAGGAGACAATTTTTTAAGGGTCCAAGCATTTCACTGTTGCCACTGTGATGACTATAACCTGATACGAACAAACAATTTAAGGAATAAAAATGGGAAGTTTTTTTATTAAATAGTAGCTATAACATAGCACACAGACCTTCAGCTTCACTGCTTTCTTGCCTGCTCTCAGGCTCTGGCCTTGGGCATTTAGAGGCCCAAGCAGAAATTAAGCAGAGTTTAACAGTGATAAATTGCACACAAGGGTGCATTTGCCTTGTCCTCATTCTAACACATTGGTGCATGTCTTCCCAGGACTTCTCAGTACTGCTGAATTATCATGTATTTATTAACACGATTATGCTTCGTATCATATCTGATGGTACTCCACAATGCCTACTAAATAAATTGAGTTAAAAGCTGTGGCTTCTGCATCCCGATACAGGTACACAGGATTGTAGGAGGTGGGACTGGGAGTGGCAACCTGTTCTGTTCTCTTGCCTAAGCTGTAATGAAAAACCTCTAACGACAGAGATGTCATGGTCTCTTGGTGATCTCTTAATTACCCTCACCACTGTAAAGCTTTGCCTAATGTCTAATTTAAGTCATATTTGCTGTATGTTAAGCCTATTACTTTCTGCAGATGTAAAGGCTGGTTTATTCTTTTCCTCTTACCAGCAGTCTCTGTAGCAACGTATCAAAGGACATGCGAGGACCTGTTCCATGTGTATGTGGCTTTATCAAGCCAAACAATGAGGATGAGCAATTATGCTGATCTAGGCAGGCAGACAGCTTTGTGAACCCCACTAGCAGCCCTCCTTCCAAGAATTAGGGTAGTATTTAAAAGTTCTCTTACAGAGAGAATTCTGCGTGACTTTGATGGAAAGGAGCCATCCTTTGTCTTTGGTAGTGTTCTTTCTTTTTCTCCTCTTTTTTAATACTATTTTCTTCTTTTTCTTTAATACTACTACTTCTTTTTCTTGTTAATACTATGTACCCCAAAGGTAAAAGAAATTAATACAATGGTCATTGAAATGCTTTACCTAGTGCTAATTCTAACACTTAAACAGTTTCCCTCCTTTTTGAGAAGATGTTAGCTGGGGGCATGCTGCTTTTCTAGCTGGGGTGTCAGGTCTTGCAGGTCAGATGTACTGAAGTCAGAGGTAGGGTAAGTTAAGGAGGTTTGAGGTCTCGGGTGAGGCTGTAAACATATGGGATCTGGTCTGGCATTGGAAAAAAGAGTGCCTTGATTTTTAGGACAAGCCAAGGAAACTTACAAAATTGATAGAGAAACGGCTATGTTTGCTTTCAGTTTTTGTTGTCTGTAACAGATTGAAACCAGCAAATCTCTGCTTTTAAAAGCATAGAGCTAGTCAAACTGCCGCTTGCTTCAAATGAAGCAAAAGATTGGTGTGGGGCTAGTGTATTCCTGGCTCCCAGCCACAGAGAAGGGAGTAATCGCTTTGTGATCACTTCATTCTTTTTTTCCCTGCAGGCTCTGATGGCATAAAGATAAATGTAATTCAAAAATGTGTTTCTTTGGGGGATGAATCCAGAGGGCAGGCTTGCTTCCCACTGCCTTGCTCCCTGCTCACAGCAGAGCTGGGTGCTCCCAGAGTCAGCCAGATGCAGAATCCCAGTGCGCAGAGCTATGTGGTGAGGGAATTCCTGCTGCTGACTGACAGCTGGAGAGGCAGACGGCAGCGGAGGTTGCTCAGCCGGCCCTCTTACTGGAGGGAGCCTGAGGAGTTTGGACTTGTTGGCAAGTAACGTGCAGACCCAGAGCTCTGGGAGAGCACGCCTGAGCAGCTGCAGGGAGTATAGAGTATCTTTACCAAAACAGTACAAATGTTCTGCTGAAATGAGTTGACTAATAGTTTCCCTCTGTCCTGGTTTCCCACACACACAGTCAGCTTTTTATTTGAGTTTGCATGGCCTGGTGAAGTTGGCAACACGCAGCAAGGCTGACTCTTTCTTCTCTTGTAGAAAATAAGTTTCCTGCTCATTTGCCCTCAGGAGGTAGAAGGTGAATCCGATTCTCTTCAGGCAGCTCAGCTCGGACAGAGTGGAGGACCCCAGACCTTAATGGTTCTTCATGTGGTAGGTGGCAAAGCTACTGTCATTGCTGACTTCAGAGGTACCATGGGGAATCCTCATTACAAAGGTTCATATCTGCTGATTCCTGCCAGGAGGCAAGCTCTGATCTCAGGATAGCCAATGTTTTTTATAAAAAGTTCAATATTTTTTTAGAATTAGGGAAGCTAATGAGCAAAGCTACTTGACGTATGAGAAGGAGCAAAGGCTTGGCTTATGCTAAATAAGATATGTGATAATTTTCTCTCTCACCTCAAGGATGAGACATTATGTGGCAGAAGTAGATGGTGACATTAGAATTAGCATTTCCATATCTTGGTCAGTATTTGGTGGGAAAGTGCCAGGAGGAAAATGTTTACTCCTGTTGTAATTAGAAAAGCAATCCGTAGAAAATCTGAAAGTATCCAGCTTTAGATTAGTTCCAGGCTCTCTTGCTGCCCCTTGAAACAATTATCTGTCCATGGAATGGACTCCAAGGACTCCACTCTTGCTTCACCATGTGTGTCAGAAGTGTGGAGAAGCAAAAACAATGCAGAAACCGTGAAGATGGGTATCAGAAATATCTTGGTTTACAGTCAGTGTAACCTAGTAAGCTTCTGTAGCCCACAAGGGAAATGCATGGGTAGAAGAGGAGGACAAGGGCATGCCACAGAGTGAATGTGGGCTATGGGGAATTCTGTTTCCCTAGGCACACTTGTAACTGCAGTTGCAAAATGTTGACTGGTCTGGTTTTGTTACATTGGTGTGAAAAGGTAAATTTCCTCTATAAGAATTCATGAAACACCTTTTGGGAGAATGTCCTAGGCAAACTTCATCAGCTGTCAGAGTTTGGGTCTTCACTAATGAGCATATGTTAATGTACAGCACCACGCCAGCGTGAAATGAAGGTGCTGCTTTGCGAAGGATGCTTTCTCTTAACTCTGCTCTTCACAGTGTACAAAAGACTTCTTAAGAACTGCAAACTCTGGTGATGCACTTGGCTGTCAAACTGTAAAAATTCCTTAGTAACGTGGAATTTCATACAACTAAACTAGTAGTCAAAATAACGATGGATATGTTGCCCTTGTTTTGCCCAATATATATAGGTTTGGGGAGGAGACTGCTCCCAGTTGACTGTTGCCTGAACACACACAAAAAAAACAAAAAACCGCGCACCTGATCCCCTATATTTAAGCAGAAACCTGTAGGGTAAAAGCTTGGTTTATCCTGGGGTCTAATTGAAACCCCATTGCAGATCTTATTTTTGACTTGAGATCATGCCTTAATGTCATAAGTAAAATCTTCCTTCTGAGGAAAGGACCTTATAGAAAGTTGTTTTTTTTTTTTTTTTTAAATCAATTTGTCTGCTCTAGCTCTAAATTTGAAGGTGCGTGCAGAACTTGAGCACTCTACAAGACCTGTATTCCCTCTGTAAATAAAGCACATATAATATTTTTGTCTGGCCCTTCTAAGCCTATTTATTTTTTCTGCGTCTCTGATCCTAAACATCAAACAATCAGTCAATAATTGGAATATAATGTTTCAAGAAGTGTATAAAATTACTTTTCTTTGTTGCCTGTGCTTCTAAAAATATTGCTCTTGATTACACAGAACACCAGGATCTATAACTTTTGCTTTCTTAAATATTTTCAAGTCGATATTTTCTGTTTTAATAGAGCATCAAGGTCAATTGTTTTAATTCATATTGATAGAGATATGGATTAATTCGCTATTCAGTAAGACATTAAAAAGCGATATAATTTCAAGTAGTACCTACAGCAACAAAACTCCAAGTGGAAGGACATAGTCTTGGTGTTTTGTCTTGCTTAAGCTTATGCATTTAGATCATCTTATGTCAAATACCAGCACACATTGCGATGATTAATAACCTTGTGTTAATGAGATGAGAAATGAAAAGTAGATGCATTTGGGTTTCAGAAGTAATTGGTGGGGAAAAAATCCTCCTGTGACTTAAATACTTGTAATTTGAAACACATTTATCTAGAAAATGTGTTATTGGCACTTTTATAATAGATCCAAATTCATTTTTTAAGACAGGCAAGTTTTTCACTACATGTTTATTAGAAATTAGAGGCCTATCAAGGTCTATGATTTGGGGGATTTTTCTTTTATACTAATGATTTTTTTTTAAACACATGGATCATTGTGAAGAGATCTTTTTCCTATCTAATTTTCCAACCAAAGTCTGGATCAATTTACATGGAATTAGAACAAATATATTTTTTTTGAGAAGCAAAAACAGCACGCACGTTTTTAAGTTCGAAAAGATATGAGCCTTGATGTGGCAAAGAAGTTCTCAAATATTTTTTGCTAGATCAGAGATTTTGGCTTAGTGTCAAGAATCCTAGTATGTTTATGCACTTCTGCAGCCTGCAAAATTGGGTAGAAAATTCATAGGAGTGAGCTCTGTGAAGTAGCAGTGTTGTAAAACAGACATTTTAATTTTGTTATTCTCTCCTGGTTGGAATGACAGTTTCACACTTCGATAATCAGATTAAACAGACAAAAGCAGAAAACACTATCGAGGGGTGCAGTACGAAAGCATGACCTTGTTAGGACAGTTCTTAATACAACAGAAGCCCCTGCTGCATTCTTCTTTGTACTGGTTTATAACGTAAGCTATTGGCTAGCATGTACAGTTGTGCACTTTGTTGGAAAGCTGTCTTTGCAAAGTCAATATTTTCTCTATATGTTATTTGGAATCATTTCTGTCAAGATTAAAATTATTTGCCTAGGGTTGCTTTTATAAAGGTTGCAGTAATTTAATTCTTTTAAGTTCATCTGATCTAATTCAGGAGGTTTTGTTTGTATCCACATTTTTTTTTTAACCTTGTACACATTGTATGGAAACTAGTTTTCCAGTGCACAAAAGAAAATGGTAGCTGATGGCAAGAAATGCACCTCTTTCTCAGTTTATTAAGAAGTCTATGGCAGGGTGCACTAGGAAGGAAAGTCTGCTTTAGGAAACTAAGTGGTCAGGAAGAAAATGGTTTGTTGCTTTATGGGACTTACAGTTCAGGAGTCATACTTCAGTCAGTGCAAGGTTAAGTCGGTTCGTCAAAATGTCAACGAAATACATGGATTTCAAAAATGTCAATTGCTTTTTTTTTTTTTTTTTTTTACAGGAAATATCAGAGCACAACACTCTACTTCCAAAACAAGATATTCACCTTTTCTTGACTTGCTACTATGCAATATTTAGGATACCAAAATGTCAAATTTCTCTATTTTGGGAATGCAATAAAATAGTAAAAATTTTTTAGCATTTTCATAGAACCGGGCATTCCAACTCATGTGAATTGGGTAGCATTATGCAATAATGGGCTATATGTGTTCTACACATATGTTAAAAGAATGCAGTGTGGAATAAACCATGATTCCAGTTCAATAGGAAAGTTTGCTGGAGATGCCCAAAATAACAGTGAAGAACCACATGTGGAGTTATTCCAACAGAAAAGTTCATGTCTGAATTTCCTTCATGTTTTCCAAAGTACATTTGCACATCAGCATCACTTTCATGATTTTTTTTTTTTTACTTGTTTCAGTGACCACACCAGGTAAAAATCATGTTTATGAAATAAGATGCCTTTTGCATTTGGTTACAGCAGGTTCCTGTCTTGGCAGGGGCAGCTGAGAATTGTGGTCCAAGGGTCATCACTTCAGTTAACTGTGGCTTTGTGTAAAATACATGAGCATCCTTTCAGCAGGCAGTCCAGCTCCTATCTCCCACCAGTGCTGAGCGCTAGGTGGTGGTCACGGACGCTTGTTCTCTCTTTTTTTGGGTCGCAACTGTTTTCCCTGTGCATGAATCCTGTGTGTTAGGACAGCAGTCTCTGATAGTTAGAAGATATAACCAGGGATTCATACACTCTTTTTTCCCTAACAACAATTTTTTTCTGCATTTAGCAATCTCTCTGCCTTCGCCACTCTATTGGTAAAGTGGATTTTAATGTTTTTCCCAATATTATAGGTTTTAGCATATTTAGTGTTTGCTAAGTGAGATCTTCAAAGAAGGGTGCCCAAAGTACTTGAAATGTGACAAATTGAGTTTTAAAGAGATCTGAACATGCCTGTGTGCTGTAAAGGGTTGCTTTGAAAGCTGATATTGGTTGCCTCCTGCTGCTGACAACAAGGAATGCATTTCCCTAAGATTTATGAATGTTAGTTGAATTAGAGAACACTTTTGCAGCACAAAGCTGCATTGGCACATACAGCAGGTGCCTCGGGCAGTATTTCGAACTGCCAGCCTGAGCAAATGGACACCTGCAGGAAATTTAAAAGTTGGAATAGTCACAACATAGCAGCCATGAGAAAATGGCCTGGATATCACTTGTCTCCTTTCCTGGGAGAAGAAGACATGGGAGGTGAAAGCATCATGCTGTGTGTGCACTGAGGGCATCTAGTCTGGGGGCCCAGACTACATGCAATGAGAGGTAAACCCAACCTACATATACCAGAGGTGTCAGGATCCCAGGCACCAGGTGCTTTCACCTGCCTTTCACCTACTGATCTATATTGTTGTGCTTGGTGATGTGGGCCTGGCCTAATGCTACTAAATCTGGACCACATCTGGGGAAGTTTGGGAAGGGTGGTGGATGAGAGGCTACATTCATAAGTGTTACCTGAATGTTCTGCCAAGGGTAGTGAGGAAAGCATCTAAAAAGATGGTTGTTCATTCAACCTTTCTCCTTCGTGAAGTCAGTTTTTCAGAAAACAAGCTGCTGAGAGAATCACCTCTATTATTTATGGGCTGGTGGGTTTTCTGATGCGCACTCTCACCAACCACTAGATACAGGAATTGACTGTAGTCTAGAGTGGCTGGTCCTCCTCTGTGAACTTCAAAGACAAAATGTCATTTTAAAAACAGGTTAACTAAGTAGGTCAGTATTTGTTACAGGATGAGCATGTGTGGTCTTTAAGGCAGCCGAAGAAATTCTTTTTGAAAGTCTGCATTTTACAGCATTGAAGAGTTTGGCAATGGTGGTTTTTAGCACAGGTCCTTTTTAAAAGCTGCATACTTCAGTGCGAAGGGGATTAGTCGAGCACACTTTAATGAACACCTGTGAAGAGAGCAAACCTGTTCAAAAGAATAGACGTGCTGTGCTTCAAAGTAATCCATGGAGAGAAATATGGAGAGCCATTTTAAAAGAACACTACACATTTTAACTAACTAATCCGGCTAAAAGAATAAGCTTTCAATGTACAGAAAGACAAAATACAAGAGAGAGCAGAAGAGAAGGGTTGTGTTATATGGCTACATCTTTCTCTGTTACACTTTTTTTGTTCTTAATCTGAATAAAAGCAAGAAGCCTTTGAAACACCTATCTGAAACAGATATTCAGGGTGCAATTTCAGTGGGGTTTCTCTATGGCAATGGGATTATGCATTTAATGGGTGTCAGTTGTACCTTCTCTGTGCTTTTTAGCTAATAGTTGTTCTGATCCCTCGGGAAATGAGAAACTTTTGAGTGAGGATGTAATGATCACATTCGCTAAAGGAGAAGTAATAGAATTTTTGCTGACTGATTATTTTATCATCGTTAATGCTTCCTTATGATGGTAATGAAAACCTTGAAATATTCAGCTGATGAAATGCTTTACGATGGAGTCTGAGCTGGTCTTTTACAGGACTGAAATTGTGACCAGGTAATGGCTTTGGAAGGCTGGTACAGATGGCAACACTGGTAAAACAGTCAATGAATAGCATACAAATACTGAGGCAAAGGTCTCTAAGGCTCTTTTCATGTTACTAGTTTGTGCTGAATGTCTTTTGTATATGTGAAACAAATAAAACCTCATCTGCATAGGCAGTGTTGCTGGATAGACCTATCTTCTGCAGTAGAAAGAACAGAGTCCATTAGAGTACATTTTTCAGGATTTTTCTCTTTAATTAGATGTCCTGTAACAGTGTAGCTTTTCACACAGCTGTTCATTGTTTCTGTCGTGGCTGATGTACCAAAGCTTTTCCTGAAGTGGAACCTTTTCACAGATGCTGTGATTAAAATCATACGTCATCCTGGCCTCCCCCAGTAACTTGTTTCATGGCAGGTTTTCTGTGTCTTCAAGAAAAACAAATGTATGCAGAGACCAAATGAATACAAAGGTAATGAGATGATACTTTGTCCTTTGTAACCCTTACTGGTTTTCCTGAAGCACTTTGCCAACTTTAATTAGGCCCACCTTGAAGGGAACACTGCTGTCCCTGCTTTAAACACAGGGCAATGAGAGACCAAGGAACTGAGACCCAAATAGTTGAGCTGACAGGGGCTAAAGGTTGACCTGACACTTCTGTGTCAGGCAAGGAGGTCAGGACTGTACCCTGTACCTGAACAGTGTGGTACAGGAGGGATCTGATTCTCAAGGCAGGCCCCGAAGTCAGCCCACCCTTCCTTCCTTGACAAACCCTACACTAGTGAGGGACTGGCAGGACCAAGTCACCTCACTGTGCTGACCCAGCCCCCAGGGGTGCCTGGATGAGGGGTGTGAGGGTGCTGAGCCTCCCCGCCAGCCCCTAGAGTGACGCAGGATGTGGCCGGGCTGCAACCCTGCAGGACCCCATGCCTCCTCTGCACAAGGGGACCAGGCCGCACCGGCGATGGGCCTGGCAGGGGCTCGCTCCTGGGCCCACAAGATCCATCCTGCCTTGACAGGAGGTGCTTTGCTTTGCTTTGCTTGTAGGAGTGGTGACAGAAGGAGAAGGTTCCCTGAGTTCGTGCTCAGGTGCTGTAGGTTCAAGTGCTCAAATGCAGTTGTGAGTCTGAAAGAAGAATTTGGAGTCCAGCTATCCTGGAGGCAGTGTTTATTGCCTTTTTATGCTGCAGAGGGAAAACGTTGGTATCCCTCTTGTATTTGGAGGCATCGATATCTCCTAGTATTCTTTGTAAAAGGAATTTCTGCTATGAGAACCAGCTCTCTATAAAGTGTGATTATTTAAGGCCAGTTAGCAGCAGATTTTCTCTTATTGTTGGGTTTCATGAAGCTGCTCAGATGAGACCCAGTTCGCCAGACACAGAAACAAAAGAACACCATAATCCAAAAATGTGTAAAATGAAGGGAATGAAAGTATCTTCTTAGGCTGTGTGGAATCAGCTTAAAACGGGACCAAAATAAGTAGGATTTAACTGAAATACAAAAGATCAAACCTCAGAACAAATTGTCAGGTAATTTTAAATAAATCCTCTTTGCTCCTTGTGCTAATAATGAGACTGCTCTGAAAACCTGGATCACTGCTGTTTCAGAGCAAACATCTTTTTTTTATCTGTATAGTTGTTCTTCCTCTCACCTCAGCACATCAAACCCGAGCAACCCGTAGTGCTTTGTGGCTGAAAAATGTCCCTCAATAATAAAACTGATCCTAAAGTTAGCATGAGGTTCCTTTTTGGAAACATTGATCCTTTGAACTGGGGAAAAGCTCAGTCTGCATACTGATATGAGGGGAGAGATCCTCCTCCAGAGGTCAAGGCAGGCCTTCTATCACACACAACTTGGTTTTTTTTATTTTTTTTTATTATTTTTATTATTTTTTTAAAACAAAAAACAAAAACCTGCTCTTAGTTCTTGTTAAATATTTTTGGAAGACTAGAGGTTATTTACATGAGGGGCTATAACGGAGTTTACTTGAGAGCCCGGCTCTCGATGCCGGGCTGTGGGATGAGGCCCGGCTGTGAGTCCCAGCAGCACTCATTGCCCTGCCCTAATCAAAGGACTGTGAAATTCTATACATGCTAATCAAATCTTTCGAGAGATTACCAATTATTAATGGGGAAACGTGAGAAGAGGCTGCTTAATGTAGATGTGGGGGGGGAGGATTTTTGGCCCAGCAGGGCGCGCAGGGGGAAGGTCGCTTTTGGGCTGCGGTTTGAAATACTTGGAATTGTTGCATGGGGGGTGGTAGTCAGGCGCTCAGAAGTTCGTCGTGAGACGTTATTACGAAAGCAGGTCTTCAAATGAGTAAAAACGGTGATAACGCAGCCGCTGGGAGGCTTTTCTGAGCCTCTCTCCGCGTCGCTGCCTCCCTCCCTCCTTCCCCTGCACCCCTGCCTGCAGGGAAATGCCCTGCCCGGCGCTGGGAGGCAGGGAGGGAAGGAGGGAGGCAGGGAGGGAAGGAGGGAGGCAGGGAGGGAAGGAGGGAGGCAGGGAGGGAAGGAGGGAGGCCGGGAGGCCGCGGCTCCGCAGCGCCTGCACCTCGGCGGCGCGGAGCTAGGGGGCGGCCTGCGCCGTGCGGCCGCGCCGGCTGCGGGCAGGGGCGGCCTGCGGGGGGGTCCTGGGGCCGCCAGCCCTGCTTCTGCCCCTGTAGAGCTGTGCGGGGGGAGGAGGGACACGCTTGGCGGCTGTTGTGGGATTAGGAGGTGCCGTAGGATTTACTGACGTTGTTGGGGAACGTCTTGTTCTTCCTACACAGGGTGTTTGTTTTTATCCATGAATGGATCCAGCCGTGCTCACCGTAGATGTTGTGATTATCACCGAGAGAAACCAGCCCTTGGGTTTCTTCTCGTGCCGTCCCTCGACAGTAAGTCGAGGGGTGGGATGTGGCTGTGTGCCTCTGCCCTTTGGAGGCCGGGGGCACGGGGCACTGTGCTGTGATGCACCCACTGGGCTCCATCCCGCCCAGCCGTCGTGCTGCTGCGGCTGGTGCCCGTGCCCGTGCCCCAGGAGGTGCGAGGTGTGGGTGCAGGCTCTGCCCTCACACCCCCTTGAGCAGCCCGGCTGTGTCAGCTCTCCAGCGGCCCCTTTGCTCTGCAGGTGCTGCCCTCAGCTCGGGGAGGCTGTTGCTGCTTAACGTGAGCAAAAGGGTGGTGGTCTTGACCCAAGTAGTATGTTGGGGGGCGTTCTGGGTATTGCAGGTGTGCTTTTCTGGTTAAACGCTGTAATTTGTAATTCACAGCTAATTCAGTGCTGCAGTTTAGGGCAAAGCGTACAGAAAAGAACGTGATTATAATGATTAACTTCTTAGAGGGCAGTGCTAACTAATTCCTAACTGACCAGGAAGCTTTGATAATTATTGTCTCAGTATGTCTGTTGTTTAACGAAAAATCCTCTCTTGTTTTGCTTACAATATATACATCTTATGTTGCTTTTCCCTCCTGCAAATTAGGTATTACAATGCAGAAACACGTTATGTCAGTATTTTTTTCCCCTAAGAGCATCCTGTTCAAGTGAATTTTGGGTTGAAAGTTCACAAGTCAGAGTGGGTTCATGTCCTCGTGCTTGCTTGTGTAACACAAAGCTTCTCTCATCCAGTGCAGTTACTTGGCTGCACACATAACAGCATTGCAAAAGGAAAATATTACTTACCTTGACAAAAATTAGTGTGTTTTAACATGCAGAGGTTACGGTTGTTCCTGCCTTCATATATAATAGTATAGAGATTTTTATCAATGAAAAATCCAAAAGATGCTTACATTTGCGTTCAAGTACTTTTTAACATACAAATATGTTTTAGGAATGTGGCTGCTGCATAATTCTGCATTCCTTATTGAAAACATTAGAAAAGAGCAAAGGGGTGTCTTCTAGGCTGCTGTTAGTAAAATAATTCTGTCGAGGGTGAGGGAAGAGGCTCTGGGAAGGACCTTTGCAATAGGTAAGTTCTGCTGTACTTGGGTGAGCAAAAGGAGAGGAGTTCGCAACGTGTTAATACAGTGAGCATCCTGCGGGTGATAGGTTTGCAAATACGGTCAGGCTTGTAAACTTGCTCTTCCAGTGGAAAGATGAGCTCTGGCCAAACCTGGGCTTGTCTGAAACTGGGGGACAAAATCTGTGCGAATAATACGGGTTTGAATTCAGCATCAAACCTGCAGTGCTTGGTAGTTTGGAAGAACTGGGAGCAGCTTTGGAGAAATTCTGAAGGCTTGATACACAGGGAATGGTGCAAAAGAAAAGGCTCACCCCATCTCCGTCGAGTAAATGCAGCTGTGCCATGCAAAGCTCAGGTGTGTGTGTGTGTGTTGGCTGAGACACAGCAGCTGTGCCTCACGCTGAGTCCCTGATCTCTTTTAGGGTTAGGCATGGCAAGGTGTTAGGGTGATCAGCAGTACTGTTTGATGAAAGATCAGTAGGTGTCATTTTTTCTTTAGTTCTGTATTAGGTGTTGGTTTTGTTCTGCTGGGGCTTTATGCAGACATATGGTACAGTCTTCAGCGGTCAGTTCCCTTCTCCCCAACAGCTGACTCACGGCTCGTAATAGTCGTACGTTCGCTGTATGATAACCCCAGACCTCAGAAATTACTCTGCAATCCCATGTACCCAAACTTGGGTTAAGGAACTAGCCTGAAGTTTTACCAGTATAATGATACTAATTGACTTCGTTTCATTAGATGGCATAAATATCAGTGCTGTCAGTAAGCATGAAAAAACACATTGCGCTGAAATTCTAGATGAGCTAAAAGTGTTGCTAGGAATCACTTGGCTACAAAGTGGATTTCCAGCTTCATTGGTTGAAGTTCTCTCTGTTATAATCAATAAACCTGATCTCTAAGTTCCTGCCTGCCTTTTGTCTGTCCTGTAAGCTAAGTCTAAGCCAGCTCGGACTTGGACCTCTCTGGGACAAAAGTATTCCTGGTGTAGGTTCGTCCAGTCGGTTGCACCAAGGAGAGGGGAGGAATGACTGGACTTTCTTGCTGCAAGTGAACTTAGTCCCTGGATGGCCCATCAGTGCACTAAGGAAAGTAGCAAAAGGTGACTGATTTTAGCACCTTACAAGTCATGTCTGAGCATGACGGAGGATGCAGGTTTCCACATGTTAGATATGCCTGTCATTTAGACTTGCCTAGCTGACTCTGGTCCAACCTCTCTGCTCACATTTTATCTAAGCTCGTACCTAAACTCAGCAGCCAACGAGCAGCGTCAGTGGAGAGCCCGCGTCTCAGGTTCGCTGCTCTCCAGTAGCCCAGCCCCATCACATCTGTTACCTGGTTTTTGCTTTACACTTTTTGTTGTTGGCAGAGCAGTTCTTTTGTTGTCTTAGTTAATGTTAATTTAGCTGACACACAGTTTTGATTTTTAAAAATTGAAAATAAGCTTTTAGGCTGTTAATAGGTATTTTTACAAGCAGAAGAAAAGAAAGACGGGATTTTTAGCTAAGAGGGATCGCGCTCTAGCTTTACAGAAGGATATTAGAGGAACATGATTTTACAAATGTATTGCACAACAATACACTAATTCTTTGTATGTCTCCAGAGGCCTCAGCCCAAAGGTAGCTGAAATTCTATACCATAATTGCATTCTTTCAAAATTGCAGCTATAAGAGACCATAGTTGTTTCCAGAGAAATGTTAAAAATGGGATGTGCATTTTTCTGTACATACGTTGCATATGTTAGCATTCAGTCATAGATTACTTCATTAACCTTTGCTCTTCAGAAGCCTTGGAAAGGAAAAATATTTGAAGGAAAAATAGATTGGGGGGGCAAGCTGCAGGGATTTCATGAAAGGTCAGACTCTATCAAGTTAGATCCCCCAGCCCCCTGCTCGAGCTAAAAACTCCTGCTCTGTGTCTCCACAGAGAAACAAATGGATCTTGCAGGTGCTGCAGAAGCAGGGGTTGTTTCAGTGCTTATCCCTCATATTTTGTTTTCCTGTGTTTTACAGTGCTCTTGCATGGTTTGCTCAGTCGGATTTTTCTTGATCTTGAATTAAAGCTATAGTAACAACCAAAACCAAAAACAAACAAAGGAAAGAAGCATTGTACTTTTAAAATGCCTTTGTTTTAAATACAATGGAACAAGGGGTACCTGATTGTGATTTGTGCCTGATATGCCTTTAGCATAGATAATTATCAGTGCATCTCATTTTGACTTGGGTGTAGCTGGTTTTTTGTGTATTATTTTTATTACATATTTTGGGATCCACCTACTGACAATAATAAACAAAACACAGCTAAATTCAGTCTATATTCTAGATTCCATTTTAGAAGCAACTTCTCATGGCCAGGTTACAAACTTTTGAAATATGGGATCATAGTGGAAATGCTGACAGTATTTTAACAATCTCTGATAGTGGGTGTTTCTCTGCTATAAATAAATGCTGTTAGTGGGCTCTTTTCTCCACTCTCCCTACTTTCTTCCAAAGATAGTTTTATCATTCACTACCTACGAAACCATCATTTTTTTTTTTGGTTAACCTGCCGCAGTTTGTGGTTTTTTGTTTGTTTTTGTTTGTTTTCTCCTTTGAACTTGGAGTAGAACAGGACAGACAGGGAAAGTTTGTTGTACCTGTTCCATCCTTTAGTGTAGCTTATCCAGAAGGCTTCAGTGCAGTCCAGTGCTAGTATGGACTTAAGTTCAGTAAGTGGGTAAATAAAGACTTTAAATCCAAGCTTCGAAGTAGATAATCTTTTAAAGAAAATGGCATGACAAGATAATTAAAAGGATGGGCATTTTAAGATGCTGTATATCTGATATGTTGTATTGATGGAAATTAAACCTTTTCTCCATAAAACACTAGCACTAAAAACCAACAACAAAAACAAGAAACAAAACAAACAAAACCACAAATGAAACCCAACACAACCAAGAACAAACAAACAAAGCTTATTTATGTGATGCCCAGGGAAATGCTAATCTGTTACATTCATTTAAAGCTCTATGAAGCCAGTGCTGTGGGCAGCGCTTGCACGGGGAGGCGAAGGTGAAGGGGCACGTTCTCCTTTTGGGTGGTTATGTAGGGGGTGCCCATGAGCCGAGTGGGAAGTCCTTTTCCTAGCAAAGAGCTGGCTCGAAGCAAGAGGACAGAAGTGAGACGAGAGCAATGTTCTGCAGACAGTCAGGGTGGTGCCTGGGCTTCTGCCTTCCTCTGCCTCTGGAAGCACCTGACGAAGTGGAAGTGCCCTTACTGACTGCAGCATACTGCATAGCTTCCTGTAATTACTGTTTTAATTGAAGCGTGTCTGGGTGTTCAAGTGTTTTACATAGTATTTTGTCTTTAAAAGTCTACAACACACTGTTATTAACTGGCACCAGTGGTGGGTTCCTCTTCAGCTATTTCCTTTAGCTAAAAATGCAGAATTGTACTGCCCTGAAGGGTTATTTAGCAAGAGTTTTAATGAAATAATAGAAGCATTGCACTCTAGTGATTTCCCCCATGCAGGGAAATGTCACAGTCCATTGGTCTTTCCCCAGAACATTACATGAAATTACACCTATTTTCATTACTCTGCTCAAGTACAATATTGTTAAGTAAATATTTGTGCAAAAATGTGACTATCCTAAGGTGTGAGCTGTCCCACAAGGTAAATAATTAAAGGATGTGCTTTCTCTGGTAGCAGAAACTGGTGCTTGATACAGGTTTGATCATTTCACATGTCTCTTTAGTAATCCATAACTGTCTTCTGCAATTATTTTCATCGTCCAGCCAAGCAAAGATAAAAGGTAGAACATGCTTCTTTCTGCTACTCCCAGGGAATCTCCATTAGCCTTCAAGGGTCACGTGGCTGTGAAAAAGCCAATCTGAATGGGAAGAGGCAGCCCACAAGGACAAGCTCAGTATGAGCAGAAAATGAAGTTGTTACCAGACAGCAAACAGCAGCCCTCGGTTCTTATGAATATTTGAATGAGTAACTAAAAACAGCTCAGCAGACTCTAAGCAACTGTGACAGCTGAAACTGCCTGGGAAACTTGCAGTCTACAAGGACCATGATGAAAAGATCAGCAGTCACATATCCACCTACACCACCATAAGTATATTCTAAAACATTAGCAGATTCGTAGTCCCCAAATATTTGTTGGAAAAGCTCTCTCTCCCTGTGAATTTTCATAAGCAAGGTACCCAAAGAATCTGTCAAGAAATTTAGAATTCATTAAAATACAATGATATCTAACAATTTACTCGAGGCAAGAGAATAGCCACATTTTCTAGACATTGAAATATTGATGTTGCTGTTGCTTATACTCACAGAAAATTGGCCCTAGTGAATCTTTCATGAATATCTTTCAGCTAGTTCCACATGGAAAGAAAGATGATAAGAACAGTTTCCCCGAAGCTGAAGTGTTCTGAATAACCTGCAAAAAAGGGGGGCAAGCACCATAATAAGCAAACTAATGAAAAATAAGTTTGTATTTTATAGCTGTTGAAAAGACATACAGCAGTTTTGAAAAGCATAAAGCAGCTATGTCTTCTCTTAAAAAAAAAAAAAAAGTCTGACACTAAAGGGCAATTTTCTGACACTGATTTTTCTTTTTTTCTTTTTTTTTTTTTTAACGTATATTATAAAGCTGTGTTTAAAACCACACTTGGTGTGACCTTCCTGATTATATAGACTACAGTTAGTGTGTCCTCTTTGAGTTACCAACAGTATTTAGTAACATGAACGTTCCTCACTTGGTTCTTTTGCCTGGGACTGTTTGCGCAGGGGTGGGTTGCAGATTCATTTTTGTACAGCATTGAAGATGCTGGCTTTATAACAAACCTGAGAGACATCTTCCTTGCGTATTTTTTATTACAATGTCAAGCTTATACAATAAATCTGACTTGAGAATCAGATTAATTGTTCAGATAAAATGTAATTGGCTTGCTACATATGAATAACAAAGAAAGAGGTATGTTTTTAAAATAGAAAGATGAAGAGGCTTTTTAACACGAACCGAAATTACATTTTTTCAAGTGGCACTTCATTCTGGCACTTGTACCATTTGGTAGCAATGACATTGGTTTCGGTGTAACATTTGCAGAGCTGAAATAGAGTGCTTGGAAAAACTGTGAAGTTCCCACCAAAGCAGGTCTGTCTAACCTGTTCCTAAATGTTCATCAAGAAGGACGTTGGAATAATCGATCCTATAATAAAACACAAAGATTGACTGGCACGCTTCTTGAACTCCTGCCTAGATCGCTTTTCTGTGAGCTCAGGAATTCGAGTGCTGTAGTGGTCATGTTTCTTAGGGGAGCAGTGGCAGAGCAAACTGGCTTAGATCTGATTCTACCTATTCTGTCAATACTAGCAGGGAAACATTGATGTTTCCCAGCAAATGTGGAATAAATCAAAATTTAGGCTAAAAGTCAGCTACAGTATTTTATTAAGAATTCTGTGCACATTTCTTTCAAACTTCGCATTTGTTATGATTTTTTTAATGCTCTTTTGATCTTGGTATTTTGATTACATCACACACTTTACCTGTTTGTGATTAACGGGTGGGATTTAGTTTGCATTTTGGCATAGTTACTTAATTTTGTTCCATATTGCATACAGACTTGGTCACGTTTTTCTTCTGCCTTATGTTTTTAGTAATGTTTTGTTCCTGCAAATCTTATGAAAGCTTATGTGGATAAGAGATGGTGACTTTACAAGGAAGAAGAAAGATTAAAAAAAAAAAAAGCAGGAAAAATAAAAAAGGATCTCCAAAACTATTGGAATTATAGGGCCCATGGCACAGCACGTGTAAAAAGCACTTTCCTTATTCCCAGCACTCTCGGGTATGTACAGACTATAGATTTGTTGTCAGTGAGCCCCCTTCACTGCAGGCAGGCTCAGGGGGATCCAGAGTCAGCTCAGCCTCTACATTTAGATGTGTGTCATGGTGCCAGGAATTGGCCCGGCAAAACCCCTATCATCTGGCATGGGTGTGTACAAAGACACTGCCTTTTGGAGTGATGAGAATTAGTGCCCTGACCCTTGGTGGACGTGGAAGCTTGAGGAGCTAAAATGCTTCATGACTATGTGCTGGCACATATGCGTGCAAGTATGTATTCAACTTAATGCAAATACAACCACTCTGAAAGCAGAACGATTGCTGGCATCACTATTCTATCTGGGTTTGTAGGCAACCCACCTGGTCATCAGTCTTCCCTTCTCCAGACACATGTGAAAGCTAATGGCCAGTTCTGGTGGCTTGAATGGTCCTACCTGCAAAACCTCTGCAGCTCTTGAGATTTTCCAAAATTCATCATCTCTCCAAACCTTTTTTTTTCTTTTTTTTTCCCAACAACAGCAACAACAAATAACCCATTCCTCCCCCAACTAAAAATCAAACAAAAAAAAATCCACCACCCACAGGAGTCACTTGTTAAAGTGATGATATAACTCTTTAAAGCCACCAGACATCACTGTTGCACCTCTGCCTAGGGGAATCTTCATTCTGTTAAAAGCTCCAGTTAATTAGCTTGGGATCATTTCTTCATATTTCTGTCATGTGGATCACTGCCTGCATGGAGGAGTGCACCCCTAAAGATACTGTTCACTCAATTCACATTAGCTCTGACCCAAGTTACAGAACTCTGCGGAACACAAAGGATGTGTATTCCTGGCTTTTATTTGTTTAGCTGCCTTTCGGGATCTCTTCTGCTTTAAGTGTGTCAGCCTAAGCGTAGCAGGTACAGGTATGGCTTGCTGCACATGCTCTTTGATGGATGAAGACTGAAAGGGCACACAGGCAAAGGCTTGATCACTTGCAGGTACTTCTGTGACTTCTGTGAGATGAGTTGAAGAGTGAGAGTTTGTAGTGATGTGCAGTGAACAGGAGCTCTACAGGGAAACCATGGGGTCCCTGATGCTTTCTTACCTCCTTGCTCAGGCACATCAAAGGAATCCTTCAGCATTGCTAAGAGCAGGTGAAACCTCATTGCATTCAAAACCTCGAAGCATTCTTGAATTTCTTGTTAGGCAGAAGTGTGCTGAGTATCCGCCATAAATTAGAAAGTATATGAAACAATTTATATTTTGTGTTTTATTTGTTTTCTAGCATTTTAGACAACAAGGGATTACTTCATTCCTGGTGATCTCCTACTCTTGCCTCTCCATTACTGGTCTCGATTTTCCCACGGGGAGGTTGCAGGCAATGGTGATCAGAGGCTGGAGCTTTGCAAGTTGTAGCAGCAACAACAATTTGGTCCTTAAAAATAGTCTTTCTTTCTGTTTTATGTTTTTCTCTGGAAAGAGCTCTTTATTTTTCTCCTTTCCAGTAAGTGAATGCACCAGACTGAACCTAGTTGTTATGCTGTTATCTGAACCTGTACCTAACAAGAGGCGTGCTTCCACAAGTGATGTTCATTTAACTGTGAAAGTAGCACTCCTGAGATCTTAGCGTCTCAGCATCCTGCTGGAGAATGGTCTGTTTGGATGCACATTAGCGACCTCTTCACCTACAAAGAAAAAGGATAAGGATTTGTATCCTGCTTTCCACTGGAGAAATATTTCAGCGCTTACAAGTGACTCTGGAAGTCATTTCCTCTGAGTTTTTCTTGGTTTTGTACACAAAAAACAAAACCTGAGAATTGTTTCACAGCTGCTACATTTTTTCTCTGTAGGAGACAATAGCCTATTTCCTTTTGATATCCTCTCACTAAATTTTAAATGTTTCTTTTCTTTTTTTTTAATTAGCTAATAATGGAAGTTCTTCCTCTCTCTCCGTGGTTCTTCACAAACAATGGGGACTTTTGTTTTTATGATTCAATGGCATACTTACTGGTTTACAATACGTGATTATTCTTTGAGTACAGAATAGATTGTGTGTGTGTGTGTGTTGTGTGTGGAGCTCCTAGTTTCTTGCTTTTAATTTCCATTCAAAGTAGTCCTTTAAAAAAAATAAATAAAAAATTCTTTGAATGACTGTGAAAATGTAGTTACTTTTTTCCATAGAAATCAGCCATCAGAAGAAGCTCACATCTGCAGCAGTGTGATTCCAATTAAATGAGATGATGTAACAAGATTCTTGTATGTTAAATCTAAGCAATTACTCTAAACCTGGAATCACTGTAAAATAGGGAAGACATCTATTTAAGAGGGGATGAAGTGAGAAGATGCATATGTTATTATTGGATAACTAAGCATTTGCTTCATGTTGATCTTTTTTTCCGAACAAAATAAACCAGAAAAGGGGATTTTATTTTCTCTTGAGTCTTAATTAAATAATGTTCATAGGAATTAAAAATAAAGCATGCAAGATACAGAAAACAAAGTCCTTCCATCAGAAGTACGGCTATGATTAAGATCCACAAGGAAAGTTTTGATCCATACTTTCTTCTGAGGATTAGAGAGAGTCTGATTTGTCTTTTGAAAAGGACATTAGGTCATAATCTTGAATGGCAGCTTTCTAGAATACCAGAAATATATTCTTTATTATGTGGCATGTGAATGTATGAGATTTAAGGCGCTTCTGTCTTCTCCTCATCATTGCATGACACTGTTACTGAAGGCATTTGGGAGGGGAAAGTATTCCGTGAGAAGTTGTGTAGCAGTAGAAAGTGAATAACCTGAAGCAAAACAAGAAAGAAATTGGAACAAGTTCAGGTCGGGGATTATTACTTTGGGAATTAACAACCAAAAGCAAGGCAGCAGTGAGGTTAAAGCAGACTAAATACTTACGAGTTGCAGTCAGACCATACAAAAAGGGTTGCAGGAACATGGCAGTCCTGGTACGTTAATCAGCTTTGTGCCGGGAGTGATGGAAGGGCTTGGATACAAACATAAATGGTATAGAAATTTATATTCCATACTATGTTTGCAAAAAAAAAAAAAAAGCTGGTTTAACAAGTGGCTTGGAGACTGATCCAGCTAAACTGGTGTGGATCCTTAACATCAGTGCTTTTAAGTAACTTTGCTTGTTCTGGCAAACAAATCCAAGCTTGTTTCAATCCTATTTAGGTGCATCTGTCTTGACACAAGTTACCTAGGTTGAGTTTTAAATTACTGGGCTAAATGGATGTGGTCCTCCTGGTACAGCCCATGTTACAAACAACTCCTCTGCCAACTTCAGCTGTCGAAAGTATCCCTGATGGTTTAATCTTCTCTCTTACACGCTACTTAAAGGTGCCTGTGCTCACTTGTTGGGCTTCTCAGGAACGTGATGTCGCAAGGTGCTGCAGTTTTCCTGCTCTTTGTCCTGAGCAGCTCTGTCTAGCCCAGCTGCTGAACTGGCTTTAGTTCCAGATGGGTACAGCCCTACTGCCCATGAGACGAGACAGCGGTGGGTCTCCAGCAAGCAGAACTGCAGCAGGTTGCACCTCCGTGCTGCTTCCTCCATCGCTTCAGGAATCTTTCTGTTGAGAGACCATCTCCCACCTGGAACGTTGTCCTCTCGCAAAGCTGCAGAACACTAGCATCAGGTTCCTGTCCGTACCCTTCTGTTGTGTAGGAGGCAAAGATACAGACAAAGCAGAAAGACGTGGTTTCTGGTGGTGGTGTTTTGGATGCTAGTGGAGGCATTCAGTCACTGCCCTTGCCTTAGCTGCACGGAATGTTAGAACATCATCTTTTACATTTTCTGATCATAAGAAAAGTAAGTTCCTTCAAAATAAGGAATGTAACCAGTACCTTTATATTGAAACCCAGATACCTTCAAGCGCCAAAGTGAAAGAGGTTTGGAAATGTAAGTTATTTGGAATCTGGGCGGTGAATATTTTGCATAGTGAACCTTCACGCTGGGATGAGTGCTCCTTAGTGCTGCAGTAATGCAAGTAAGAGTAAATATTTACATCTGCAGTGTAAGGGGCATGATGTGGTCAGTGAACCAAAGGGAGAAAATCTGTCTGTACTGTCTAGGCCCATCTGTAAGGTCTGCCATTCTTGATTAGAGGCTGAGTTTTCTCACTTCAAAGGCATTCTTGTGTCACAGATGGGCATACTTTCCTTTATGTAGAGGGAGAAGGCATACCAAAGCAGGATATCACAGTTTATGAATTTTAATGGTATCAATAATAGAAAAAAAAAAAAAACAGGCAAGATTATGACTGGAGTGATCCAATACTCTGTATACACAGTTCAATATTACTTATCCAGTGTTTGAAGACTTTGAGAGTCTTCATTTTAAGCATGGATTTCTTAAGTGTGACTATGAACTGCTATTTATTGTATTTTTACTCCTTCAGCTCTAGCACCCTGTGAATACAAACTACAGATTTCAAAATCATTTCCCCTTTTATCACTTATTGCTCATTGATTTATCTCCTTCTAAGACTGGAAATCAGATATTTTGTCTTTTTGAATGTTAGTTTTCCATGCAAGGGGTGACGGAGATGGGCAGATGACATTGTAATTCATAGAATCATTCAGGCTGGAAAAGACCTCTAAGATCATCTCATCCAACCTTTAACCTGGTACTAAAGTCCACCACTATACTATGCTACTAAGTTCTAAATCTACACATTTCTTGAAGATCTCCAGGGATGGTGACTCAACCATTTCCGTGGGCAGCCTGTTCCAACTCAGCACAATGCTTTCAGTAAAGAAATTTCTTCTAATATCCAGCCTAAACCTCCCCTGGTGCAATTCGAGGCCATTTCCCCTCATCTTAACGCTTGGTGCTTGGGAGAACAGCCCAATCCCCACCTCACTATGGCCTTCTTTAAAGTTTTAATTTAGAATATTTAATTCAGAATATTCTCCCAGTGCCACCCTCTTTCAGCAGCTTTGCCGAGTACCTGCTAAAGCCTTGCTAAGCTTTGTAGCTGTAATGGGAAGCCATCGAGCAGCTTGTTGTCACAAGATGTTTGTTCACATTCTCCTCTAAGCAGCTGTAAATAAACATCCTGCAACAAGACCATGTTTTTGTCTTTAACCCAGGCAGGAAGAAAAGGAAGGGATTTGAGCTTCAGGCTGCTTTTATGGTAAAGTTGGTGTTGGGTGAGGGACCGTTGTGTATGCCTATGAACAGACCAGAGAGTGCTCTTTGCCTCCTTTTCTGTTTCTTGCAACCGGATCCGATTCCTTCCAGAAACCCCAGGAACTCCTCACTTCATTCTGGGAAAGAGTAAGGTGTTTCACCCTTCTCGTTTTCAGGTCAAGATTCGCTTTATATAACCTGTTAAGAGCTGAATTAAGGGAGGAGATGACTTCAAGGCTCTCCTGTTGCCAAGTCCTTGCCAAACTTTGTGCCCACCTGCAGGGCAGAGCACTTGGCAACCAGCCCCACCAGCCCTCTTATCCCTCACGCTGCTAGTCTAAAAGTCAAACATGAGGGAAAAAGATCACATTCTTCTTATCTTTTTTATCACTTCTTAGCGTGCATTGGGATTTCTGCATTGCCAGCATCATTATAAAAATTCAAGAGCTGGTAATTCAGCCATAGTTGGTATTATACCCTGATGTTCATTCCTTTTGCTTTTCACTCACCTCCTGTCCCCAGGGTAAAGGAAAGTGACACTCACGGAAAAAGAAAAGTTAGGTCAAAACTACTCAATTTTCTACCAGAGCTAAACTTGGCTGCACAAGTCCTGAAGGACGGGTGTCTACTTTCTAGAAAACAAATGATATATTGATTTCCTATTAAAAGAAAGCACTGACAGGAGCATTCAAAACAAAAGCCTTCTTTCAGCAGAGCATTTAAATATGGGGCTGCTTAAATTGTGCACCGTCTTAAGTTCTCTGTTGCGACAGCTCTTTGGTGCCTGGCTTTGAACCCTGGCGTCAGCCATGCCCCAGCCTCACGTGGCTCTGCCCTGTGTGTGGAGGGGCGCGGGGTCACCGCTCACACCAGCAACCTTCACTGTGCATCCCTGGGCAGGCTGCTGAGGTTTTGAATTTCTGAAGAGTCTCAGAGTCCACTGAGGGTTTTATTTCCTTTCTCTGTCTCTCTTCTTTTCCCTTCTTCTCTCCCTGTTACATTACAGATGTTTCACTGTGAACTTCAAGATTCATTTCAAGTCTTCGTTTTGCAAGGATAAGGATGAGGCTAAGGGAGGTAGTTTTTTTTAAATATATATATATAAACAATTTTATTTCTCCTTTTTCCACTGTTAACTGCTTACGTGTATTGCAATGCTCACTTCCCCCAAATCCAAACCAAAAAGTTGCCCAGACAAAGGCAAATAGGAGTAATGCACTTTAAGTTTTTATTGCTTTCTCAGGTGAGTAGCAGCAGCTCTGACATGCTTTCCCAATGAGGTGCATCCATCCATCTATCTATCTGTCCATCTATCTGTCTGTCTCGCTATGTGATTAACCTGCTCTTTGCACACGTGCAGGTACAGTGCTTGCTGCTAGTCTAATTGATGATTCCTTATTACTGCTCATCCTGGAACACGAAACAGGTGGCTTTGCCCCTACTTCATTATTATTATTGCTAAATGTGCTATACTAGCGCTGCTTTCTGTCGAGTGTTCCCGGTGCCGTCCCCTGCTGCATTCCTGCCAGGTGATGCTCTCTCTCCTCCTCCCAGGTACGGGGCGAGGGGCAGCTCGTGCCTGGAGCTGTTCCTTCTTGCCCCGCAGCGGCAGGGCGACACGCTGGCCCAGTGACTCATGGAGAAAATATCCTTCAGGTACAGGAAATGAGGAGACAAACCAGCAATCTTTTCCTTTCCCATTTGTCATGAGCTGCGTGAATAGGAGGGAGATGATAAACATTCAGGTATTTCTAATTTGAAAAATACCTGCAAGACTTGCTCCAAGCAGATAGATATTTTATTTAAGATTCACAGGAAGCTATAAAACACAGCAAGGTGATGGCAATAGGATCCCAACGGTTTCTTAAGGAGATGAAAGAATGCTTCAAAGCCTATTTGTTTAGTTAGTCTCTCTTTTAATCTTTGTTAATTGTTGAGAAGGATGAAATGACATTAGTATGCACAGCATGTGAATTATAATCTTTTTTAAAAGGAATTTTTTTATTAAACATAAGTGTTCACCGTGATCCTGCTTTCTCAGGAGTGTAAGATAGCTGCATGTATGTTTACTGACTGACTGTAAAAATTATTGCCATAATGATTAAAAAAAACGTAAATGAATAGCTTTGGAAATTGTTTTATTAATGGTGGGATACCATTTTCAGACATCCATGCTCCTATTTTTTTTTGTTTGAGCCTATTGTAATACAATAAGTAACTTTGTTAAATGGGAATGTTATTAGAATTCATATAATAATAGTTCATTTGGAAACTATTTTATTAAGTATTACAATTTCTTTGTATGACTTTGTATTGTATGATAACAGTAATACTTGAAAAACTATGTTTTAGTAACACAATTGAACTTTTGTGTTTACATACAATTCAAGAGATCTCACTTCTGATCCTCCAAGTGCGTTCATAATAGTCTTTAAACTGAGAGTGCTGGCAAAACTTTTAGGTTTGGGCATCTTTCTTCTTCTTGGGGATGTGCTAGTAGAAATAACAGAGCGATTAATCTGTGTAAATCATTCATTCCTAAGATCTGAGTCATATAAAATTAAACAGATTTTTTTTTTTTTTTTTTTACTTGTTATGTAACATAACCATGGCAAATATGGTTAAGGAAAAAAAAAAAAAGCCTTGCTGATCTAGCAGAACATGGACTGCCACAGGAGTCTGCTCACTTTTCTAGTGAGCTGCTTTCACTTCTGTGCAGCACCAAAGGCAAAGCAATGTGAAATACCTGAAATATATATATTAAAAACATTAGCTGAATGTCCAAATTATTATAATATGATTTCTGGTGCGCAAAATGAAAAGTAATGTGTGAATTGAAGCTCGTTCATCTTTAGAAATTAGAGTACCATGCGGCATTTAGTGAGTTCATCATTGCGATGTTTTTAAATTAACTAAATATCAGATATGCTAGTAAAAAAAAAAAAAAGTGTAAAATTTACAATTGGAAATGCTTCAGAGTTGGTTTCTTAGAAGGTGTATCTGACATGTACATTGCCAGCCGGTAGAAGAATTTATCTGGCCTAGCTACAGCTTGCAACGAGCTTGTTTGTGGCTGGTGTGTTGGAGCATGTTCTCCCCACGGTAGCAGTTTGGAAGCAGTCAGGGTGGCATTATCTAAACAGAGATTTAGAAGGAGAGGGAGAGGGGAGAATGAACTTAGTCACTGTTGCACAGACAGACAGACAATTTTCTCAACCCCACTTAACCAAAAGCTGCCTGGAGCGGTAACGTTCTGCACATGTCAAGGGCATATCAGTTTGGCTGCACTACAGCTAACAACTGAAATAGCAAAAAAAAAATGATGAAAGCAGGGCTGTGTTCTCCTGTAAGCTGATTTTTGCAACAAAGCTTTGAGTGCCTTCCAAATTTTTTTTAAGTGTCATGTAACCCTGGATAGGTAGATTAGCAGGCATGTGGGATCCTTTTCCAATAAATTCTTGTAGATTTTTTCCCCTCTGTACCTAAAGAATCACATTATTGTGCCTAGATCTTTTCCTTTCATCTGGTGGCCCCTCAAACATTGTTAAAAATGCTTGTTTCCACCTTATTTTGTACAATCTCTGCCTTCCCAGGTTTTCTGCTGGGTACAGAAGAGCCCAGTTTATAAAGATATAGAATTGAGAGGCTATAAAAGAGCTCCCTCTGTCAGTTTGTCATGCTTTAAAGGATTGTGGGCCCCCTGAAGAGAAGATTAGTGGAAGATTGTCCAAATTGTCAAGGGTTCTGAATTTTTTTAGCAACTATTTTCTTGTTTAGGCTTAGAAAAGAGAAAGAAAAAGGGAAGTCTTCCTATGGGATAAGGTGATAAAAGGGCAGGAATGGTGAAATTTCCTCTGTATAAGATGTTGATCACGGGCCATGTGGAGCCCAGTTTTTCAATTCAAGACCTAAGTATCTGACACAGTGTTTTGAGATCTAAGTCATGAGAATTGAATATTTTGTACTTAGTACTTGCCTAGAACCTGAAACAAAGGAATACAAATGCTGAACGGGATCGACTTTCTCAGTGCTGTTTGCTAGCATTAATAATATAAACTATGTATCTCTTCATCCTCCATTGGATGCTTTTTGGAGACACCTTATTTTTACAGAATCATAGAATGGTTGAGGTTGGAAGGGACCTCAGGAGGTCATCTGGTCAACCCCCTGCTTGAGCAGGTTGCCCGGGACCGTGCCCAGATGGCTTTTGAAGATCTCCAAGGAGGGAGACTCCACAACCTCTCTGGGCAACCCATCCCAGTGCTCCAGCTGTGAATTCTTTTCTCTTTCATGCTAGTCCAAAGTCGTATCTGGACTTATTAGCTCTTATTTTGCCCTCAAAGTTCCCTTGTCCCCAGCCCTGTGGCGATGTCTTGTCATGCCCAGATATAAATGATCCCCCGATGAAGCTAGGCACCTGCTCATGCCAGGGACTGGCCAGGAGTACCCGTTCCCTTTTGTTAAGAGGAGGCTCTGCTGCTTGCTCCGTGTGCTGTTGGGATCCTGGAGGGCTTCTTGCAGGTCTGGGCCTGTTGTAAGTGCCAAGCTGAGGCTGGTTAGCAGCAAGCCCTGTCTTTGGAGGAACTGATGGTCAAGTTCACTCCAGTGACTTGATCCAGTGACTCATGGGTTAAGCGATTGCAGCTTGCTGTCTTTCCTCTGGACTGGTTAGATCTTTCTGCCATCACCAGCACACATCTTTGACTACTATGTATATCCTCACAGCTTGGGGTGACAGATGGGTGAGGAGGAGGACCAGGGCTGCAGAAACCAGGTATTTCTCCATGCCGTTCTGAGCACACGTGCTGTGTGGTGCGTTTGTGGCTGCCCTGACCCCTCCAGGAAGCGCTGGTCTCTCTGTCACACACTACACATATGGTTACCATGTGTGCAGTGCTTTTGGGACACGCCAGATCCCTGTGTTCCCATGAATCATCTGTATGGTGCACACACAGTAAATCCACTGCTTCTAGAAAGGGCCAGGTGTGCCACAAGTGCTGGTGCAGCCGATCTGTACGTACGCTGTTGAAATGGCTGAGCTTGCGGGCGCTGTGGCAGACCTTAGAGCAGGCCAGATGTCCAAAGGTCCTAACTAAATGTCAAACCCTCCAATTTTATTGGGACAAAATTTCTCGAAATGTTCTCTTGGAAAAGCTGCCTGTATAACAGAGGGGAGGTAAATTATCACTTGTGGCTGTGCTGGGGAGGCGTGCCCTTTGGAGTGCTTGTTTTGCAAACCTAGATAAACCATAGATAAAGAGTAACAAAATTGCAAATAGCCGGAGTTTCACAGGGATTAGTAATTCTAAAAGAGCTGATCCTAGAAAAGTATTGTAGGGCTGAACTGCAGGAGTTTACTATAGGTTGTCTTTTAGATCGCTGCCAAAGTGTCATTGTCCCAGTGAGAGCTCTCTGAGCCAACAGCTTCTGCGCTTCCACCCAGCACAGCTACTGCACGTCCTGTTTAAATAGCTGGCTTATTTCAAACATTGCTGCTTGTTGCACTGGGGACAGAAGCGTAACCCAGTCTGCTACTCACCACTGTCATGAGACGGTGGGAAGCTAATGCTGCATAAACCTGGCTTTGGCCACTTGTGCATGTGTGAGTCCTCTTGGTCTTCCTGGGCTCAACAGGGAAAGCTTCGCCTTCCCCGCCTTGCACTTTAGCCGTAGGCAGACTCACTGCTGAGCACCTGTTCCTAGTCTGAACTAGAAGAAGTTCAGGTAAAACGCACTGCATCTGTGTGGTGTCTGGAAGAAATGCAAAAGTATTTGTGCTTGAAGGAACTCAGGCCAATAGCCAAGCACCACAGCCATGTGCCCTGCATTTGCAGCCAAGTAGAAACTTGATGAGTCTTTTATGTGCTTCGAGCAGCTTCACTATTATCTCAGGTGCACTTAACTGTACAGCAGTCACTATAATTTAGAGTGACTAGAAGATTCAGCCAAACAACCTGTTTTGTGGCTAATCTATTCTGACTTTATACCTACAGGACGTTGTTTGATGTTACTTTAAGTAGTTGCTGCCTGTGGGAGATGGTACTTTGGGAATATATTTCTGGGTCACTAGGTATTGCAAGGCTACACAGGATTAGAGAGATAACCAGCTACATGTCTACAGTATCATTTGTTCCCAGTCTCAGTGGGTAATAAATAGCTTCACAAAAAATAGCAATAGTCGATATACCTACTAAACCATCTGTTCAGGACCGCTCAAATGGAGTTGGTTAAGTAATTATCCCTTAGGGACTGTTTATATTTTAGAGTATCTGCTTGTCCTTTAGATCCTTAACCTTTAGACAGGTCCACATAGCGATACCATGATTTATTTTCTTTGTGTGGTCTTGACCTTCTGCTGGCAGATTTAACATTACCTTCTGCAAGAATGTAGCTAATGCTAGAAAGGAATGACTATACATGAATTTCTTTACTTTCCAACTGGTGGTTTTATAGTTGAGTTTTTGTATTCTCTGCTATTAAGCTATCAATTTCAGGCCTAATAATCCACAGGGGCTGGAAGGGAATCGTGCAATACTGTAATGTAAGAACTGTGTTTTGGCATAATACTATTCCAAATATGCTTACTTGCCTGCCTTTCTTTCCTCTCCATCTTCTTTGCTGTTGGCTACTTTTCTCAAGGCTTTAAGGAGGCAGAAGTCAAGTTCTTAGCAAATAAATTTTCTCTTTGAGCATCTAAACCTCCTTTGTTTGAAACTGAGAGAAGAAACCTTATGGGCTGGAAGAAGACACAGCAAAAATAGTGTTTTTTGGAAATAGTTTTTCCTGTTGAATTAATGGTGCTGCTGCTGGGTAAATTTATTCCCAGTATCTGAACACTCTACATTTCTAATAGAAATACATCGCATACTGCTTTTGTATTAGGTGGGCATAATGAAAAGTAACTAGTGGTGAGACTCCGCTCCTCTGGTGGCCTCAGAAAAAGGATACCATGCCTTGGACGAGGCATGAAGAATGGGTTTATTTTCCTGCTTTAGAAGTGGCGATCCCTTACAGAGGACAGCTGAAGCCTACCAATGGGGTTGTGTGGGAATACTTGCCCTACTGCTGCCGGTGGGGCTCTTAGATTTGAGTAAGGACGGTGTTTTAATCTCTTCATCGTGTGCTTCAGCTTTTCACCAAAGTAGTGAGGCAAAGAAAGATCATGCTGTCAGTAAGACAACTTGACAGATCTTATCTCTGTGTATTTGCAAGTGAAATGGAACTGTTTCACATATATTTTAAATGGGTTCTGTTACTTATTGCCTAGACTCTCAACTTGCTTTGTGCCTTCAACTTTTTGTTTATATGAAAGCTTTGATAGTCTTTAAATCCATGTCTGTGTGCCACTTAAAAACAGACAAATCAGTTGTGACTTCTGTAGTCACCACTTTAGTGGCCAATCCCGAGTGCATGACATTTGTGCCTTTTGGTAAAGAATTAGATTTAATGTTTATAAAAGAGATGCTACAAAATGCCTGACGGTGTGTCCTTTTGTGTTCAGGGGGCAGGTTTCTAGTTCTGGGTCTGTGCTGTGGGGAAGTCTTAAGCAGGCCCTGGTCTGGAGTAGGTATAACCCAGGGCTGTAGATGTTGCTTTTGGGACTTGTTGTTAATGATCTTTGTCCCAGTTTTCTACTCACAAAATGAAGAAAAAGGGTATTCTAGCCCCTGCTCTTTATCTGTATGGTAAGAGGCCCAGCTCTTGTGTTACCTGCCAGGAGCTGCCATGTTTGCAGAAAAGAGCACCCAATTTCTGAAGATTCAGATTTAAAACTTAAGCATTTGCTAAGTACATAAAGAGCTAAAACCACATCATGAGTTGCTGTTCACTTTCAGGCTCATTCAGGGAAATGAAGCTTGTTCAGTGCTGGTGGTGGCAGTCACTGCCCCCCTGTTGCTTGGCTCTCGGGTCATGTTGTTATTTAACAAAGGTTTTCTAAATTCTCTACTAGGATGTTTTCCCCCGAATTCCTCACCTTGTTCTCAAAAACAGCCTCTGTATGCTGAGACAGAAAAATATGATGTTTTAGTTGCTCTCTTGCATAGAAACTTCATGAGATTATAGGCTAGGAGGACTGCATTTATTACGTAGCCTTTTTCATTGGTAGCTGTCGCAGGAATACACGAAGAAGGTCAACGCCATTATCTCTTTTGCAGATGGAGAAACTGTCTCTGTGCTTATTGCAAACGAGGAAGCTGTCTCGCCTTGCAGACGTGGCCTGGAAGCTGTGTTTAGCCTGTAACTGAATTTGAACTTGTCTCAGAATTTATTCCTTTCTATTGCACCTTTGGAGCCCATTTAACCTTTTTAAGTGATTATTTCTCCAACAGTAAATATGAAATATTATTGTAGAGATTGCCACATCCTTTTTATTAATTACATCTGAGCTTTATTATGTGAAATGGAAATGGTTTAATTGAGGTGCTCAAATCTTTAAAATTGGCAGTATTTTCCTACCAGTATTGTAGTAGCCAATGGTCAGAAACACTGAGGACTGGATATTGCAGTGAAGGCTACATATGTCCACCTTTTTGAAATCGTTTTCTTTCTCAACGCAGAAATTTGTCTGGAAGAAATGTAGGGATTATTTTTTCACATTTATCCGAGCTATAAATGTCCAGCAGCTTCAATGAAGGAGCTTTGTGTGGGCAAGCAATGGATGGGAAATCCCTGCCCATGAAGTCCTGCTGAAACATGAGGCTGGTATGCCCCAAGCACCTGGAGCTTCTCTGCTTTCCACTAGCGATTTTTACACATAACTTATTTAGAAAACTGATGGTTTGTTTAGGGTTGGCTTAGGGCAGAACACTTTAAATAAAGAAAAAGACATGAATAAGATTAAAATCGCAGTTGAATATAAATGTGCATGGTAGGGTCAACCACATTTAGAATTGTAAGCACAAGTTTTGGAAGGAAAATTTATTTTCCTGCTTCAGGGTCTGATCAGTCCTTGTCCCAAAGTAGGACTCTCCTATATAGCTACATGTCCATATTGCCTGATGCAGGCATTACACTTTCTCATTTTGAAATCTGTCTTTGACTTTGGTAGAAGAAAATACAAAAATAGAGAACCAGCAGTTTGGCTGGTCCCATGTGTTGGCACATGTGGAGGGACGAGAAGGCGAAATGCATATAGGGTAGAATACAGAGTACCAATTGGTGGTACTAGACTTAGTCTTTGTAGCTTAGTTCACCATCTGTAAAATGGTCTTTTTTTTTTTTTTTAATTTTCCCCCAGCTATAGCAAACATACCAGTATGTTACTGCATCTCTTTCCTGTAAAAGGCTGTGAAAATGGGCAGACATGGAGTGGAAGCTGGAGTAAAGGGATCTCAAGGACTTGCTCATTTTGGGGAGGACAGTGTGGCAGGCTGGAGTGGAGCTAAGTTCAGGATCTGACTCAGGATTTCTATGTTCTAGTAAGGGATTCAAGCCATCAATGATTTAAACTCATTAAGTTTGCATCCTATCCCAAATCTCAGCAAATTTTATGCTGTATTTCTCTTTTGCACATTTAAGATAAGCAATTAGTTTGCAATAGCAAGATCTTTTCTGTCTGCTATGAGGCCACTGAAGGATCCTTCACAGAGCTTGTTTTCGGCGAAATGTCTCTGTTACCACCAGTGCTGTTTATGTATCATGTTCCTGTTGCCTGCCTGTCTGCTGCCCCTTCGCCCCAGAAATGACCCGAGAGCAACTTGGATTTTAATAGCAAACATGAAGCAGTCTGTAAGGAGGGCTGGGGACTTTTGTGAGGAAAATGCTGTGTACGTGTAAGAGATCATTGCATCTATAGGGCTGATAGCTGTTTAAAAGGTTAGTAAGCATCTCCCACTCATGCACACAGGGAGTCTGCCAGGTTAGATATTTCTGTCCTGGCATATCTCTAAAATCGTAATGACTTTTATTTAGCATTAATGTGGATGCCTTGAACATTTCTATGGGACTTCCACTGTCAATTCAGCATTAAAGTGCTATTAAAGTAAAGTGTTACTGTAAGAAGCAGTATCTGCCAAACATTTCTCAGAAGAGCACTGTGCTTTACAAGACGGGTAAGTGTTCACTCTTCTCCATTTTCATGTAAAAGTCAAAGATAAGTCTTATTATTGATTAGACAAAACAATAGAGGAGAGATGTGTGAGAACCATTGGCAAGACTTTTTATGACAAGTGGCATATCGGTATATATTAATTTGCTGTTCGCTGCACTACAGCGTCCAAGATGAATGCTCATTGGCATTCAGAAGAACATAATGTGAAACTGCACAGGAAGATAGGATGCTTCCTATATAAAATTGCCAAATTGTTCAGACTGAAATGGTGACTCTTGGCTATAAAACTACATTGCAAAACTCTTCTAACAACTTCTAAGTGAACTGTACTTGATATTTTTATGTAGCATCATATATATTTTACTTCCAAATCCCATTTTCAAAAGCAACGTTAATAATTAGGGACAAGTTCCACTCAAAGCTAATGGGGTTAGGCTTCTGTGTCACTTAATGTGACTTCAGAAAGTTTTAGCTGAAAAGATCAAAATGACTAAAGAGGGCTCATGTTTCCATAGGAATCTTCTGTATTCTGCATCACAGAATCTTATCCTGCAAAAGTGGTGTAATAAATCCTAAGATCATTTTACGACCCTCCTCCACTCCGTTTAGAAGATTTACAGCAGAAGTGGCCAACTGATAAAGACAGAAAAAAGTAACACAAGTGAGATCATGAAATTGACTGAATAAATAAATCCAGTTCTCTGTTTGCAATTCAGTTTTGCAAGCTCTGAGGTACAGTGAGGTGATGCTTTCCAGCCTTCCTCTGCATTGTTTTAAAATGAAAGATGGAATATCCTACCCTATAGCATGATAAAAGCATGGGCTGACAACAAACAAGATGTGAAATTTTAATAGGAGGTATTTAGGTAGAAAAACTGTTATTTGTATTTTTGTGCATTTGCTACACAGTAATAGGAAATTAAATGATTTCTTAATTTGAAAATGGATATTTGAGAGGAGAGCAGCACAGAGACCCCTGAATGACCCAGGTGAGATACTCAAATGAATTGTAGATCTGAGACCTGCTCTGTCCAGTTCAGACTGTGAGTCTGAACCCACATCTCCCTAATTTTGGCTCTTGGCTAATTTGGTAAAGTGGTCTTTCTCATCTTTTGGGGAAAGGGTTTGAAAGGTCTCACTTAAATCCGGTTGTGGAAAAAGAGTTTTTTTTGGTTTCTTTTTTTTTTTGAAATCTTAGTATTTTGAGACAGGAAATCCCTTTCCTCCCTACCTGTAAGTGCCTGATGGGCCTGCCCTCTGCCAAACTGATGCATTGCGAGGACTGGAATTGGAATATCTAACAAAAGAGCCTCTCATGTCTTTGATAGCTCTGGAAACTTCATGTTTTCTACCCTAGAAAGAATACTAAAAGGGGTTCTTTTCTCATGCCACTACAGCATTCCCAAGGAAGATTCATGATTGGATTGTGTTCCTAGGTATTATAAATCAGAGCTAATGGCAGAGATAGGTTGATGGCTTGAAGTAAGTGGAAAAATAAATTGGGCAATGAGAAGTCCTAGGGCTGAGAAGACATAAATATAGAATTTAACCCCCCCAAAGACGACGACAGACCTTCAGTTCTTAAAACAGCACTTAAACAAACAGGAAAAAAGCCTGTTATACATGGTCTTTGCTCAAGTGATGGGAAAGTTGAAATCTGGGACAATATAAAGCCTGTGGGAACCTTTTGAAGAAGTAAAAATTTCTGTTTCCTGAAAAATATAGAGATATGGAACATGAAAGATTTATTTAAAAAGAGCATCAGGCTTTTTCAGGGGAAAGATCAGAGGACATAAAAATCTTTGTCAATATCAGATTAGAATGACGCATAAAAAAAAAAAAGCTTATATTCAGTCTCATGGGGTTGGACTGTCAGAGCTGAATGTCTTTGTTTGGCCTTGATAATTGTTCTTTTATCCTTTGTGCATTATTTGGTATGTTTTTGCCCATAGCCAACTGTCTATGTCCCAGACCTCTCAACTGTCAGCTCCCCAGGTTCAGTTCTCAGCTTTATTCTCCTTTATGACTCAGTCATGGACTGTAAAATCTCTGCTACAGCAGTGATTCATCACCTGAATGTACTCACTTTAAAATAAAGTATCTTTTTTTGTGATACAGAAAAGATGAAAAATTATTTTTCAAAGTAATTCCAGAGGTATTTTCAGTCTAGATACCCTTCCTACTTGTTTTTTGGTCTAAAGCTATATAAGATTTTTTTTAAAAGATAAAGAAGATGTAAAATATTGTTTAATGATTATGTAGGATGCAAAATTATACTCCCAGAAGGAAACTGGAAAAAATAATTCCAAGTGGGTGTTTTGTTGTTTGATGTCATGCTGTTTCTGATCTCATTTATATTGACGACAGACATTATAGCAACTTCTCAGAAGGGAATCGAGTTGTTCTGAGATGTACTCACCACTGATAAGACTGGTTAGGATGTTGCTGCTGCCATGAATGTGTTTGTTGTCTTTTCTGTAGCGAAAGGTTAGCTTGCTCTGTTCTTGGCTCTTCTGGATGCCTTTGGAAGAAACGAGTCTTTTGTTCATGCTTGTGAATTAGGCTCTTCTGTTGAATTTATTGGGGGAAATGAGATACCTCTGCTAATGAATAAGAATGGCAAGAGATAGATCGTTAGCTACAGAGCAGTTTTCTTTTGGAGAATGCTGATTCCCGATGAGTTTATTACTTAGTATGGCTTGGGCATGTATGTGGGGAGAAATGGTGATAGTCTTTCATTTGTTTGTTGCCTGTTGTCACTCGTGGTACGGTTTTCTTCCAGCCAACTGAGAAAAGAGAACTCCTTTAAAAAATATTCTTGTTCTCAATATTTTAAAAAAGTGCTTGCCTCAGTGGGATGTTCTGTGGTTTCTGTAATTAGGAATAGTCTTGCTTTGAATGAGTTGAAAAGTCTGTAGCTAATGTCTAGTTGGCATTAGCCAACTCCCACACCGTCTAGCAGGGTCTCCTCTTCTAATGTGTACCAGGAGATGCACGGCCCTGGCAAGGAAAGCCAGCTGTGGGGACTGACTCCCCACCAGAGCGTGACTTCTGACATTCGTATGCATGGGAAGTGCATGTAAACGTCTCCACAGAGCTCTGTGGGAAGTCTGCACCGCTTTTCGATGCGAACTCAACAGAAGCCCGTTAAAGACATTGTGTCTGAGGGTGTACTACCAAACTGTGATCCGGAATTCCTGGGCTCTAAGCCCATCCTAGTACTGAATTGTTGTATTATTATTATTATTATTTCTTCTCCTCAGATGCCTCAACAAGGTTGTATTTCCCATAGATTTCAGTAAGGATGAATTAACTAGCAGTTTACTTTAAACAGCAGTTGCTACATTTCAGCTGTACTGTGGGTCTAGCATGATGTAAGGGCATGCCTCCACAGGGGCACTGTAAATAGTCTAAGACACTTCAAGAACATGAATTTCCTGGGATACAGGAAAGAGAATCTGGCTCTTCCAGCCTTAAGCCTGCTAACCCATTCAGTGCATACCAAATCTGGGTACCAACCGGCCGTAACCTTTACTGTGATGCTTCAGTGCCATGTAGAGAGCACGTTACCCACTGGGAAGCGGAGCTGCCTTGCTTCACTGCTGCCTCTTTGGACAGTCATTTTCCCAGTCCTGTGGTCTAGATGTATTGCGTGGCTCAGTTCAAAGGCAGTTCTTAAAATAATTCTTGTGGTAATGCTGAGAATAAGTACTGGGAAGAGGATGGTAGTACAAAAAGGAGAAGGGCACCGGCTTTTCTTCTGATTCATGGGTTGCTGTTCTGCATCTCGTGGTGGGAGATTACCCACAGCTGTGCTGTTCTTGGTTTCTTCAGCAGAAAAGGCTGCTTGTGAGTTGAATGGGGAAGGTGAGCTCAGGGTAGGAAGGAGGGAGAGAGGAAATTCCGCGTCTGTGTAGCTTTGAACCACTCCATGTTGTCTCCTGCTCTGATGCATTGTGTGTTTTCAGACACTGGGGGCTTTATTGCCCCGCTAATTCCTAGAGATACAGGTGGATCCTAGAGCTGAACTGACTCGAGGGATGCATGCCCCTTTTTGTTCACCTATACTCATTGTCAAAGTTCTGTTTTTTGATAAAAGTGATTTAAGGACAGTGACCTGAAGAAGTTCCTCTTCAAGAACAGAGTCTGTGGCACCACTGTGGTAAATAATTCATGTAATGTGAGGAGAATCCCCGGTTCTTTCAAATCGTTCACACCGTGTGAAGCCAGAATGCAGTTTCTTAAACCGCAAGCAATTCCTAGGTTAAGCGTTTCACCTGCTTTGGCTGGTCTATAAGTGGTACCACCTATGGGAAGGTTCAAAGGATGTGAGAAGGTGTGGAATTAGAATAGCCTTGCACGGATCTAATAGTATTCTGCAGATTCATTAAAAAAATAAATCTGAGAGAGCTGTGTTTTGGAAAACATTTTGCTAGACCTAGGAAATAAGTTCTATTCCCAGCTCTTCTCTAGATTTATGTTGGATCTTGATAAGGCCATTTATTGACCTGTAAAATAAGGAACAGTGATTTTTCTTTTTGTTAGGGACTTTGAGATATATGATTGAAAAGCCTTTGACGATTTTTCTTATTTTTTTACAAGCTTTTGCTTAAACTAAACACCTGCCTCCAGGACGAATGTTTCTTGCTTTTGCCATGCTTTAGCATGTTACTCTAGAATAGCGCCACAAATATTTTTGTTTTTAAATAATTGTTTGTGCATTTTGTGTATACAGGTTCACCAAACAACACTGGAAAGAGCAGAGTTTTCCATCTTTTTGTAGTGATAGTGTGACAGCACATTGTGCTTGCTTCTCCAAAAACTTGCTCTGGCAGCCAATCTGGCATTTCTTTTAGGCATGTCCTGACAAAGCTACACTGAAGCCAGGCAGAGCTAGGACCACAAACTGAGAAACCACCTGAAAATCAGGGTGAACTGCCATTTTGCAAGCTTTTAATCTGGTATGGAGCATTCCTTCCCCCATTTTGCAGCCATAGGAGGCACCTGTGCTCAGTGCTGTTGCAGCAGCGCAGGAGGTGGGAGCGTGCCCTCACCCCTCGGTGTGTCTGGTTTTGCATTATTACTGGCACGATCACTATGATCATTTTATTCTGATCAGCCCTAACACCTCTGTGAAATAAGACCAGCTGTAAATACCTGACAACTGTGGTGGAGCCGTGAAGCAGCCATCTCAGCGGCACAAGTACTCCATTTTGATTAACAGCATTTTTCTGACAGCCCTAAAATGTACCGAGCTGTCAGTGGCATCTCGTACTCTTTCCAGGTGCAGTATTTTAACCATCAGTCTGCCACAAATTGCAGTAGCATAATTTGGGGAGGAGATTTAATTACAGTATTGATTATACATATATATATTTATACTCTGCACAAATCGAAACGCAGCTGCAAGAGAACCTGCAGCTAACAGTTTTGCTCCCTATTTACAAGGCTGCTGGGATGCTGGTGTGATTGATTACCTTCACAATACGCCTGTCTGTGCTCTTCAGAGCATACCCTGTGTGTGGAGAAATGACTGTTCCCTTAGGGAGGATGGAGCTCATAATGCAAATGTCACATAATTTTTTGTATTAAAGACTAAATAAAAGGCCCGAACGATTTTTATTAGTAGCTTCTTTAATTAATTCACTGTCCTTTGAACCCAAACAATTTAAGCTTTAAGCACAAAACCCAGGAAACCTATTTTCTAATCTCTGAGAGTTTTCTCTTCTAGATTTAATAGACTTAAAATTGTTGACTTTAGGTTCGTATTTAATCCCTATCAAACTAAAAAGCTTTCTTTTTAAGAAAGAAAAACAAACAAAAGAGGAGAAATAGGTCTTTAAAGTGAAAGATTCTTTTTATTATTTTTGAGCTATTTATTGACCTGAAAACATACAAAGGGTTTATTATTTTACTGCTGGAAAATTGCCAAGGAGAGAATGAACTGCCAATGATATGGATTATATATCACACTGTATAATTAAGACAGCAAACAGTCTGCTGGAAAATATTTTATAGACTACTTTATATAATGGAAAGTTCACAGCAGTCTAACAGAGACCACCTAATATGTCTTTTAATATGAATTCTACCAGAGATTTAAATTAAGGTTCGAACACTGGTGCTTTACAGTCTATTAGTCTTGGTAATGATTACACCTGCCTGCACAGCCTAATTTTAAAACTTTATTATCATCCAGAATTAACCTACTAGAAAAACTCAGCAGAGATTTGATGCGGTTTTCTCCATTTTCTTTGCTACGTGAACAGATCTTGCAGACACTGCCTTGGACTTTCTCCTTTGTTTTTTTTGTCTAATTTATGATCACTGGTATCCTTTAATTTGATACTTTTCTGTTTTGTGATGAGGAAACTGTTGCAAGTTGCTGATTAATGAAGCTACTATTGAAGGAAGCCAGGCACAATGAGCTCCTTAAATATACACGTATATTCATTTTTAGCATATGCGAAATATTTAGAACTTGCATGGGGCTCCTCGTGGCTACAAACCTGTTGCCACTGAAACAATTAGGAATATTGCTACTGACTTGGCTGGGACCAGATCAATAGCTCTGCGTGATGTTTTATTTCAGTGTCCCTGTACAGAGCTCCAGTTTTCATGTAAAAGTGCATTCCATGGCATTCTCTAGAGCTTCTTTGCCATATCATGCCTTTATTTTTGTTTCAGGCCTTACCAAGGGAATGTTGTTCTTGCTACAAGGTTGTACTCTCTGTTTAGTTGTAGGTCTATTCGCACAGTATTTCGATAACATGATTAATGGAATGAATTCTGGTTTTGCCTCCACTCTCAGTAAGCTGATGTTATTTCAGATCTTTTCAGTGTTGACGAAAATTTGACTGTGCAAAACAGTAGTCCAGACAGGGAACCCTCCCAAGAGAAATGTCATTTGTTTTCACTCATTTCCTTTTTATGGTCACATTTGGTGGCAGTATTCAGCTTGCTTTACTGGAAAATGCAGTATGGAAAGAATTTGGGTTTTAATAAAAAGGGTTAAAGAAACCCTTGTGGCTAGGTTTCCTGAGTCTTGATAGTCATGAGACCTCACTGACTGCTTTAAATTCATATAAATGCACTAATGCATCTAGTGTTTGTCGTAACACTGAGATCTCTGGACTTGTTGGCTCCAAAGGGCTAATAAGAGTCTTCATATTGGCTTTCATTGTCAGAAAGGGAAAAAAAACAGACTGAAATGCGAGTTCTGGCTTGGTACAGCTGGCTCCAGAAGGAGAGCTCTGAATAGAGACTTGGTGTTGTTTGGCTGTCTCCTGGAGCAAGCGCTGTCGTTGCCTTTGCTCCCAGGCCAGGTGAGTCCCATTTCTTTGGGCTGCTCCGGCAGGATGCGTGCCCCTGGCAGGGAACTGCACACTTTGTAAAAGGGAGTGATGGGAACTTCCTCCTGCCCTGATGGATAGATCCATCCTGCTGAAGGCTATCTTCATTCCCACCGGGTCCTCAGAACCAAGGATTTCAGGCAATGTGAGTTAAAAAATAAAAAATAAAAAAATACAGCTCCCTCACACACAGTCTGAATTGACCCACATGCTTTAAAACTGACCACTGGTGAGATCTGAAGCACTTTGGTACAGCTGCCTTAGAAATCTTGGCACTCACCCTGAGCTGATGGCTAAGGGGGCAGGGACCCCCTCTCAGATGGTCTTTCTAAGCCAGTGCTCTCTGACCAGCTAATTATGCTGGAGAGCTCTGCATGTGGTGCATGGAGGTGATTAAACAGAACGTGGCTTTGGGAAATGCTCAGAGATTAAATTCTCTTAAGTAACACCAATGTTTTGGTTGTACTATTTATAAAAACTAAGGAGAACTTGAAAAGACAGGGATAAAAAAGAATTATTTGTCTATTGGCAACTCCCAAGACTGATTTACTTCATGAGATGGAAATGTATATACCCAGGAAAGCTTTAATACACATCTATATTGATAAAGTTATTAAAAAATCAGACCATTAAATCCTTTGGCATGGATAGCTTCTATACAGTAAGATCTCTTGAAACTTCTTCCTTTTTAAACCCCTCTTGCAAGACCGCTGTAAGCTTGTCAGTAACAGAAAGGTAGGACACGTCCCGGGCTCCTAGGCACCAGAATGGCCCTGCTGTGTGCACCACTGCATGGTTTCTCTGCTGGCTCCTTGCTCGGGTTTTGGCAGCTCCATGGTATCAGCCCTGATGGGAATGCTTCTTGACACAGGGATGAGCTTCAGGAGTCTAGGAGGGAAGGGGTGAGACTTGGAAGGCACAACACGTGTGGTCCTCTGCTACAGGCTGAACTTGCTGGCAGCTATCTCTGTGCAATAAATGTGCAACTGCTTGTGCTGAAACTGCAGGGTGATACTTCAGAAGGGACAAGGATCTTATGAGCAGGACCAAATGCTAGTTACTGGTTATGTGTCATCCTGGTAGCTGCATAAAAGCTCTTGAGGTAGGGGGAAAGAGCATATTCAAGTGGCAGAGAGAGAAAAGAAAAAGAGCAGCATGGTTTAAGAATTGAAAGTGAAGGAAGATGAATTGGAGATTATAATTAGAGAGCAAAGGAGCAGGCAGCTTTTCCAGCCTCAGTGGGAAAAGATGATTGACCTGAGCAGCAGGAGAAAAGAAGAGGAAATATTGCTGACAGCTAAAATTCAGAAGTTATTTCTCGAGAGACTGACCTCTAAAGGGAGGAGAAAAGAATGAATAAAAAATCCCAGCCAGTGAATTCTGCAGTGTTCATGTTGGACTCAGCTTGCCTGGAGAAGCCAGGGAAAAACACTTGAAATCTAGAGGAAAAACGTGTGAAATCTAGAATATATTAAATAAAATTGCTAAGGTTATTACATACATGTTGTTTCATGCGTTGTGCAGACATATTTGTAATGCTTGCGTTCCTTTCCCTGTGTTTATCAGAGGTTGTCAAAACACTCTTTGAAGTATTTGGTAAAGATGCTGAAGATGCAGAATTAGAATAGTAAATAAAGCAAAGCAAAGGATAGAAGAGAATGGTACCGGCTATTTAGGGCCTCCTCTTTCCATGCTTTCTTTCCCCATTTTTTGCTGGGCTAATCAGTGTATGAGGAGTGGTTGTTCAATGAAAACCTTCTTGTAGTCATCAGGTATTTCATTCCTTCAAAATACCTTTCTGTGATAAATAATATAGTGATTTGTTTTATCAAAAATAGAAAGCAAAGGCTCAGCTCTTTAGCCAGGGTGGGCTGGACTCATGCTGTAAGATCACACTGGACAATGTTGTTTCTTTCCTGATGCCTGGAGCGCTCCTGGGAATCCACGGGGCTTTTCCTCGGGGCTTTCTGTAAGCTCCAGTTTAGTGGTGAGAACTGGTGGGAATTTTCTGAAGAACAAGGATGAGTGATTTAATTTGTTTTGTTACATCCCTGTTATGGGAGGGCAAAGGCTGAGTGTAGACAGCTGGACGTGAGCTGGTTTGTCTGTCCAAAGGTTTGGGGAGACACAACTATACGCTGGTCCTCACCTTGCAGCCCTTGCCTCCCTCCATCAGATACTGCCCTTGGCATTAATCTGCACCAGTTTTAGACTATTTTCGACTATTTTCCTCCTCCTCCTCCTTTTTTTCCTTCTGGTTACAAATTATCATTGACAGCTTTAGTTCCCCTTACAAATTACATATTATAAGAGACCATTCTGGTTACTGCTCACTTCCAAACTTCCCACTTGTTTTATATCCCTTGTAGTTCTATTTCCTTTGTCCCTTCCTTCCTTTGTCAAGATTTCTCTTATCTGAGAAGGTGTTGGGCATAAACAGAACAGTGCACTGAGGTGTCTGATAAGATTCTTGTAAACAAATCCTGATTTTGAGTAACATTTTGGAGTATTGCTAATGATTGTCTTCTGCTATGGAAAATTGGCCTCCTGAATGAGTGTGTGAATATGTGAGCAAGTAAAATAATTACTTGTCATGCTAGATTCTATTTTTCAGATAGCAATTTAGGTCCCAGTAATTAGGTCTTGATTACTGACATCTAAGTAATCGTCCTCCCCACCCCTCTCCTTGTATTTGCCAGATAAAAACGTAATGGAAATTTACCCCAAGCATACGTTCAGCTAGGTGACAGCCCGACCACGGGGGCATTCCAGAGCATCGCACATGGACCGCATTCAGGACCACAATCAGTGTGTTTGCTTCCTCAGGCCATGGTATTTGGAAGTCTAATGACGCAAAAAGCTCTACTTGCTGCTTGTTAGGCTCCAATATCCCTTTAAAAATCAGCCTGCTCGTTATCCCAGACCTGAGATTATTTTTTAGCACGTCTCCTTCCCAAGATAACTCTGCATGTTTTGCGTATCATAAAATCAACTGGGCTCGTACTTAGCTGCCCGTCTGCCCCCCTGCTCTCGTACAGTGCCTAACGCTCGAGAATCTTCAGCTGTGGGGCAGGTTTTCTTTTTGCAACTCACTGGCCTTGATCCCCATCCGGGGTTAATTTTCATGTGGCAGCCACATCACTGCGGTGAGTAATGCTGACTGCCTTTAATGTGAGGGGAAAAAAAATGAGTAAGGAGCCTGGGCAGTCCAGCCGCTGCGCAGGCTGTGCTGGGGAGCTCAGCCGAAGGCTGCTGTGGGAGTGTCTCACCTTTGTGATTCCAACCTGTGAAATTATTTGAAAATCGAGCAACAAAAATGCAACACCTGAAAATGACAATGGCTTGCTTTTCTTGCTGCAACGAGAGAGGTTTGCGGGTAGCGGGATGTAACGCCTAAATCCTCACAGCCCTCTTATCTGTCTGCATGGAGCATGCAGCACAATCCCCGGCATTCCCCGTGGCTTCGGTTCAGCAAAGTAGCTAAGCGTGTCCTGAATTTAAAGCGTGGCTCCAGAAGGGCTGCTCATATGCTTAATGTTACACAACGCATGTGATTATCTTGTTAGGAGACGGAGAGAAGTATTAATCTTGCAAGATTCCAGGCACAAATGTATTTTCTTCACGTGCAACCTGTGTGTAACCAGCGAGTAAAACGAAGCTGGTGCTAACACACGTCAGGGAGACTTCCCTGATTTGTGCTGACCTGTTAATTTCACGAAGATGCAAGATGGTCCTTTTTTTTTTTTTTTTGATAAAATGTTTGAATTCTGAAGTGAAACTACAAAGTGAGCAGTGATTATTTGTTCTTTGTCAAGGACCTGTTTTCTTCTATTTGTCATTAACATTTGTCAGCTGGTAAATTATGCAGTTTTTTCTTCTCCCTCTTCTACTTTTTAGCCAGCCGTAATTATGCTAGCTGATTCCCGTGTAGACTTGTTTTCAGCTGCATTGCTTACATGCCTTTTTAATAGACTGCAATTTTTGTTAAGTAAGTTATGTCAGATTAACTACTTCCGATAAGATGGGGTATTATACTTGGGTTTTCTTTTCCTCCAGCTGGATGCAGAGAATATATCACTGCTGACTTGCTTTCTCCTGCCTCCCTCTAGCTAAATGGCAATATGCTACTGCAGCAAAACTTCTGTCTGAGGATTCATTGGCTTTTTTGTTGGCTAGTAATGAGGCTTTGAGGTAGCTCACTGCTCCTGATTAGTGGCAGAGCACGGGAGAAAAGGCATCGTGCAAACCGTTCATTAACTCCTAGTGAAAGCCTCAGCATTTAAGCACATAAAGATGAGCAGGGACTCTCTTAAATCCTTCCCTTTCAAATTTGGCTGTTTTTTTTTTTTTTTGGCACCTTCCTTGTTTTGCAGAAATAATGGGTGGAAGCATTGATGATACTCCTGTTCTTGCTGAATTTGTAGTGTTCCTGCTGCCGGCAGGACCCCCTGCTCCTGCTAGGGTCCCCAACGCACGGTGCCATGCAGGAGGGTTGGTGCCTGCTGAAGCTGGCGCTGGGCTTCGTCTCCTGGCCCTGGGGGCCCGAGGGCAGCAGGGTGCAGGGTGAGGCTGCTTCCCCCTCTCCTCCCAGCACAGGCACCCTTCTCGGGGGCTTGGAAGGCAGGAGGGAGGTGGTGGCTGCGTGATCAGCAGGCTGCAGCCTCTCTTTGCTAGGCTGGTGCCACTCCAGAGCATCCCGGGGGCCTTCGTGCTAGGGGCTGTCTAAAGCAGCAGAGCCACAGACCGAGTAAAGAAATCCCCAGCTCTTACCCTTCCTTTGTTTTATTCCTCGAACAGAAAATGAAAGGTTGTTTCACAGTACTCCATGTAAGGGCCTCTGAGTAGTTGTGCAGCCTTACAGCTGAGTTCCTATATCTCCCAGATTTCAGTTTCAGTCACGGTGTTAATAGCTTTACCAGGCTTTGTTGTTTTAATGCAGCACAGTGAATTATATTTCGGAGCGCTCATATGAAAGAGGATTAGCTGCTGGAAACTCTTTGTTTGTCTTAGTTTCTTTAAAGAAGTAAATAAAATGTGAGAATAATGGTACTGTATATTGCAAGTAATAGGCTATTTTCTGCCCTGGTTTCATGCTGGAATGGATGTCATTTGTCAACTGTGAGGATGATAGAATGAATCATATAAGTCGTCTTGAATGTGATTTGCCACCTGCCTGATTGTTCAGAAGTGTATGCATGCTTAATTAATCTAATTAGTCAATGCATATATAAGAAGCAAATTTACAGGCTCTCTGTCATCTTAAATAAAGTATTTTTGTTTTCCTAGGATAAATAATTCATTATAGAGCTGAGTACTAGACTGTAATCCTGGAGAGCTGGTTTCTTGTAAAATAAAAAAATAGAATTATGATGTTTCTTCCTTTTTCCTTCTGGATTTTATTTGGCTTCTCTTTAGACAGGGATTCCATGGAAGGAAAGGGGATACCTCTGCACGGGAGGAGCATAAAATTCATTTCTAAAGGAGAAGCAGAGTTCCCTAGCTTCCCCACCGTAGGCATTTTCTTATGAGAGAGGGTATCTCTTTTGGAACAGATGCAAACTGCAACATGTGCTCAGTTATCCATGAAAGTAAAATAATTAACATGCTGAAAACTGTGTCACGGTGAAAAACATGACAGAGTTCATGCAGTTTGGATTTTTCTACTTCGGAGGTTGGTCCACTGCGTAAGATAGTATTGTATAACCGACAAGGGCTTTATCTCTCGTAGGATCAATGCTGTGCATACATACCAGTACAGTGCAAAAACATGTAGATAGGTGGACAGTCTTCAGTTTATAAAATCACACTGTCATTAGCTGCTGTGAGAATGCCTGTATAAAGGGAGGTCCTGAAGGTCAAAGATAGATCAGAAATTGCAGATTTTAAATAGCTGTTGGTTATTGGTATATGCCAGCCTACCAAGTGAAAACTTGTCCAAGTCTTCAAACCTTGGTATGAGAAGAGTGTCCATAACCATGAGGTGCTGCCTTTAGCAGGCATGTGGCCAATTCTATGAATGGTAGCTATTCCCTTGTAAAGATTTCTTTAGGGACGAGGTCTGACAATGAAGACCCTTTCCAAGGGTTTTGTTGTGGTCTGCTACGGGGAAGAATAAAGTCTGGTCTGAAAATGGGAAGATAATTTACCAGCTGATCATGTTTTAAAAGTCTATGCTATCCAGAGTGGACAGAAATTCAGTATCTTGGTTTAGGTTTTGTATTTCTTTTTTCTTGCTGGCTCTCTTAAGTAATAATACAACATGAGAACATTATTTAATAACTGCCGAACATTGCTTTCTGAAAATGCATAAAGACAATTCCTTTCTCAATTGTCAGGGATAATGCTGCTTCCTGGGCTCCAGATCCACAGGAAAAGTCCCTCAACCTGACTACTCATCGAAATATATAGCTTGATGTTGTGAGGGCCAGTGAAATTACTGGCTGTAATCGCTGGCTGTAGCTGTAGGAGGATCGAGGCTGTTGCCTGGGTGAATTTGTACTCCTGTGGTATCTACCACTACTTTTATAGTTCTCTTCGCACCTCCTCGGCATGTCTGGCCACCAGAGCAGAACCTGTGGTGAGGGGGTACTTGAAGATGTTGATTTTGCTCATTTTGGACGCAGAGGTTAGTGTAGAGTTCCTGCAAATAAATTATTGTGAAGCTGTGTTGTGATACATTAGAGCTGCGACGACTGCTGTGACTACGGCCAGAAATGAAGGGCAGCGTGTTTCAGGGCAGCGTGGCCCTGTCCCAGCACTCCTGTGAGCACGGTCCCTGTGACTGGGAGGCGAGCAGGGAGGGGATCTGTCCCCAGGGCTTGGCCCCTGTGCACCGGGGTCAGGCTGGTGGATTCGCTCATTTGTCTCACTGGCATTGCTGTCAGTGAAGGATGCTCTCGTGCCCCCACCATACAGTTTAACACTGCTTGCCTGCCATTTTAGTGCTCTTGTGGAAGCCTGACTTGGCCTTTCCTTAACAATTTCAGCCTGTGTTGAAACTGCCCTTCGCAGGGCTTTCTGTGGGTTTGGAGCTGATGTCCTTCTGTACTTCATGAAAAGATTTTATCAGCTACCCTTGCAGTTTCCCCTCCTGCTGTATCCGTGTGGTCGGCAGTGTCATCGGGCTGCTCAGAGGACTGGGAGCGCGGTCGCTGTCCCTGGCAGTGGGCCGAGCCGCCATGTCGGGGCCAGTGCCGCTGGGCCGGGGGCCTGGGGCCTGTGTGGGGCTAGGGCGAGCGCCAGCGTCCTGGGCTCTTGAGAGAGGACGTACAGGTGCTTTTCTCAGTGCTACCAGGAGGTGCCTCTCTCTACTTGGGATTTATGGCCCGCAAAGAGAATCGCCTTAGCCTTTTCTTGCAGAAATCACTTGGGCTCACTCCTCATTTCTTTCCAAAGCAGTTGTGTTGGTGCTACGGGCCTGTTATATGGTAGCCCAGTGGCTAGAAAGCGTGTTGAGGGTGGTGAAGGCCTCCCCTGTTTTTAATGGGGGAAGTGAGATGCTCATGTTTCACGTTTGGGAGCGTGTGCCCACACACAGCTCAGTGCTGTGCCGGGCACGGCAGGCGCTGGGCCAGCTAACCAGTATTCAGGCTGCCGGGCTGGCTTCTGGGCTCTCCCCCTGGATCTCAGTTCAACCCGGAGGCACACTGACATCTCCGGGCATTGCATTTCTTGGCTTCTTGCTTTATGTTCTTGCTTTATTGTCTCCACCATTGAATTTTAGGCCAAATTTGGGATTACTGTGTTTGGCAATGTTACTTTCCTGATGCAAGATCTCTTACTATTTCTGTATCCCCAGTGCTGAGCTCTTCCTGTGTGTCTGATCCCATCACTGCATTTAACCTATCATAAATGCAAATAATGATAATTAGATGGTGAAAAGGGGCTATTACAGATGCAGTTCAGTGCATATTTCACTGATTGGGCCAAATCAGGAAGCTCTGCAGCACATAGCGTCAGCTTTGTGAGTAGAAGTGCTTATTACTTATCTCAGATCACACCGCGCTATCAATTAATTGCTCATAAATCTCTGGTGCCAGTTGTGTGGGTGGTGAGGAGCACCAAACCTTTAACTCTCCGTGGCGCAGAGTTTGAATTACAATGCCCGTCCCACAAGATAGAAAATCTGCGAGTTTAATCGGGTGGAAAGAAGCCCTTTGTCTACCAGCATCCTGCTGGTAGGGCCAGGAACAGGCACTGCGCACCCGGTGGGTGTCAGCCCCCGCACGCGGGGGTGTCCGCAGTGGGTAACCCCCGGCCCCTGTGCTGGGTGCCTGGAGCAGGGCCCTGCCTGCCACGCATCGCAGCAGCACCGCGTAAATCAAGTGGTGCCCCCAGCCCCAGGCTGCTGCATGATCAGCGAGCGCGGCGCTGCGAGGAAGCCAAAGCCAAGAAACCAACCACGACAAGAAAGCAAGGTAGAAAAATTAAAAGTGTCTATGATTTGGCAGACAGCAAAAATGCCGTGCAGCGATCATGCTGCCATGAGAATGGGACCAAATCTAATTCTCAGGGCACTGATAAACTCTAACTATGCATTTGTCTCTAGAAGGCAGTAGGGGCAATAGCCATGATTAACTTGCCTCAGAACTGCCTTAAAGCAATAACATTTTTTATTTTTGTATCAAATGTTAATTATGTTAAGGGTGCCAAGGACTGATTTATGTTTTACCAGAATTGGAGGCACAAAGAGAAATAGGGAGCTTTTCTTTCCCAGAGCTGAAAAGGAATCCTCTCACAGAACTGGTGGAAAAGAACAGGTCTCATGAGTGTCAACTTCTCTCATCGACTACAAATTACTTTTTTCTTATTTAATGTTCTGAAAGCAAGTATTGGAAATTAAATCACTAGCTTTCTCATTTCCAAATATCAGTGTTATTTTTAGAATGGGAGCCTTGCTTACTTTTATTGTGTAATGGCCCGCATGTATCAGCAGTCTTCTTGCTAAAACCCGGGTGAAAGCACAGCACTGTCGTTTTCGCATTAACGGGAGGATGAAGAAAAGACTCTCTGAGGATACCACCAAACTACTTTGTGAAGAAGTGATAGCGATTTATCTCCACAAAAGCATCTTGCTATATATGTAACAGTTGGCATTTCTGGTACGCTCTTTGGCCCACAAATTGCCAGCAGATAAGCTGCATTGGATGTCCCACAGGAGAAGCAGCCCGTTAGGAACATGAGTGGAGCCAGCGCTCAGTCCACATGGCTCAGCTCAGCTCCCTGTGGCCCCCAGGCGCTTCTCCTAATTGAGTCAGCTCAGTGCAAATCTCCCTTTCCCCCTCTGCAGTGATTACCCTTTCTCTGCTATCCAAACACTGCATCTGCTGTGACTCTTTGAACGGTATCCAGTGCTCTCTTTTCCTTTTGCTCTTCTCCCAGTATTATTTGAGCAGATCTTATAGCCTCTGACAGAGTTAGGGGGTGGGCGTCTACTGGAACTCTTTCTTGATGCATCCCACGATGGGGCTGGGGTCTGGCAACGATTCTGCTGGGCCTTCAACAGCATCCACGCTCAGGAAGGGTCCAAAGTCAGCGTGTGGCATTTTAGAAGGTAAAAGATGCTCCGTTTCTGAGTTGCCAGCTGAATAGAGGGCGATCCTTTTGCTCACACCTCAGTCGTAAGCAGCAAACACTGTTCTGTCCTGCAGGTCTGACCTAGGCTGCTGCACTCACGGGTGCAATGTGCTAAAATGCATTTTGTTGCTTTTTAGCCATGTCTTTCCCACGCTCCTTGTAATCAGGACCTAGAAAGAGGTTCCTGTAGGTTGAAACAAACAAACAAACAAAAAAGAATTAGAGAAGCCAGGTGCAGCAGGTCTGTAGCTGCAGAATCACTGTCTGTCATGTTTAAAGCTCGCCAAGCCCCGTGCGTGCAGAGGAAGCTCTGGCCTGACCTTCCACAGGGAGAGACGCCGTGCTTGCTGCTCTTTGTTTACCTTTGTACGGACTGTTGTGGAATAATTTATTTTGCTCAGTTTGTCTGGCCAAACAATACATTTGTGCCCTGTGGCACTGGCGTGTTGACACGAAGATCCTGTTGCAAATTATGCGCCATGGGTCGAGGACTTCAGACCAGGCGTGCTTTGATCTGAAGTAAATTCCTGTAGAAGTGAGGTGGGTATACAAAAGCAGTGTATTTCTACTTTTGAGGCATTTTGTTGATATAGGAAGAGATAATACTGAGCCTCCTCATGAAGAGCTGTGTTGCAATTTTCTGCGTTTGGAGGAAGATGAGCTAAACCTTCAAATGTCATTTCAGTATGGTGCAGGTATTTTCAATGTTATCTGATCTCTGAAGAGGAAAAAAAAAAAGACTAATCACAATAAGGACTGCTTTGCATATGTGAAAGCTGATGTGCCTTTCAGACATGTCTGTCAAAAGGGAGTGCTTACTAAACAGCAGCAGTGATTATTACAAAATTTGTGCATGTAAGGGATTTCTTTTCGTGTATAACTACAAGGCAGTTGTAAATACCTGCAATGCAAAAAGCACGTGTGCTAGGGGAATCTCTATCCTTTCCTCTGCTTTTAGCTGTTTTCTCCTGTGGGCACTGTGTGCCTGGTCAGACTTGGGGTAGTTTTTCCCCTTTTCCGAACAGCTTTTGTTGCGTGTGCCACCCTGCGGAGGAGCAGTGGTGGCAGTGCTCACCTCTGGCCCTGGGGCTCACGCTCCCAGCTGATGCAACCAGGTTGAGGTGCTCTGCAAACGGGTTGTGGGTCGGTCCCCCAGTTTGAAAACCCTGCCATACGCTGCAGCATCTCTTGTCCTGTTTGCTTTTGTCTTGTTTCTGGCGCTCCTCGGGCTGAGTGTAGTTAGGAGCGGAATGTGAGATCAACTGCGCTGTCTGCAGAAAGGAAAGGTGGGCCGCTCGTAGCAAGTCCAACCCCAATTCAAATAATAGAGACTTTTATTAAAATGTAACTCTAGTCACTCTTGTGCTATTAAACACAATAAAAATGTTTTATTCTATCTGCAGTATTTCCACTTTATGATACATCCTAGGAGCTCTGATAGGTTCATTTATTTGTCATTTGAGCAATGAAATATGAAGGAAGGGCTGGAATCTATAGTGTTATTATGTGGGAGTTATTTTTGCCTCGTGTTTCAATGTTGTGGATCACAATGACTCTCCTTTGGTTCCAGTCTTTCATCTGGCATGAAGGTAGCTGAGCTTTGCAGTCATTTTCTGAATGAAAGGGGAAGGGAGGAGTGCTGGCATGTCATGTTTTTTATGGCCATGCAATAATAATACCTATGCTAAGCATGTGTTAAAAATTAACTTAAACGGTTAAATGCAGTGCATAAGGACTTCTGTTTCGTGTGCCCCATGGTATAAGCTAGACTTCTTCCTTCGACCCAGCCAGTTTAAACAGCTGACTATTGGGCTCAAACCATGGAGTTAAGGCAGTTTCCAAGTCTGTTAGCTGTATTCTCTCCCAGCAGGGAAAAAAAAAACCACACCACTAAATTTGCTAGCTAAATTATTCATTGTGAATCACTCACTTAATTCTCATAATAAATGGTTTCCTACCCTTGGTTCTATTGACTAATTACTGTGCTTAATGATTTTACTTGCTTTTGTTTTCCATGCAATTTAATTTTGCTAGGCTGAGATTGTCTGGAAAAGTCCAAATGAGGGAATGAAAGCAGTGCCTGTGCTGGTGTAGCTCCCACTGAGCACCAGGATTTCAGCTGCAGCCGTTCCCAGCTAAATGATGCGCAGGACTGTTATGGGAAGAACTGTGGCTGGAGCAGTGTATCCTGCCCTTAGGCTTCTTGCTGCAGGGGAGACCACGCAGCCATGTGTTAGGCACCTCAGCTGGTACCATTTTCTGCTCTTTGTCCAGTTTCAGCTTAGAGCTGCAGCCCTGCTCCCTTTCTGCTTTTCTTCCAAAGCTTTGCAGTTCGTGTGCTGATGTGCGTGTGGAGCTCCTGCCTCCACGGGACTCCTGGTCCCTCTCCTCTGCTTCCCAGGGGCTACCCAGGCGGCTTGGTTTGAGCTGAAGGGACAGGGACTAGCAGTTTGAGGCTGCTTTACAATTATGCGAATATGCTTGGGAGTTTATCTACAAGCTGCTTTTATCAAAAGAACTTGAATTCTGCTGGCTGTTGGGTATCAGTGTCACCAAGGGCTGGCACGCTGGGCTGGTCTCGGATCGCCCCAGCCAGGTGGAAGGCTGTTTGCCTTTGCTGGGCAGCACAAAGCAGAGCCGTGCCCGGCCCCAGCGGCTGCAGCAGGGCACCTCTCACACACAGCCCTGAAGTGCTTTAAGGAGACATTCAATGCTGCACTCTGTAGTTGATAATATTGGCGAATGAGCTAGAAAAGCTTGAAGGAAACTCCTCAAGTGTGAACTCACAGTCTGACACTTGAGCAGCTGAAGGTGATGCTGTAACTACAGCAGTTACAGCTCTCTCCCGCAGGAACCCGTGAGGATGGGTGGAAGGGAAGGGTACTACAATTGCTTTCACTGTTGCCTTTGTGCTAATAGATATTGTACAGATGGATCTATTCAAATGAGCACATGATGTGACTGATAATTGTCCAGTAATGAATATTAAAAAAAGTTTCTATTTCTCTCAAAATGCTGGTGAGGCTGCTCTGCACCACGCACAGCAGTGAAGCCCGACCAGGCGTTGCTGAAAGAGCACTGAATTGGAAGAAATTAAAGGAATGTGAAACTGGAAGTGAGGTTTGAATAGATCTTATCAAGGGCTCTTCGCACAAAAGTACCTTTGACTTCTGCTGCACACAGATTATTTGCACTACCTGAGGAAAAGTCTCGAGATTGTTTACGACTTAGGTTACGGAGTTCTGTTTGAGTTTCCAGCAAAATGTGCCAAAACAAGGCAGATACGAAGTAAAATAGTAACAGATTTTCACCGAGTAGATAGAAGATGCCTTTGTAGCTTTTTACAAGCCAAGGTGCGTTATCTCTAGCCCATTGCCAGGAATATGATTTTATTTTTTTTTAATATAGTCTTTTATCATATTTTATTTTTTTTAAATTCTTTTTATGCCAATCTTACAATTCTAAAGTTTAGGGCTTCATGTCTGAAGTGTGGTGTTTCCTTTCTCCCTCTCCGTTTCTGTGTCCTCCCTACATTGTAAGATGATCTATGGTAAACCTTATAAATACCATTTCACACATTTTATGGCATGCGGGCAAGCACTGAACCTGGCCTTGCCTCTGGAAGGGGAAGGGTCAGTGTCTGGGGCTGGCTCTGGAGGGTAACCAGCTCCTGCTCTGAGGCAGGAGGGCTCCGCTGGGTAGCTGCGTCCCCACGGAGGGATGCGAGCAGGAGCTGGCAATACTGCACCGTGCTCCCGGCTGAACTGGCGACTCCAAGTCACGGGAGCAGAGGCAGTTTTTAGTGGATTAGGGCTGAGAGTCTCTGGCCTTTGTATCTGAGACCCCAGGAGTTCTTTGGAAAACCTGTAGGGCTCTCCTTGCTGCCGGGGAGAAGAGACTTGAGTTCCCCATTGTTCGCAGGGCCTCATTCCTGGCATAGCTTTCTGTGCTCTGACCCAAAAAGCTAAATCCCAGCAGTTGTGCTGATTTGCTTAATTCTGATGTTAAGCAGGAGTTCACCCAGAATGGCAGCAAGATTGAGTGTTTCTGGGTTTTGGTGTGTGTGAAGGTAAAAATGAAACCTATAATAGTTTTAACCCAAGAGAGCATGGGGAAGCTCATCAGGTAGAGCACTTTTCAGCTGTTAATGACAATTAGGAAGTACCCGTGCTGTTGCCTCCCAAGACTGGAGAGTTGAGGCAGATCCCAAGAGAACAAGTTACCGGTTGCTTCTAATAACAAGCAGAGCAGTGCTGCAAATAGTGCACCAAATCAGACTATTTTAAACCCATGCTCTGCTGTGCTATGAAATCATGAAGAGAGAGACAAGCAGGGCAAACCTCACGAGAGTTTTCCTAACGTCTCTTTGCTGTCTTTTCCTTCTTGTCTGAGGCTCTATTTGCAGCAATTCATGAAAAAAAGCCCCGAAGAGCTGACATTTGGGCTTTGGTCCTTGACACCTAAGTAAAATACTTTAAAGTGTAGTTTGGGAGCTTTAGACTCCTTCCTTCCACTCAGTCTCTCAAACAGCACTTTTGAAATAATGAAAAAAGCACTAGCGGATGTTGGTTTTCGGTTTTCCTTTCTTCAGACTTAATCTGCTCTCTCGGGTCCTTGTGGCCAGCGACTCGTTTCAAGGCAGCGCTGCCAGCCCACTTGTAGGTTGTAAACCCGCGGGGTTCAGGGCTCTGGCAAACACTGCCACTTTGTTCAGCCCTTTGAGGCAGGGCTGCGAACACAAGGGTGGTGTGAACAGCTCTGTCACCGTGAGGGGAAAACAAGGGCGAAGAGTTAGCGTGCAGGAATGCACAGTGAAATTAGTAGGGCTTTTCCACTGCAGACCTGCCTATGAAACTAATAAAGATAGCTTTTAGCGCCTGTGCAGGGCGTTGTTCTCAAAGATCTGTTGCAATACTGCCTTCTGAAACCTCTGGACTTCTGGAACAGCTGGGGGAGTTGTTGAAAATAGAAATAAGTCCAATTCTTTGTGCTTTATACATGGGGAGGAAAAGCTCTTGAATGCATAAACAGTGTTCTGCTATTTCCACGTGGCTCTACGACGAGCGGGTAGCAGAGCAGAGCCAGCTTGTGCCCAGCCTTGCTGTTTGTATCTGCGCTTCTCTGCCAGCTCTGTGTGCACTGCACCTAGAGCAAATAGCTGTTCAGTAATGTATTCCTATACACAAATCACTCTTACTGGAAATAATTAATAATAATGGACCGGACCATGATCTTAGTTACACTGATGTAACGCTATCATAACTCTACTGACCGCACCATATACATTTCCCAATTAGCATATCTTTTTGTTTCACCGTAAAATAGTGTGATATGTTGTAGGGGTCAATAATGTCTCATGCTGACAAAGTACTTTTTCAGCCTGCTTTATTAGTAGGGTTGTAGGTACCGCGTTTCCACATGTGCATACATCAAACACGTTTGGGAGGCTGCAGCTCAGCAGGAGCTCTGGAGAATAACCCTTGATCCTAAGAGCATTAAACAAGAAATACACAAGGGTTAATTAGGTGGCAGCAGCTCGAGTTTATACAAAGCGTCCTGCAGCTGTATCAACCTAATTCTCTTGTCAGTGTTGGCTCCTATAGCTGCCTAATCTGCTCACAATGCAGCTTTTTACAGAAGTCAGCCACGGTTCTTGCGGAAGTGACGGGTGAGCCACGGCGCTGAGACGCGTCCAGCTCTGTCTTCTGCAGCTCAGTGTGACTTGTGCTTGGAGCTTTTGCTTATGGTGACTCCTGGATTTCGACACTGAACAGCTGTAGGCAGAAGGAGGCACCCTGTCTGATGCTGGAATCAATGTTTTGTTAGCACCGGATCCGTTTGTTTCCCGGGCAGAACCCAGAACCTTATTCCTACAGATCTGTTTCTACAGAGCAAATAACTTACTTTTGTGGAGTCAAAGACTTAGTAAATAAAATTGAAGTGTCCTCAAAGGGCCGCCAAGCTATTCAGAGCTGAAATGACGAGCCCTAGGTGAGGCAGGAAATTAAATGTGCTTTGTCAACATTTCCAAAGTGTCATTTTGGAGTGATATTGCTGAAAATAAGCTTAAGAGAAGACATCAAAGTAAAGAGATCTGCTCGGATCACATCTGCTTGCATGCTTGTTTGCAGTCATTACCTTTCCATCAAAGATGCCAGTCATGTGAACCTCAAAAGAAAAATCAGAACAGTATATTCCAAACATTTTCCAACCAAATTCTGCTTTTTTTCCCCCAATTTCTTTCTAGTGTGACTTGCCTTTTGCTACGCGGAGGTTTAGTTTGATTCATTTCATTACACAGAATTTAAAGACAGATGAGACAAAAATGTACATGGATTATTCTATTTGTAGATGGGCACTACAAAGGCGAGGACATGACATAAACTAACATCAATGCTACAGTAAACAGTGCAAGCTACTGTACAATGAAGAGAATGTCAGGAGCATGCTGTATGTGTCAAAATGAAATAGGACGTCCATGTAGTAAAAAGTGCTGGTAAGAAGGCCTTTCAAGTGTTTAATGAGGAAAAAGAGATCGTTAAGTATGGATTTGATTTGGGAAAGAACAATACTTGCCGCTTTTGACAATGGCTCTTGGGTTGTTTATAATCAATATGTTATCATGCAGCTCTTTCAGGCCTGTTCTGCAGTGTGCCCGTGTGTCAGTACCTGGTTCAGGAGGGAGCTGAGCTCATTTATCAATTAACTGCTTTGTGTTGGGATCATCACCTGTCAGACCCCAGCGTCTGGAGGTCAGCAGACAGACAAGGCCCTGGAACAGCTCGGCTGTGCCTGGGGGCTCCTGGCAGGAGGGAGGTGAGAAACGAGGCCCTGCTCCCAGCACGGGGCTCCTTCCACTTTGAAAGCAGTTCTGTTTCAATTGCAAAAAAAATTAGTTTCGTGCCTTCCACTTGGTTTTTGTGCCATGGAATATGTCTCTGACTAATACCCCTCATTATGGATTTCCTTAATTATTTGATTTCCCAGTGGCTTAGTAATCTAATATAACTCTGGGGACAATCCCCTGCCTGAGATCACAGCATGAATATCTAATGTTATATGGGATCCAGAGATTAGCAGAACTAAATCCTAATCCTCTGGGACTAGGGAAATTGGTGGGGAACTGCCACCACATGGCTGAAACCGCAGTGAACAGGAGGATAACCGTGGCGCATCGGCACAAGTGGAACGCACCCGCTCAGCCTCACTCCAGCCTGGCCCAGTCCTCAAGTGTTCCTTGTTAGTGTAGGGTCGCAGGGCTTTGAAACGAGCCCGTGTGTGACAACATGTGGCTGGAATCCTCCGGTGCTGTCACCAGGAAAGTTGTTTCAGGGGACAAACTCAAACTGAGGTTAGAGCATCACTGCAGGTCATCCGTAGGGGCTGAAAAGAGATCCCTGTTGTGATGCACAAAGCATCAGTACTGGAAGTGTGAGAGAGGGGAAGGGAGAGGCCCTTTTTTCTGTGCTATATTGCTCTTCTCGCCTGTTTTCTGCCTGCTGAAACACACCCATTATCTCAGAAAGTGTTACTGCTATTTGTCTGAGGCAGAGCAGTAAATCACATCCCAGGCAGAGGGAGGGTCCCAAGTTTTGATTGAATCCCAAAGCAGACAGGTCCTATTATCCTTCTTGTCTCTTATTCAAATATGCTTGAATCATTATAGATTTTAACATAAGGTACTGAAAAATATGCAAATTTCAGTAGGATTTCAAGCTTTTGAGATTTAAATTTTGCAAAACCAGCTAGTAGATTTCAGTGTCTTACCTTAATGAAATCCTGTACCTGCAAATCTGGTCGCTAAAATGTGGACTTCTGTTTTCTTTTCTTTTTTTTTCCTAGTTCAGTTGCAATTGCAGTTTTATTATTCTGGATCTGCTAAGCCTTTTAAAATCTGTACACGTGCAGTTGTATTTATCTTATTTATTTTATCCCATCCCACTTGATAATGTGGGAAGGAATTGTTTATGGAGGAGAGAGTTTTCACCATAGTAGTTGTGAGGTTAGAGCTCTGTCATCCTGCGTGTGTATGGAAGAGCTGCAGATGTGCAGTGTGTGCAGACGTGCTGTCAAATCCCATATGGATTTTTTCAAATCCACCGTGAATTTTGACATTTTCACCATCCCAATTGCTGCTGGTTTTGGTGGTTGCTTAGGTCCCTCCGACTCCTGCTAATACAGAGTAATCCTTCTGCTGGAGCAGTATGTATGGAGCTTTGTCCTGAAAAATTGCTTTGTATCAGTATTATTGATATAGCAACACTAATATTTTTAGAACTATAACGAGGTGCAAAAGAATGGAAAAAAAATAGATTCCCTCCCCCATTTGTTATTAGTATAACTTTTCACAGCTCATTGTAGCGAGCTTTGCGGCTGCCTCAAGATTTGCTCTACAGCAATAAGAGAGTAAAGCATTAGGCACATCAAACAGTGTAAGAGCTACTGAAGTGTTACCCTTTGCTCTTGCATTAAAAGCTTGTTGTTACTACCTGTTTTGAGAAAATACGAGTGTTTGGTTCTTCAAACCTAATGAGTACCAGCTGGGACACATTTCCGTTTCCATAAATGAAAGTAGATTTAACCTTTGTACAGTGGTTTTCACCCAAATTATTCAGCCTCGGGGATATTCTGCTGAGTGGCAGGATCTTGCCAAGCTGTGCCTTGCTTATTTCTGCCCCATTTGTCATTGCAGTGCAAGGATGTCTCAATAAACAACATCTGGAAAGTGACTTGAAGTTCCTTGTTAATCATTTATTGGTTATAGGCTGAAGAGCATTTGGTAAACAGGGGCTGATGTCAATTACCTGGCAAGAATTTTGGTTTGCTCAGAGGATCTAAAGGACGCTGTGATCCTTAAATTCTTTCAGTCTCTGCTCTGGGAAAATATTAACTTGAGAGAGGCAGAACTGTTAAGTGAGAAATTTTAACAATCGACAAATGTATGTGGCAGCCTCTTCACAGACTTGTCTGCTGAATAAAATGTTTGCACTTTTTATCGTTAGTATTGAAAGCCTCCTATGTGGAGTTGTTTGCTCAATCTCTGGGGAACAATAAGTTTAGATCAGTTACTTTCAATCCTTGTATTGTACTCTGAGCGCCACCTCAGAAATGTTACTGATGTCTAACCAGAAGCATGGATGGGAGTCAAAAGTCTGGGTTGCATTCTGCTTGGGCTTTGTTCGTGCTGCACGAGGAGCGTTTCCCTTTGGCTTCCCACGGCAGCGCTGAAGTTACACGTTGCTTTCCATAGCAGTATGACATTGCTCTCGGAATCTTCGTACTTCTTAGGGAAAGCAGTGATGCAAACAGATTTCCACTGTGTCACTGCGGCTAACCGCGGCAGGGTGGGCATCAGCAGGAATGCTCTTTACGGGTCTCACTGCTGGGAGCTTGGGTGTGGTGGAGCACAGCAGCCCTGAACCCGCCGCACACGCTGTCTTACAGGGCAACTGGCCATATAGAAAAAAATAATTAAAAAAAAAGGTCTAAATAAAGCCGCACAATTGCTGCAGTTTTAATTTGAAAGAAGTGCAGACAGGATAGTCCTGGTAATGGGGAATTCGTTTAAGCTCTTTGTATCAGCAGTTTTCTTAGTGTGTGATTTTATCGCAAGGGATACTCCATCTCCACTGGCCTCTAGGTACTACTGCAATATCAATAATCACTCGCTGATAGTTAATTGATTGCCGTCACCTTTTCATAATCTTTGACGTCTACTCTTCTAATTCATACCAGCGTATTGCATCTGTCATGTGTCTGACTCTGGTGGGCTTGCCCTTGATCTACACCCACCAAAGACAGGTCACCATTCATTTCTGAGAACTGGTCTCTCCTCTGTTTCCTGAGTGGTTGGTGGGAAAACATCATCTGCGGGGCCTGTTTGGGCATTGCAGGGCTTGTACTATTGATTGCAGAGAAACTGCATGAAAAGAAATAAGGAAATATTTGAAAATTATGGATTTTTTGTGGGTTGTAGTGTTATTTTTATGAATGCTCTGTAAATCTTCACCATGGAACTATAATTGTCCATTCAAAAAGTAGTAAGTTGATCGATCTCTGTTTCTTTAAGATGAGAAGAAGAATTGAGCTCAATAATTATTTTAATCCCTCCTCAGTCTCTTCTCTCTTTCGTAATTATATTTAACTGTATGTGGATGCTCTGAGGTTATAGCTTGGGTCTTCAAATTACAGGAAAGGAAAGGAGGGAGGGTGGCTGGAAAGCAGGACCTTACGATTGCCAACTTGGCACTGAGTTAGCTCAGATTATATCCAGGAAACACAATTAGGACTCCGTGATGCCTATGCTTAAGCTACTCAGATCTCGTTTTTTCTATAATTAGAATGAAATGCTCTGTGATTCTCTCACCTACATTATGCAAAGTCATTTTTCCCCGTTTTATAATTAAATCACAGCTTAAGACACTGCCATGTGCTCTGGTTTACGTGGTACTTCTTCCCAAGTTCACATGGGTTTGGTTTCAATTTGAAAGTATGTTGAGGTGATGGGAAGGTTATTAGGAAATCAGGTATTGTTTAGAGTTTTTCATGGAAGATGGAACTCTGAGAAATATGCACATAGGGCTTTTCTATCTTTATGCACTTTTCAAAAAGGGTAAAGATTTTAAATACAACTATATTCTAACAGATGCAGAATTTTACAGCAGTTCAGAAGCTGTGTTGATAAATCGGACTTCTCTAATGTTGTAGCACTATTCTTGCTGCTTTTATTTTTTTTTAATTTGCTTTTATAAATCTCCTTACAACCGTCTTGGCAGAATACTAGTTTAACCAGACCTGCCAAATCTACCGTTGTGAGCAAAAGAGTATGGCTGTAACAGTGTCAGGCAGTGACCTGCCTTTTCCCTACATCTCCACCAGCCGGGGATGTACCGAGGAATAAACGCTGCTCCCTTGCACGACTCACGCCAGCGAGGTGAATCCATGTGCTTTTGAGCCCGGGGCACCCATGGGCTGATGGCTCCAAGCGCAGGGCGCTTTGCTCTGGGCTCCCAGGGGTGCCTCGGTGCAGCGGGGAGCAGGGGGGCCCTGCTCTTTGCCTTTGCTGGAGTTCCTCAGCCGTAGGAATCAGCTGAATCACTCTTGTCAGAGAGTGCTTATGGTATTTCCTTTCAGGAACAACCTGTTTGCCTTTGGAAAGGCCCAAAAGGCTCTTATTTTCAAAGCATTCCTAGGGAAAGGTATAACAATCCTACTGTGTTTTCTTCTTTATTCGGGTCAGTCTCCATCCCACAAAAACAAACAGACCTATTGACAAGCTGCAGGCATCCAGCATTTGGTGAAGCTTGATCAGTTTGCCAAATGGTGGTGGCTCTTTTCATAGGTGACCTTGCAGGAGAAAAGGGGGTCTTGATTATTTCAAGTGGCTAGACTTTGTTATCCCCCGTGGCCCCAAACCCCGTGTCGTTATTTGCAGAAAACCGCAAGACTTTCCGTAACGGAGACAAGGTTTTCGTGGAGTTTTTGACTGAAGTATTGGCTGCTTGTGATAATGTTTTCCTCATTTGTCTGTGGTGTAAAGTGCTCTGCTGGGACATGGAGTTTGCCCTCGAAAAGGAGGGGAGCTTGTCTGCCTGTGGGGTGCTGGTGCCCGGCCCAGCCGTGGGCAGGGGATGCCGCTGTCCCCCTGGGGCGAGCGGCCCCAGCCAGCGGGGGGATAGGAGGGCTGGGCATGGGTCCTGGGCGTTGTTGGGGCGAGAGAGACGTTCAGGAGAGAAACGCTCTTCTGCCCTGCTGGGAACACCCAGCACGTGGGGAGGTGAAATGTGGGCGCGAGCTTTTTGTCAGGGAGCTGGGAGATGGCTGTAGTGAAGGAGCCCGCCCGGCATCCCCTCCCAGGGAGGCCCTGCCTGCAGCTGGCAGCAGGTGCTTTTGTCTCGCAGGCTGTGCTTAGGTGACAGCAGCTCGGTCATTCAGGACAGTGTCACCGTGACGGGCACACGGGAGGTGAGACCAGGGAAGGGTAAGTAGGCTGAGAACGAGCAGTGCGAAGGGAGATACCTCCTCTTTCTGGCTGCAGCCCATATTGATAACTAGATTTTTTTTTCGTCTTTGCTTCTAAGTCATCACTGGGCAGTCACGTAGCCTAAATGTCTCTGGATGTATAAGTGAAAAGGCAAGAATCAGACTTCCCCCATACAAACGAGAGGTGTCTGTACAGGTATGTACAGCTTTCTCAGCCCTTTGGTGGCCACTTCTGCAATGAGCAATCTCCAGGCGAAGTGCAGCCGAACCATGTGTGTGTTCCTGTGGCGGTGACCAAGCTGCCTACCGGCCTGAACGAGTGTGCTGAGTGAGATTTCACAGCTCTGGGCTGCTTGCGGCAGCTGCAAGGGCTCTACGCGGTCAGCATACATCGCCTGCCCAGCATTCAGGCTGCTTGTCCCTGCTGTCTTACTCGGGGTGCTGTACTGATAATTAAGGCTAAGGATTGTTACCGCCAGGCTGCAGACAGCCTACTGCCCAGACACAGCGTGTCCTCTGAGCTCGCCGCAGCTTTCCAAGTGCCCGAGTCAGATCAGTCAAATGCATGTTGTGATTCAAAGTGTTTTCCCATTTCATGATTCAGGTTCTTCTTGCATGCTTTGTTCTGCATCTGTCAGGAAGGGGGAGAATTACGTCCTCTGAACATGTTCAGGGTTTTCCACCAAGTTCAAGGAACTGTATTAAACTGAACCAATTAATCTGTCCTAAAACTAAGCGTGTAATAAGGCAGTGCAGGTAATTTAGTTATCTCAGTGCAAACCTCCCTGGTATTATCATATTTGCAGTAATTTCAATGTCTCCAAAGTTGGTCTGGTGAATTGAATCCCTTTATAGTGGGAATGTGGAAAATATTGGAGCCCCTCTGTACGAGGGCATGGGGGGATACCAAAGTCTTCCTCTTTTGTGTTTGAGTGCAGGACACATTCCTGCAAAAACAAACCCGTTTCTTCCCCTGGGTGCCTAACCCTACCTGTGGCTTTCCACTGCTTTTGTACTGACCGGTCCCGCTGGGAACCTCATTGTGATCTGCGGGATTTGCAGTGCCTGAGCCTGGTGGTTCTTATCACACGAGGTGCTGGTGATGAAGGAAGGGACAGGAGCTTTTGTTCCATTCACATCTCTGCAGTCCCCCACAGGCTGGAGGCTGACAGGGTGGCATCCCACAGGCACTCGGCATGTGCCAGGTGAGCAGGTGTCACTCCAAAGTAACTCTACTGCATTGGAGTCCGTGATGTTGTGGCAAACTTGCAGGGGAATAGCTGAGAGCAGAGTCTGTCTTACAAGCAGATATTGGAAGGTAAATAAAGCTTACTTCTGCACTTCTTTACAGGAACACGAAACATTAGAGAAGAGATGGTTTGTGTGTTTCTCCATTATTCCCGGGCAGAGGCACCAGGTGTGTCAGTGCTAGGGTGCTGAGAAATAACATCCCATAATGCTCTCCTGTAGGGGAGAGTCGGTCGTCAGCATAAACGCCCGGAGCTCATCAGGCTCGGAGCGCGGGATTGTGTTTAACCAATGTAGGCAGGTAGTGGAGGTGTGAAATTGAAAAAGTCATGACTGCTCCCTTCCTTATTCTTCCCAGACAGGTTTCTTGTACATACTTAGAGGCCGAGAGTCTCAGGGGACGGTGTTACCACCTTTATTACTTTCTGTCTAATGAGATTTTTTCAGATTTGTCGCAAAGCCACATCCTGTATCACAGATGAGGTACCAGCCTTTGCTGCACCAGCCAGCTTGCTTTGCAGTGGAGAAGCAGCGGTAACTCTTGCCATTCTGTATTTTCTCAGCTTTCTTTAATGTATTTAAAACTTAACACAGAGATGCCCTTTCTGAAGGGACACAATTCAGCCTCGACAGAGCTGCTATATCAATCAGGTCCTCAGTAAGAGGGAAGTTTGCTCAGAATCATGTTTTAGATAAGACTTAGGACTAGCCTGTGCAACCTATGCTTGCAAACAAAAGCCCATTAAAATAGGCAGAACCACTCATCCAAGCCCGTACTTACATCACACTGCCCTTAAAGGCTTTAATTCCCTATTACTTAATCCCACAAGCATTTATATATTACACCACTTCACTTACAACTTCATACACCTGCAGCCTTTGGTGCCACTTTTTTATTTTAAAGGAAATTTAACATGAGTCAAGTGAAGCCAACTGCGGCTTAGTTCTTCAAGCTGCAATAAAGTCACAGGGGCATGAAACTGCTCAGTACTCTCGGAAGTATTTAGCACAGGGCAGAATGGCATCCTGAAGTTCTAGAGCCAGGAAAAACAGGAGCATGATTAGTCTGAAATTGTCCTTCCAGAGAGCTATATCGGGGTAGATCTTGTGCGGACTTGGAGGTGCTGTTTGTGTAATGGAGCACCAGCGGAGTGACTCCTTAATTGGTGCTGTAAATGCATCAGTAAGTCTTTTAGTGTCCGTGAAATCAACAAAAATGCCACAAGAGGAACATTTGTTTTCAAAAGGCGCTTGACTGAGGAGACATCGTGCATTGATCCAGGGCTATTGCTCTGCTAGGGCTTTTTTCCTGTGTAGTTATCAGTAACGAACTGTTGACAAGGGGGAGTTAGAATACTTGAGAAGACTGCAGACCCCTAATGTCAACCTCAACACGGACAGAAAGGATGACTCCAGCACCCATAAAGGTAGGAAAAGTGTGATCTGAAAACGAGGTCTTGTCGTGTGAGAGGCTGCTCTCAGCCACTTCATCTCTGGCAAGTTCCCGGTGCTAGAAAGTGTCAGGCTGTGCTCTGCTGAGCTTAGGGGAGAAGCATCCACAAGAAAGATGTGAAGTTTTAAAAGCAAAAAATAATAATAATAAAAAAAATCCATGACTGAAAGAAGAGCAGATAATTGCAATTTGTCTCTCTGAGCTTTTGTGAGCAGATATTGAATAGAAAATGGCTCACATAATTGTATTTTGGGGAGCCTAGCTGCACCAAAGATTTATAGGTGGCTTTATTTTTGCTTGCAAAAAAACTGCTCTTTTCTATTTTAAAAGAGGGACTATCACCAAGTGTCACCCTGAAGAATTGAGCCCACTACAGTATTTTGTTACATATCAGAAAACAAAGTGCAAGGCTGGTACACTATTAAGCAACAGCAGCGGAGCTGCCGTTCTCAAACTCATTATTCAAGCCTCTCTTTAGTTCAATTATACACCTCTACAGCTAAGGAAGATAGATGAAGGTCATTTGGGAGCTGTAAACCACAACGCATTGAATGCAGAACTATGTTCTTAAGCTGATTTACACCTTGTTCTCAGTGTCGTACAGCATGGGGCTTCGATTGAAATGCAGAGGCAGTGATTGAAAAGCCTTTTTCCTCTTCTTAGCTCCAGATCCACTCCTTGTAATTATTACCCTGATTAGATGGCGAGAGACAATGACTTCTGCTTTCAGTATCTGGGTGGAGACAAAACCCCAAATCCTGCGACTATCAGCGCTCAGGCAGAGAGCGCGCTGGGGAAGCACAGTGGCGTCTGCAGCTGCAATAAGTTAATTCCCTGTTGTGTGTATCGGTCCAGTGAGGAAGAAAACGTCTAATTGAGAGAAGCAACTTGCCTTTCCAGGAGAGACAAAGAACTGCCATCTTGTACTGATTTCCCTCCAATACATCTCACAGCATGGGGAATGTTGTGTGCATCGAAGAAAGTTAATTAAACAATGCAAATGTGCGCACACAAAAGATCTTTCATGCTATTGACGGATGGCTGTAGGCTTAACTCATATGGAACAGAGACATTTTTAAAATAACTTTGTCCAAAGTACACTGTACAAAACATCTGGGACTAGATTCTTAGGGCAGTGAGTCTGTGGGTAGAAATGCTAACAGCCAAACATCTGGTTACCCAGTAATGCCCGAGGGGGGCCGTTTGTCTTGTCTGGTTTTTTGTGTGTTTTGTTTTTTTGGTTGTTCTGTTTGTTTAACTGTAAATCAGTCTCATGGTCTCTAAACATTGTTCCAGAGCTTATGCGATGCAGGCACCTTGCTTTATGTCTTCAGGTCGAATCGCATGTTACTTAGCACTTTTACTAAAGTCCGTGGAAGCAGATGCCAGCTCTGAGGGAGCTGGGTCTAAATATCACCTTGTATGCCAGTGGTGTCTTGGGAAATGTTTTGTCAGTCTAAGCTAACGAGTAAAGTAAGAGGGGGAAAAAGGCAATAAAATTAGTGATTCAAATTATTTTCTGCAATGTGGTTTGCTGGTCATCCTGCTTCTCTAGTAACTCATCTTTATATAGAAATAAATTCTAAGAGTATTCATGATATTGCTCCTTTAGCAAAGAGAACAGGAATTAGCACAGACCTACATGCACTTTTGATAAAGAAATAAAGACTACTTTAACAAGATTGTATTTTTTTTTCTGTAGCCCAAAACTTGCTTCATTAGCTTTCCCTCTCTTTTGATGGTAAGGTAGCAGATGAACCACCATGAATACGTTGTTACTTATGATATTTCAGAACTTGTTTCAGGTGGAGACATTTCTCTGATATTTTTAGTTAGTGGAAATAATTACATAAAACTCCTTTAAACACCAATATTCTATGATACTATTTTATTTTGAAATATTTAGTGTTTTTATCATATATATATATATTTAGAATTAGTCCTTTCAAGTTAAAAAACAGAACTGCTCTCTAGCTTGTCCTCATCTTAGTTTCAGGGAATCCTTTAGGAGTTGTCCATGACTTCAGTATTCTGGCAGTGTAGAAAAACTTAATTCTGCCCACAGACACACACTTGTGATCCCCACTAATTTCATAGCTACTTCCACCTGAAGGCTAGTGCTTACTCTGTGCTGTTTGCCAGGCATTTTGTTAGTTGTAACAGCTGGAATCCTTAAGAAAAGAGCTTTCTGCCCATGTGCATGTCTGGATGTCCCTGCTGAGTTTGGTCTAGGCACACGCGCAGCTCCCCTTTCTAGCACGGCACCAGTGCTGTATTATCTGTAATTACACGCGAATCCAGTCCCACTGTCGTTTGAGTCACTGAGAGCACTGAGCGGGCTCAAGGCTGCCGAAAATTGGAATCTCTAAGAAAGGGTCCATCAGGGATAAAGGTAATGATAGATACATCAAAGACAATAAAACTATAATTATATATAATTTGCTACTAACTTAATTACAGATATTCTAAATGAACATCTGGAATGCCCTTTTCTCATGGGAGCAATCCTCCTTTTGTCAATAAGGCCGGGGTTTAAAAGCAAGTGGGTCTTGGCCCTGATGCTGACATTTTTTAACCTCATGTTATGCATCAGCTGCCCGAATGCCACACCAGGTATTGGCATAGGCAGGCTCTAATTGTGAGGGTGGAAACCAGCCACATGTTGCAGGCTGATAAACATTGATTTCCTTTCTCTCTGTTCTCCCCCAGTGATTTTTAATTGTGCTTATGAGGCAAAATTATTAACTGTGAATACTACCGCCTCCTCATTTGTTCCTTCTTCTGGCAGTGAATGCTAAATCTACCATACGTCCCATTCTGGCTGAAATACTGCTCTGAGCCTGTACTGGCATCCTGCAAACTCTTGGAAAGGGCAAGGCATGGCTGTACTCCAAAAAGAGGGGAGCAGGGAGGAGGAGAAGTACTCGCTCCAGGGTGCATGTTCTGTACCCTGCGAGCACAAACTCCCCACAGAGAGCACTGCTGGGGAAGGGTGTCCACCTCTGTGTGAGCTGAGTCGTGTCTCAGGTCCTTCCTTCAGAGGAGCTTTGGAAACCCCAGGATGGCATGTGCTCTGGCTCAGATGCTGCTACTTACATTTGCTCTTAGAGGTAATTGTCATTTTTATTTGCCAGATAAGATGACAAATATGAGACGACAGGCCTTAAGGATTGGGAATGCAAGATATAGAGATTCCTAACATTTCTACAAGCCATGGACAGACCAAGTCTCTTGCATCTTATGTTCTCGTTTTTCCCCAGCTTTTTTACATATCCTAAATCCCAACAATGTCAGATCCAGAAATTATTGCAAGCAGGCTCAGAATCCTTGTAGAGAAGGCAGTGAGTACGGAAAACCTGCTGGTCCTAGTATCTCCTTATGTGGACCTCTGTAGTGCTCTCATCCACGTTCTGCATGTCTCTTACATGTGCAGCATAGATAAGGCAAACTGTCTCCTGTCTTTTGCTTTCTCTTCTCTTTCTGTTAAAATCCCTGCGGTTTTGTTGCTGTTGTTGTTTTTATTTTATTTTTTATTGAGAGGAACCAAAGGCTTAAATCACCCTGCCAGTTTATTGGAATGTATAGCAGGGAGGAGAGCTTTTTCCATTTACACATTTGGACCTTGGAAACACTGCTTGCCAAGACGGGATACCCACTAGCTCTCCTAGCTCTCAGCTGAAAGCTCCCAAAGTCCTTAGGTGATATGGCAGCATCAGCTAATTCCAAGAACTACTGGAAATAACAATCTCATGCAGGTGTCTAAGTGCTCAAACAGAATCATTTATTTCAGTGTTTTATGCAGTGATCTTCTCCAGGAGCAACATCTGATATCTTTATGCGAAATTCTAATCAAGTTCTCAAGCAGATTATCCAGGTGGACTCTCAATTAACTAAGACATCTTGACCTATGAATCTGAATAAAAGGCGCTGAGCTTATTGGCATGACATTTCTAATAAGCATGAAACTGCCATGGGTAGAGGAGTTACTGAAATCCCCATAATGCGGGGCAGTAATTCTGAAGGCAGATTACACCTCCCCAGATCCCTTGTTTGCTCCCTGTATGCTTCGAGAGGGTTTCTGAGCTTTGTTTAACAATCCCGGCTCTTCCTGAGGAATTCAGAGCCTCAGACACAGGCTTGGAGTGAGGCGCCTATCATACGCAAGCCTGTGTATCTATCATTTTTAGTCCAACTGACTGTAAGGCATTTTGAGTGGCTTGTACGCAGGGAAAATAAAAGCAGTGAATGAGTGCAATTAGTGAGGGCGGATGTATTGTTGACCACAGACATCAGTGTAAACCTCTCTACTAATCAGAATTGCTACAAGAGGTTAATCTGAAAGGGCCTTTCTTAGTTTTCTCGGGTATTATCCAAGAGATTCATATGCTCTGTACTGTTTGGTACTCCATTTATTTTTCTTGGAAGGTGCTGTGCTGATCCAGCCAAGGCCTCAGTCTGTTCTCAAGCAGCTGCGCTGTACTAGCAAAGAGCTGTTGGTTCGAACATCTATGCCTCCTTGCGTGTGCCCCCAGCCAAACCAGAGCCTGCTCTGACCACTAATACCTGGTGCTACCTAGTATTTTTGATGTAAGCTAGACTTAGACATTTTTTTTTGGACTCTTGCTGTCCAGCCTAGACCAAGTTATCTGAGAAACAAGAGACTTGTGTTACACACATTTTTTAGTATCCTTGCTGCTGAGCCGTAACAACCTGCATCGATTTTCCACATTTCCTGGTCCCAGTTCACGTTTTCATTTGCGCCAACCATTCAAGCCCAAGTGTCACAACTGGGGGTTCTGTCCTGAGTGGGTGAGGGTCCCAATGGCAGGACCCCGCACCTCCTCTGCCAGCAGGCACCGTGTGCTCTCCTCCTGCGCAGGGCCACAGCCTCGGGTGGGAATGGAGCTCCCCCAACCCATCGTGCAGTGACTGCAGGGCTCCCCGAGAGACGTGAGAGCTGGGCTGCAGCATTAGGCAAAGCAGGGCTTAACATCAAAGTCCTGCAGGTCCCCTCAGCACTCTTCTGCTGTATAAACTACGGATAGCAGGGATACTACCTCTTCTCTCAACATGTCTTTTTTTAAAACAGAGCCATTTTTTAAAACAGATGCATTTTGTGAAGGCTTAATTCCTCAGACCTGCTCCAAATGTGGCTAGTGGAAGGGCACCTTGCAGAGGGCTGCGTGCCTTTGGACCTTGGCCGGACTTTATCTGGGGTTAGGTTTGTTCACGTTGGGTCAGTTTTGAGTAAATGCAGAAGTAAAACTGTGGAGAGAGATTTGCTTTCAGATGAAATAGAGAAATACATACTTTTACCTGTTCCTGTGTTGAGATATTTAGAAAAATGCAGGTTGCCAGGGGTTTCTGAGGCTCATCCAGCCCCATCCCTTGCACAAAGAAGGGCTAACACCAGAGGGTCCTGAGCTGAAGTGCTTACAGCTCACGGATCCTTGCATCCATGTCCATAGTCTCTGCTGGACATTCGGGATGTCCCAGCCCAGTTGTTGGGATCATCGGGTTACCTATTTACCAGCAAATAGACAAATAGACAGAGCAGAGCATTAACAGATGTGTAGGATGAGCTTTATGTAACAGAAAAAGAAGAATCCTCACCAAATTGGGAACACAGAATTGCAGCAGTGTATAGTCTGGATAGTTTTAATAGAGTCATAGATTTCAAGGCCAGAAGGGACCATTATGATTGTCTGTTCTGACCTTCTTCGTGATGATACAGGGCCGTTGAATAGTCCTAATGCCAGAATAAAAGAGTCTGCTTAGCACTACTTTTCTAAAATGATTTCTAACTATTATAACATTTTTCTGAGTTATTCTCTAACCCCTAAATTACTCTTTTTCATATAAGGCTGTCTGTCAATCTCTTCTCTACTTCTCTGACAACCTCACCCCCACCTTCCAATGTCTTAGGTGCCTTTTTTTTTTTTCCTGCTGTCAAACTCAGGCTAATTCATTTTCAGTTCCCTTAAGAGACCTGTCTGAGTACTGAATGATCTGGACTCTCGCGATTTCATTAGCCCTCATTATTTTTCAGTTAATGGTTGGCTGGCAGCATTGGTTTTGATTTTTTTTGTAATAGAAATGGAGCAGGTTTGTATTTTATAGTCATTTCTCATCAGTCTCGGGGAGAAAAATCTATCTAAAATGTCTACAAAGATACTACCGTCTCCCTGAACCCAAGCTTTATTGTTATTTGCATCACTTTCAGTTATACATAATTTTACTGGGAAAAGTATATGAAGTTACCGTGTATGCAGCTGTTCAGAGCCCCAGCAAATCCTGCTACAGATGTTCCCTTATCTCCTTTGTTACCGGACCATAATTTTATCAAGACACCAAAGAGCAGCTACCGGCAGAGACAGAGCAATAATGCTTTATTTTCTCACAGTGCTGTATATTTTCTGATACTTTCAAGGTACAAAGGAGCTTTTCCGAGTAACATTATTAATTTTGCTACTCTTCTGGAATAAAGCGTAGGGAGTTACAGACTTCAAAGTGTCATTGTTCAGCCTGGCTCTGCAGTCAGACGATGATGAACTGCAGCTTTCAAATGGAGGAGGGGGGTAGCGTGCTTCCCTGATTACCCTGTGCCGGGCTTATTAATTAATCAAGCACAAGCCGGTTACAATGACTGACTCAAGAACAATCATAACAGAAGATTGTTGTGGAAGAAGGGTGAGAGAGATGTAAAAAAAAAAAATAATAAAAAAATCACAGTAACATGAAAATATTGTCCTGAAGACCACAGACCCACAAGGAAGGCGATTTGAAATATTCCGGTCATCAGCCTGAAGTTTTCAAAGTGCATGGGGGTGTTGGGTCTCACATTTTCTCAGCAGCTTTGGTAATTTCAACTCACACAAAATCCATCAGAAAGTCAGCTAGGCATATCTTAGCTCAGAGCAGACTAACAATCCTGTTGAATTTACCTACATAAAACTGTGTATACGCAGTGACTTGCAGCCACTGGTCCAGCGAGAAACAGAGCAATAGTCTGAGGGTTGATGGATGCTGCCAATAGCCATGGCCTTGAGCAATGGCCTATGACCAGCTCCACTCAGAAGAAGGTGATTATCAGTTGTCCTCATTTTGTTAATAGACGGAGTGATTATCTGTACATGTAGAAAATAAAATAGAAATTCTCTTTTCCATCCAGACCTGTCCAGGCTGTATATGAACTTGTATTTTTTGTTCATTCACTTATTATACATCAGCTGTCAATTTACCATCGACAAACTATCTTCTCTATAACTGAGTTTACATGGAACTTAAAATATATGCAATTAACATTTGTTATAATTAAGCTTCAGTGCTGATGGGGGAAATGTCAAGAAATTTATACTTAACGTAGAACGGAGGAGAAGGAAAAAAGATTACAAGAAATAGTGTTTGGTAATGGAGTTAGCGACTTAAAAGAATTAGCCAGAATTAGCAGCTGGATCAGCATTTGCTTTCCTGTTTTTCCCAGAAATGGTTCTGCTAATAAAACAAACACAGATGTGGAATGGTTTTATAGCGCATCCTTAACTATCCTCGTGCAGTGTCTGAAACCTAATCATTACAATGTTTTGCATTAAAGCCAGAAAGTGAGCAGGTCATTATGTTGCTACGTGTTGACATGGTTCCTCGGTATCTTCTCCTGAAATAAATACAGTCTCTCTGTAGATTTGCTATAATTGGATTCTACTGCACTGTAATATGTAAATCATAAACTCCAATTACCAGTGCCTAAAAATAGAAGATCATGTAAGTGTCTTAGGGAGAAGTATACAAGCAGCTACAAATGTTTAGGATACCAAAAATATATATGATATTGTTACAGTCCTTGTCATGGCCCTTGGTCTTCAGCTTTTTTTCTTTTCCAAACAATTTCACAGTCCTCTCTTGGATTGCTGTTTTGTCGACAGCGGTAATTTGCTGTATATCACCCACCTTGTACCAGATGCTGACTGGAGGTACATTGGCTCTTTCGTCTGTCTGTGGCATGTTAATCATGAAATACCTACCTTACAACAGATGAGCGTGAAGGTCGTTCAGTTTGTTGTGTTTCAAATCGCACTTAGGGCACTGTAATAATCTGGGTATGTAGCTTGCCTGTTGCTGTTTCCATGTGGTCTGTGATGAGTGAGTTCAGCAGTTTGTAAGGACAAAATATGCCGCAATATGCAAGGCTTGTGAAGGTGTGGGAGTGAGGAGGGCTAATGCAGCACCTCTTGAAAGGGACATCAGACACCCATGCTCGTTTTTCCCTGCCAAGAGGCGATATTCCACATGTGGGTTCCTGCAGCAGAGCAGATGTGGTCACACGAAGAGAATTAAGGAGGCTGGTTTGCATGTGACAGCTCACAGAGCTGGGCTTCGCTGTGGCTCGTTGCAGCAGCACGTGGGGAATCCCCACGCCAGATCCAGCTCTCAGCAGATCACTGCTCGCACCAGCGAGCGCTAGGGAACAGCCTGCTGGCTTGTGGGCCCTCGGCAAGGAGCAGGTGGGAACAAAGCCTGCATCTGGGATGCACTGGATCAAACGACGGAGCTTCATGCATGAGGCATGAGGCTTGACTTGCTGACGTCATTTGTTGAGTGCAGTTGTTAGAGGCAGGAAAATGAGAGAGGAGTGAGTTCATCGGTGCCAGCTGAGTTAATACAACAAAAGAACCCGTCTCTACTCCTTTCATCTTTTTTCTTTTGTCACTGAAGCTCACTTGCTTTCATCCCTTAAATAAGACCAAACAAATTCAATTTTCAATTTTTGCACCAGCTCAACTCTTTGTTTTCCTCAGACCCGTCTGCTCCTGACTGTTCTGCTGCCTGAAGCTAGTTATGGGTAGAGATGTGTTCCACATTTACATTGCACTGACACTGTACCAACGTGCAGGATGTGAGCAAATGAGCTGTTAGAATATGTCCTAAGGTGAGCATGACAACTAGCGTCCATCACAGTCATCCAGAGGGATTGTTCCTTACCATCAGGATGCGCTTATTGATACAGGTAACATCACCGCTCCTTAATAACATCACCAAGACTTCTTTGGAATAGATTATTCCACCTCAAAGGGTCTCGGAAACTTGCAACTTATTTTCTCACCTGCCTAAAGGATTTCAGAAATAAAGAAATCAAGGAGGAAATGTGAATTTCTTCCACCTGCTATTTAGTTTTAGTCTATCTATTTTTATTTTTGTAAAGTTTAATGTTATGATGAAGAAATTCATTATTCTCTTGCCATAGAAAGGGTATCGATTCAACTATTGTCCTTTTTTCACCTTATGTTCAGTGTATAGTTGCAAGAGAGCATTAAGGCAGAAACTTTCAGAGACACCTTGGAAGCGTAATTGCTTAATTTTTGTTGAATCCTAGGGTGACATTGGTGTCTCAGTCTTAAAGGCTCTATGAAGACTCCAGCTTAAACAAACATGTATTACATCCTGGGCAATGCAAGTTCAAATACCTTTAGCAAACTCTTGCATTGATCCATTATTCATTAATGCTAGATGGTGCTGAAACTTGCACTTTGAGATGATCAAGTGTAACATCACTAATAGAAACCTTGTGTCCTCAGTAAGAAAAGAGAGGCCAGGAAATCTTCCTTAAACAACAGTACTGATTTCAAGATATTTTATACTAAAGTGAAAGAATAAAAACCCTGCAGCTAGCTTCAGGAAGGCTTACAGAAATGCTTAAAGAGGAACATGAAGGATTACATTTCCAGGGAAATGCCTTTGATACTTAAAAAAACAACAACAACAGCAACAAAAAAACTGGTTGTGCAATGCTGGAAAAACCCCATCACTGCTCTCCAGCTAGACATGAGCCTATAATACAATGGGATCCTATCGTGATCTTTCATTTGCTGAGCCCACTATATTTTTTCTTGACACAGCAATTACTGCTTAATCTTGTTAGGATAGATGGTAATGGAGCCTAGTTGTAAAATACCTCTTTGTATTTTTTTTCTTTTGTTTTGTTTTGAATATATTGCCTTGATTTTTATCACATTTATGTGCACATCAAAGCACAATTATTCATTGTTAAAGCCAATCTGCAATCAATGTCATTTTCTGTATTTTGTTTACACAGATTAGTGGTTTGATCCTGCTCATTGACTTCAATAAGAGCTTGACTTACCCTCGCCCCCCTCTCCACTGGGTCTCCATTTTACAAAGGAGCAATTTGTCCTTGGCCCTGGCCTTGGTGCACAATGGAAGGTGCCTGTGACAGGGGCTCGTACGTGCTCGCAGGAGAGACTCGTAGGCCCGTGGTATTTTTCTGTGCAGGTGCTGGGGCAGGCGAAAGGTGACCCCAGCACGGGTCCCGTAACAGCTCGTGGGGGGACAGCGGCTGGAAAAGGGAAGAAGAAATATAGGGACAGGGAGGATGGCAGAAAATCACTGCCAGATTAATTGCAAAGAAGGCACCAAACTGTGGTCATGCCAAGAGCTGGACTTGAGCTCTGCTTGCCTGTGAGTATGAGGAGCTGCCTTAAGCCCTCTGAACAGAGGCCTGTGTGCATGGGAAATTCAGTTACCAAAGACAACTAGGCAGGGGAACATACTCGGAATGAAACATACTCAGAAGAAAGGGCAAACGCAGTCCTTTCTGACCTTCACGTACGTCTCTGCTTCAGAGTGGTTCCAGTTTTGAGCAATCTCTGTGTATTCACTAGAAACCTTCCTCTCTTCAGCTGATGGGGTATTTGTGCTCTCCACTCTTTCCTGTGGCTTTACCACTTGTTATATATCCTCTTCCTCGAGTTAGGAATAAGTAGTTTTTTCCCCTATGAGCTGCATTCCTGTTCTGACGAACAAGAAACTTAATGCAATATTAAGCAAAGAAAGAAACTTATTTTCCTATCTCTCTAACCTGACTCAGGCTATCAGTTACCCTTGAGTGAAGTGGAGATTGATCTGCCCCATGTGTGCTCGCGGTGTTTAACAATAGCAGGCTGCTTGCCTTATCAGTCTTCCCGTGGAAGTTCTGATCACAGCACTGGAGGAAGAATAAGCCGATGTTGACTCTTGCTGAGGATCTTGACGCCCGGCGGAGTGTTTACCTGCTGGGCCTGTGCCAGAGCACCGCAGTCGCGGTTGGCTGTGGGAGGGAGGGTTGGGACAAGCAGGAGAAAGTTCCCATTAAGGACTGCTGGCAACAAGAGCCTGCGGAGGGCCAAGGGCAGCTTTCCTGCCCCCATTTAGTGGGGAGAGGTTGTGTGAGCAAAGGAGGGTTGTATCTGACAGCGAGCCCTGCCTGCCGCAGGGACCAGCCCAACTTAGTCATAACCAGGCTGCGATTTTTGCATCAATGGAGATATTTTGCTTCTTTTTCCTCTTTTCTCCTAAAGATAGCCTGCTTTCTGGGACCACAGGTGAGACCATGTCCTCCCACCATGTATCTCAATGTGGAGAATAACCAGCTCACTTGGTTCTTGCATACCAAAACCAGTGCCCTTCCTTAGGTGCTCTGAAAATAGAGAATCCTCTCCATTTCTAAATCCTGCCTCGAGAAACCTCCGTAGTGTGCTGTGTACCAGAGGCCAGCTGGTTAACTTTGTGTAGATTGGTGGCATTCAGGATAGAACATCTTTCCTAGAGAGTTTTTGCTTATTGGATGACAGTAAGAAGTGTCCAGGGGTTGTGGCTGCTAACGTTGTACTTCCTCAATCACTCTCCTCATTTAATTTCCTTAGAAAATACATTTTGAACATTTTAAGGAACTGACAGTACCTGAAGTTGGGTATGTGGAGTTTGCAGCATTATGGGGCCCTAATTTTGACCTGGACCTTGTAACAATATTTAATATAAATAACAATTAACCTTTGGAGAGGAAGAGAACATCCTCATCCTCAGATGTATGGCCAGAAATCTAGACTCAGCCTGTCAGAGGTGTCATTGTGGTTTTGTATGGATAAAGGGGAATTATTTTTTCCCGTTCCTCTTCTGTAGTAGTTCTGAGGTCAAGATCAGCTCCTCTCCATGGACCATCTGCAGAGAGACGTGCACCCTCTGGTGTTTTGTGGGCCGGGAGGAGAGCAGTGCAGGCTGCCAGGCTCAGGGGTCTTGCGGGGCCCACATCTCCCTAACAGAGGAGAGCGAGAAGGGGAACGCGGTGGCGGGCAGAGATGCTGCCAGCTGCTTCAACACTTGTGTGGAGGGACCCCACTTTGACAATTCAGGCCCAAGAAGCTGCCTACACCAAGTTTGCAAAGCCTTTTTTTTGTATATTTATTTTTGGTGTGTGTGTAAGGATAAAGGGCACTTAAAAAAACATTTTTGTTCAGAATTATTTGATGCCTAACAGTAGATTTCTAGTATTTTTTTATTAATCTTTACCCTAAAATTCAACATTACCAATACATCATTTTCATTTCAAGCTATAGCTATTCTGCCAAGTTCTACTTTTTCCCTTTATTGATTTTATTCCTGTCTAAAACCTCTTTCTGTTGTTCTGTAATAGAATAAAAATGGGCTAAATCAAGCACTTTATCCAATCGATGTCTCTTCATACTTAACCAAGAATCTCTATGCCAGAAATAACATTCCACAGTCTGGAAGTGATAAGGATGAAAAGGTCCATTACAACATATTAATCATTGTTCTTTCATTTTTCTTTAGGCAGGACAAGTTCCATTGCTGTTTATTCTGCGACTTGTGATGGGAATCTTTGAAGCTTGCTTTACAATAGCAATGACCTTAGGCTCTACATGCTTTCTTTGACCGCTGCGCCAAAATATATGCCCGTTGGTATGCATAATTCACACGTGCAATTGCTAGAAGTGAACACAGTGCTAAGTGGCAGCCTGCAGAGGGGAGGCTGGTTGTTTCTCTGTGCCTGATCTGAACGAACAGAGGCGGCAAGCATGTGGTGAAATAAGGTTCACAACTGCACATGGAAATACTCAGGTGGCAGATATTCCCTGTGCATTGAGACAAGTCAGGAGGCATGCTCTAGGGCTAAGAAGACTGCTGAAATCCAATCTTCTGCTTGTGGCAGGAGATGGGAAATCAGCAAAAAGGTTTAGAGGTCTGTGGGTAGGGAGAGCTCATCGCAGATCATGGCTCAGCGACTTCTGTATCAGACAGGACAGTAAAACTTGTGCGTGCTTAGGAGTAGGGTTGTTGTTGCTACAGAAGAAGATGACAAAGAAAAAGGAACAGTAAATATTTTCATTCTAAGTGTTCATCTTCTACCATGCTACTTAGAGCTCTTCCTACAGCGTAGTTGCTGACAAGGCCCCGCAGAACCACGTGTTTACAATATCTGATCAGTGAGGTTCACACCAACACTGAGCTTTGCTCAGCTCTGGACTAGATGCAGTAAAACACTTCAGAGTGGCCTCGAGCTCACTGACAGTTCACAGGGAAAGTGCAGTGCTGCTTCAGAACGGGCTGTAAACCATGCAGTCTGCCAAGCATGGTTGTTTAAACCAGCCAGCAGGAAAAGGGGAGAAGGGTGAGTCCTTCAGCCACCGCGTATGGTTGTAGAGAGGCTCTGTGCGATGTGATATCCAGAGCTTGGAAACCTGTCCTGAAGGTAGGGGCCTCTTCCCAGATAACCAGGCAGGGCTCTCACTCTTTCTTTCTCCTACTGCCCCCTTTTTCCTAGAAAAATCACTTTGAAAAGTAGAAGTAAAAATGATGGTGCTCATTCTACAGTAGGTTAACAGACTAAAAATGATCAGTTCCTCCTTCTGCCAGAATAAGTTCAACTGCATATCTTCTGGAAGGCTGCTCTGTAGATGGTTGTAGAGTGCTTTCGGATGTTTTTTCAGACAGTTGCTTTTCTTCATGTGGTATCATGAAGAGAAGAAGTCAAGGGTGCTGGGGTCAGGGAAATAGGCTGCGTGAGGGACTGCAATTGTGATCTGGTAGGGGTTGTACAGAGTGGGATCCCTGCTCTCTGGTGAGCATTTCCACTTCTCTTGTCCCATCCCGATTCTATGCTTGTGGGATACATCCAGATACATACCCCCAACCCTGGGAGAGGACATTTAAAAAGGGTTACCAGTCTCCCAGCAGGAAGGCAGATATGGCTTGGAATCCCCTCCTGCAAAAGATGCTCAGCTAAGGCAAAGTGCTGGCCTGTGGAAGAGGCAATTCCTAGCCACATCTGTCCTCACAGCAACTGCTGTCAAGATCAAATTATATTTGAACAGGGGCTTTCAGGATAGAAACTTGGGCATCACCTGAAATGGAATTTCAGTACTTGTAGTCCAAACTCCTTTTTTCAGTAGAAGGCTTATGATCAGTGCAGAATTAATGTGTCTTGCAACTGAAATGGGATCTTTTGAAACACAAAAGTTATGCTGCGCTTGCCAAGTGGAAAATTTGGCCCACAGTTATTTTTGAGCTTTCAAAACCTGGCATTTTCCTTCCAATGTTCATTCTCCCCCTCCTTCCTCCTCAAAAATAGACTTAAAACAGCTTACACTCCACTTCCTCTGTATGAAGCAGCAGTACTTACAAAGTAGGTAAAATTGGAAATTACATGGTATGTAACTGAGATCAATAATTAGAGCTACTTTACATAATCTCAGACTAAGTGCACCACTGCCGGGGTGTTTCTCATTAGAAGTTTGTGAAATGTTCTCGCTTGCTTGTGCTTTATGTTGCCTGTTCCTTGATGTCTCTGCTATTCCCTGCCCAGACTTGCTGAAATAATTTGTTGTGTACTCTGCCATTTCCCTATCAACGAGGATCCACATTTCTTGTATGTTCAGTTAAACGGAGGTCTGAAATGACTTTTATGCAGCATGCAAAATTCAGCTTGAACATATTTTTAAGGATCTGGCATTTTAAAATGGTATGGATTTTTTTTTTTTTAAAGCCAATGTTCTTGGTATTGAATGAGATGTTATGAAATGGAGATGCATAATGTGGTGGCACTTCTATTATTCATGACAGATCAATTTTGTATGGAAGGTTATGGCAAAAAATGCAAAACAGACTGCCACAAAAGGTTATAACAAAGATAGATCACAGGTGACATTGTTTTCTGTAGAAACTACAGACAGATAAAAACACATAAATTAGCAGGAGAATAAGTTTCTCTTCTGGTTTTGTTGCCAGAAGGATCAGATAAGTTATTTACTTGTTATTTTACAAGTAGATGAGCACACAGAGAAAATGTCATCAGAGAGCATTTTGGACTCTAGATCACGTCCAAGCACTTCCATGGTCCTTAGAAGGAAAGCAAGCAACAGCATTCAGGATATAAAATTGTGGCTTATTTAAACAAAACCTTCACACCTATGTTCTTGCATGCTGCTTGTGCTGGGCGGAGTCTTTAAGGAGCCCTCACCCCCAAATCCAGATGCAGAGTATAGTGCTGATCAAGGAGAGGGCAGAGAATCTGGCCCTTGAAAGCTCGTCCCTCCGTCTGTCCCAGTCTGTCAGTCAGTCTCCTACAGGAGCAAACCTGAGCATTGTGTCTGGCCGTGCTTAACTCCAGCTGCCTGCCTGCCTGGTGTCACAGCATCACTTTAACTTCGGCGGCAGGTTGGTATGGGCTTTTCTTGATGAGAAAGGAGAGAAAGAGGAAAAGGGAACAGGACCCAGCTGAGCAGCTGAGGTCGGGGTGCAGAGCGGGCTGGGATGAGCAGTCTCTGCCCCACGGGCCGGGCACTTCCCCTGCAGACATGGGTGCTGTGCCTTGGGATTTCATGTAGTAATGTAAAACCTGTTGCTGTTGAGGGAGACAGTCGACAATTTCTCCTCCACATGACTTGTGATCATGTGAGTTCTCCTATGACTAGAAGGTCCTGGTTTTGTGAAGGATGTTACTTCACACATAGCGAAACAGATATCAAATTGACCTAAAGGTTATTTGCTCTAAATTTCCTTTGGGTTCTGTTTTCTTCAGCTGGCTGGAAACAGGTTGCTTCAAATGAAATTAGCCTATCATAAATCTTCTTTCACTTCCTTTCCTGCCACAGGCTCTTACTTCGTGTCAGTGGTCTTTGATTTTTAAAAATATATTTATTTTTAGCTAGACTTGGAGGAATTTATGTAGATCTTAGGTTGATCACCTCAAGAGTATTAATTCAGCTTCACATTGCCACAGCATCTTTCCTGGGGTGGCTGGCACCAGGAGCTTGCACCGCACACCTAAAAAGCTATGTTTGCTGTGTTGCCTCGATTCTGGTGTGAACGGTTACTTCTAGGGTGTCAGTATGGGGAACCGTTGCCACTACCAGGTTTTCATGATCTTTCTGAAGTAATTCAGAAGGAAATCACTGAGTTTTGTGATGCAATGTCTTTAAGTGAGGCAGCTATCCGTGAGCTAAGTGAAAATACTACAGCTGTTGCTTTATAGGTCATAAGCGCTTGGTTTTCATCAAAGCCTTAAATGTTAGCCTATCCCAAGGGGCTGACCTTTATATTAGGTATCGTTTGTCAAGGATTAACACAAAATTAAGTTTTAATTGTAAGGTATGATGGAAAGTTGGCTTTGTTTAGAAGAGGGTAATAAAAGGAAATTTATGTGCTTAACTGAATAGCAGAGAGGGATTGGGTGACTAGAGGATGTTTAATGTTTTTTGGGGGGGAAAAGTAAGGAGGTGAAGGGCCAAAGGGGAGACAGGCCCTCTGCTCGCTGATAACCTCCTGAGCTGGCGGGGCTCGTGCTGCCCGATGGAGGCTGCCACTGCCGTGCGTTTTCGCTCAAGCCAAGCCTCCCGCAGATCAAAACCACTTAGGGAAAGGCCGGCCAGCCAGCCCCGCTTACATTTTCAGTCCAGGGTAAAGCTCACTCTTCACTGGTATTCTCAGCAATTTAGGGCTTGACTGAGATTGAGTTTGACAGTAAAAGAGATAAAACTTATCATCTGGTGTCATGATTCAGTACATAGCCCAGAAGATAGATGGCTCGTTTCAGAGGTTGATAAAAATGTATTTGTTCGTTTGCCATCGTACGATCTGTTATATTTTCAAGCCATCTTACAATAGGAGCAGCATCCATTAGCTCGCAACAGCTGTGCACTGTCTGCGGAGTTAAAAGGAATTAAAGCAGAGCCGTGTTTAAAAAACATGTATATTTTTTTAGACGGCGGCAGCAGCTGGCTGAAGCACCATCAGACACTTGGGTGGCCAGAGCAGTCACTGCCGAAAGGGACGCGCTGGCTAATGGCAGGGCTCTCCGTAAAGCTGCTGTGGGACACGATTCTGCTGTGCTGCAGGAAGGTGAGAGCCCGGCCCGAGCGCAGGCAGCAGCTGGAGCTGTGCCGAAACCCGGGGGACCCTCTGCCTGTGCCTGTTATGCAGCCCTTGTGGGAAAGACGTCAGAAAGGCCGCACAAACGTGCAGAGGTTACAGGAGGACGGATTGCCAGCAGTGGCAGTTAGGTGGTGTTAATGGGGCAAATAGCAGGCTCTGAAGCTTACGTGCAAACCAAAGGGAAAGTACTCATTCCAGCAGGGCTGAAGAAAATGGCTTCTTTCCCGATGGAGAGCTCCGTGCCAGTTTCTTCCTCTTCTATGCACTCCTTTTTTTTCTGTTCAGTTTCCCTTCTGCCTTCCTAATGGGCTTTTGCAAATCCTGCCTGTGCAGAACGAAGCAGGCTGGTACTGACTCCTGTGCTGGTTTCCGAACCTCTTAGAATAAGGGAAAAGCTGTTCTGTCCCTCTTAGTGATCAGCTCTCTTCAGTGTCATTCGCACAGAGTTTCTGAATCAGGACCCAGCATCGCTCTGCTGAAACCCGGCCAGACCAAGAGGAGCCTTGGCCCGAAGACCTCCTCCTTTCCTGCTCTTTGGAGTCAGGCATCGCACACTTACAGGGTAGCTAACTTAAAGCATCAAGGGAAGTTTCACAGGATATATTTTTATACCTGAAAATCATTTTTGTGTAGCCTGCGAGATACAGTATTATTCAGAATTATTATGCAGAATTATTCCTGTTGCAGTTTTTTTTCTCAAATGTTTTTAATACAATCGTTATTATGAATATAATTCCTTGAAATAAAATGAGATGATAAATGAGTAGAAATTTTATGGATTCCACAAAAAATCAAAATGTTTCCATGAACATAGTATTTATTAGCCCCATGTATTTGCATTTATACAATCGTTGTCATCAGCTGCCTTAATTATCTGTTCAAATACTGTCCTTCAGGTCAGGAAGTACCATATTTTCTCTGAGAAGAAATCCGCTGGGGATTTGGTTTCATTCAGTTCTTGAGACCACTTTTTTTTTCCCCTTCGGGCAGGCTGGCTGCGGTTTTCTGCCAGGATTTCTGGTGCCTTTTCGCTTTTCACATGTTGTGTCGCCTCTTTCTTTGTGATACTAAACAGGGGTGACAGAGCTGAGCTAAGATTGACCTTTTGTTCAGCTGCGCTTCTCCTGGATGATTTTTAACTTATTTTTGGATGAAAAGGGATTTTCCTTCACTAGGAAAGGCCTCTGGTTTGAAACTGGAGAAGATATTTCTGAGCCATCACTGAATGTTCAAATTAACTTTCCAATAGTGCCTAACTTTTGTCTGCCCCAAATTTATCCAGGCAATTACCTAGGTGCTTAATGAAGCTCTGTATTGAATAAAAAGCAGATTTTTGCTAGTGGAAGAGAGGAAAACCACTCATTTTGAGTCATTTTTTTCATTCTATGTTAATCCGCTGAACCCTGGTAGCTATTCTGTAATATTCAGTACATGACACATACGCACCTTCCTAACCCACCCAAAAACGCTCTCTCAAAGGCTTTGCCACCCAGCTCCTGTCCTGGTTGCTCCATCCGCCTGCAGTGTGTCTGCTGGGCAGGCACCTGCCTCTGCTGCAGGCCTGGCAGCGCCAAGAGCAGCGTGACACCGTCCCTGGGACCTTACCACAGTTCAAATAACACTTAGCAGTCAGATAGCCGTTTAATTAATTGTGAGCAGCTGCTGTCTTCTTACCTGTATTCTTTAAGGAAGGTGGACACAAGAAAGAGGGTGTTAGGAAGATGACGTATATATACATTCAAATGTAAAAATTAAAAAAAATACATTCATTTTAAGGAAGAACTGGGCACGTCTCCTGTGATGTGTGTACCTGGTATGTCTTGCTTTCCTGCTGTGCCTGCTGAGATGTAATTTCTTGTAGCGCAGTTCACCTCCAGCACCTTACCAGAAAACCCAGACAAAACTTCTTGTGTGTACAGCATCCATTAACCCAGGAAGAAATGTACTGCCATTGATTGCGGCTTGCTTGCTAAGCTAAGGCACACTACAGCCATCCTGGAGAAAGCGCCTATTAATACCCAGCGCGAGGTTGTGCTGCCGTGAGGGACAGCGGTATGACAGTGCAGGCAGGGGAAGAAGACAGATGAAGATGACTTCTGCCCAAGCGCAGCAGCTAATGTCCTCAGCTCTTACTGGGCCGATGGTGGGGTGGTCATTGCGGATGCCAGCAGGGAGCCGGGTGTTTGTCCCCAGCAAGGTTACAATCCTCGAGTGAAATCGGCATAGGGAGTTGTGTGTGTCATCCAGTCTGTGCTTAGCTACCTGTTTCTTTACAAGCTGTGGTTAACTGCCTTGCGTCTTATCCTTACTTTGGTCTCTTCTCCATTAAAATAAGTTAAAAAATAAAGTAGAATTAGTTTTGCAACATTCACAGACTACTACTAGCATATGGTGATTTCCTCCAGAAATTTCAGAAATACATTTCAGTTCCAGCCTGTTGCCGTGCTTGGTACCATTTCTGTCATTTTTTTTCTGCAACCATAAAATGTGGATTTTTGATGAAAGGTTGGATTTTATTGTGATAATATAGAGACTGAAGAAATGGTTATTGTGATTCTACTGACATGGCCGTATTTCTGAATAGGCAGCAATAATGATCCCCTCACCCCAAACAGAGCATGTAGACACCATACTTTAACACAAATATGCAATCCCCCCTCTATTTCACTATCCCCAAATTGAAGAAGCACATCTCTCAGAGGATATTTCCCATGGGATGCAGATGCATCTTAGAGGAGCTCATCCTTAAAAGAGACAGAAAGGTCCCTCAGCAGTATGTGCTTCCCCCCTTCCCTGCCTCTTGCTACCTGTACGTGGTGTACAAAGTGGTCTTGAAAAGATGGAGCCAGGAAAACTTCAAACTTAAGCCTTCTGTGTCATCTTTTTATATCCCAAAATAAGCTCAACAGCAAAGAGACCTTTAAAGGCTTTTCTTTTAGTTCGAATGCTTTAATGAGAAGTGTATAAACTGACATTGATCTCTTCCTGTTAGGGTTTATTACGCCAAGACACTAGAGATGTTTTTAGATGATAAAGTTCTGCTCAAGTACTCCGTTAAATAGATGCAGTAATAGAGTGATTTGCCTTATGTCAAGAAGAGATGAGCTGAACAGAACAGGACTATAACAGGCAACTTTTCACAAAAACATTGGAGTATTACAGGAACACTGGGGTTGTCAGAGTCCTTTGAACTTAACTGAGCACGTTGCATGTGGGCTTATGTCAGGGACGGGGGAAAATGGATTGAATCTAAGACAGCCTTTCTAAATTCTCCTCTTGGCTCTGTTGTCATCCTTGGTAGATGCTGCTCACCCAGATCAATGTTTCTGTTGATATAAAGTATTCTTGCCACTGGAAGAAGTCTCATTTAGATGCAGCCTAATTTAATTTGCTCTATTTGGACATGCTGTGTAATCTGGTGTTGAAAACTAAATCTTAGAACAGCTTTTCTTGACTGTACTGACAATTACACAAGTTAAGTGGTTTTGCCTTTTGGGATAGCATGTTCACATCTTTGTGGCAGGTTTATATTTGTTTTATTTAGGTGCTATTTCAAGTTCAGGGTTTACATGATAACCACTTGGGCAGACAAATTAACTGTTTCTCTTCTAATTAGTATCAGATAAATTTCACTGGAGGCCTTCAGGAATATTACTATTGAACATATTCTAGATAGATTACTCATAAACAAATACTTATGTCTTTATTCCTAAAACATCATTTAAGTCTGAAAATATTATCACACAGCTTCAGAAAGTTGTGTGTTGCATCCAGTGTAAATGTAATGATTACATTAGCATCACATTTACAAGCTGTCAGCTGTCAGATTTTACTGGTAAATATATTGAAGTAAATAGCAAAGCAGCATTGCAATTTCTTATGTTAATATGGTTCTGTAGCTATTAAAACAGTCTAAATACAAACAGAAAATAAAGCTCAACTTTCTATACAGGAGCTGATCTGTTTTCCTCTAGGCTGGCTTGTGGCGTTAGTGGAACCGTGAGGTCAGCACCCCCCACGGGAACAGATCAGATGTCCTCTGGCATGGGACGCACCGCCTTAGGATCTGCCTCACTGGCTCAGAGACATTATGTCATAGTTTTAGGTGGGATTTGCCTTATGCTGGCCTGTTGGAGGGGGTGGATTTCTCTCTTGCTGAGTTTCTTGGGGGAGGTGGCAGATAGAGAAGGGAAGTTTGCCTGCAGGGGTGACAGAACTACAAGGCAATTGGTGTTCTTCTAACAAAGAGGCCAAAGTCAGGCTAGCAGAGTCTTTGGATGAACAAAACTCAGGGCTCCCTCTTCGCCTTCCTCCCCCCAGGCAGACCCCTTCCTTACTACAGGGCTGAGCATAACACCGAAGTGAACAGTAAAATATAAAGTGCACCATCTTACAGTGCGACATAGCATTTTTCCTTGACATCTCATAACTTACCCTTTTCTACAGCTTTTTGTTCTGAGCCAAATGTCATAAGTTAATGCATGAATAAATGAGGACGGTTCTCACCACTTTCATGATATGTTGCAAAATATACACAGGTGGTGCTTTAAAGCTTGCCATTTGCCTCAATAGCTAAGTACCATTTACATTTTACGGGTTTCTATGTGTGTCAGAGCCTGCACCTGTTCAAGACCGATTTCAGTAGGCATTATACCAGATCCTATATTTTACTTCTTTCCAGTGGTAAATAGGTCAGTATTTCACGACAGAAATCTATTAAAAGAAAGAAAGTGTTCTGTCTGAAAGGAAATATGGCACATACGAATTTAAATCAAAAGTAAATTGGGTAATAATCAGTCAAAAATGATAGAAGTGCTGAAAAAATCAGTCCAAGCAGGAGGAGTAAAAAAAACAACAGAGAACCCCCTACCTCAAACTCTCATGCCTTAAAATCATGTTTCCATAAAGTTTTTAAGTACTTAACTTAAATATATGGCCTGCCCAGCTGTAATCAGGGGTGAAGCACATATGCTTGAAGTTTTACCTGTTCTTATGTACCTGGCTGATCTTTGGCTGAAGTGGCCACACTTGTTAAGCATCTCTAGAAAAAGTCCTTCTTCTTACATGTATGCAATAAATGCTGTTACGTTCCCAATATTTGTTACACTGAATATTCTTTAAAACACAGCAACTTTGACCATGCTCACAGGCAGCATGGCACTAGATGTTGTGACACCTGAAGAACAATAGGAAGATTTAGTAAGGCTTATTCTGAATGCGTAAATGATGCAAAGGACTAGTGGCTTTAGGAAGAGGTAATTTTTAATATCCATGTCAATGCAAGATGTTGCACATAAGAAAAACTCCATGCTGTCTGAAGGCGTTACAGTCTACCTGGAATGACTGCTGATGGTTTTCAACTTGCTGTATTCTAGTAAGGTGCTCGGAGTGCACTGGTGTTCCAGTGCAAATTTGAGCAATCCCTGCCTAAAGACATCCATCATCGTTTGCAGTCATTTCATCTTGTGCCTCTTGGCCCCAGCTAAGAACTTCGAATCAGTCCGAATGAGAGTGTTCGTGATGTTTACAGTTTACATTAAGTGGCTTTTAGAAAGGAATAAAAGCTTTTACTTCATGTATTAATCGTTCTGTATATATTATTATGATGGTACTAATAGAAGCTAGTATACACAATAAAAGCACAATCAAAACACATCAGCTCTGGTTGTCAGGAAAATCAAAGTTTTTAAGAGTTGCATGTACGCAGATTAAATTGTGTTAAGAAATTTGTAATGCTATTAGGTGGCCTTTAAAGGCTTTAGATTTATAAACCAGGGCTTAGGTTTTCCCATTTCCCATTGTCAGTGGGTATGCACATGCACTCACAGCTGAACTGGAGAAGCTGGAGACCGAAACATACACGAGCCCAAGAGCATCATTTGACACACAGTTAGAGAAATGAACTACCGTGGGCTTGAATGGAGAAGTGTTTATTGCTCGTGTACCCAGAATTAATCATAAGCACCTACTGTGGAGTTTAGATCTCTGGCTGTCCTGTTCACAAGGTATTTCTGCACCCAAATCAAGCTCTTTGTCACGAGGGCAGGTTCGAGTTGATCTCAGCGGGGGTGAGCAGGAGCTGGGTGTGAAGCAGGGCAGCATTGGAGCAACCGGGGTCTTGTGCTGCATCTGGCCTGGGGGGGCTGGGGAGAGGGCATGGAGATGCCTTCTCTAACCTCCTCTTGCACAAAATGCTCGGCTGATTCGATGTGTTAGTATTTTGGATGACTTATTTTATGTCATCCTCCGGTTATTTTGGAGGGAGAAAAAAATAGAGGTTAGGCTGGGTCTCTGCTGCTGACCTCTGCCGATACAGCCTTTGGGGATCATGAGTGTGAAGAGCTCAGACCTTCATTAGCAGAAACCCGAGTGTGGATGTGGGCGTTTGTCCAAACTGGGCTTTCCTGAAGCAGTTGGTCAGTGCTCCCTGGGGGAATCTGGCTTTGCCGGTACCTGTATTGCTGTTGCAGAGACAGGTTTCCCCAGGATCTGCTCGTGCTGCGGGTGTTGGTGTGGCTAGAGGCCCCTTCAGGCAGTGCCAGAATACAACTGGTACCAAAAGGAAGGGGTCATACAGTGACCAGGGAAAAACAGTCACTAACCTTGAAACCGAGATGGACCACTTTGAGATCAATCTTCTGCTATCACCAGTAGCTTTATAATAGGTGTCCAGAAGAGTCCTCAGGAACGTCAGAGCCACAGCACTCTACCCGTCATACCTTTCCTGAGAGCACAATAAGACAATATATTTGTTCCGACCACAAAAGTGGGAATAATATAATTTTCACTCAGATGTTTGCTGTTTGTTCTTCAGCGCTAGACAAATGTAGTTCAGAAATGTGTGGCTTTTTCTGTAAGAAAGTGTGGAAGTTGTATCTCAACTAAAATGACAGTATTTATAAACTAAAAAAAGACAATGAGAGAGCTTTCACAGTACAACATTTTGACTTTTGTTTCCTAAGCCAAATATTCATTTGGGAGTGCTGAAAAATACCACTTGTTGAAATCGAATTACTCCATCTCGGTTGGCTGAACCAACATCTTAATTGCTGAAGTACCTATTATACCTCCTACAAGAGGAAAGGTGTTTTCTAGCCTTAAATCTATGCTTGATTTTTTTTTTAAACTACATTTTCCCAACTTCCCTGTAGTAGGAGGCAGCACACAGCTATGTTGTCCAAAGAGCAGACCTGGGAGATGTGTACTCTGGGAATAGAATTAGGATTATCCGAAGTGTGTGACAATCTTTGTGGCTGAGTGTCAGCGGTACTTTAGCAGGTGATGTTTCAGCCTGCTGCTGGATCGCTGCTAATGACAGACATCGTTTCCCTCTGCTCTGTACTCCCTTCTGGGACTGGCCATGTGTGCCCATCTGCTCTGCACGCTGCCACGGCCGGTCCCCACTCTGCCCTTCTCAACGAGTTCGCTGCTACTTGCTCAGTGCAACCCTCACTATCACCTCCTCAGCACAATAAATTAGAAAAGAAAGCCACCTATACAAACAAAAAGTATGTGGTGCTGGGCTGTTATTCCTAAATGTGGTGTTTGCTATCCCGAGCCCACATGCTGGCACCACCTCGATGGAGGCGCGGGGCTGAGGGCACCATGCCGCACCGCGTGTGTCTTCCGTAGGTCTGACGGAGCTCAGCTCTGCAGCTCCACTTGCTGCCACTGGAAGCTGCACGAGTGAAGCGCCAGTCACTCCGCTAAAGATTTTGCTTTAGAAATATCATAGCGTGAGCCACACAACACACACAGTGCACATCAATCACGGCTGCCCCCTGGCTCGATGCCTGCCCGCTGCTCCATTCAGAGAGCTGGCAGCATGCAGTCTCTCTCAGAAGGTACCTGCTCTTATCTGGATGGAGGACTTACAGGCTGGTTGTACAATGCATGGATCTGCTGGCCCAGGCCACATGCCATGTTTTTGAAACATCGGGAATGAGCTGGAAAGGAATTCCCTCCTTGGGTGTTTCGGGTTGGGAAAAATGCATCGCTGGACATAGCACAGCATAAATTCCAGATAACTGCTGTCCATAGTCCATGTCACTCTGAGGTATGCACTGATAATTACAGCATCATTAACCTACTGCCCTGTGCTGCTCGTTGCTGTATTATACTTTCAAAAGACACACCACTTGGCAGAAAAGAGCGTTGGCTGAATCTCTGATTCAGACAACTTGAATTCCTGCATGCATCCCCTCTGGTTGTTCCTGGGGAGTTAGTGCCTGTAAGTAACCACTCAAGCATGGACACTTCCCAGTCTGTGTTAAGCACCTTAAAAAAATGGCTTCTTGGCTAGTGGGCTTACCTGTAGCTTCTTTTGGCTTAAAATGATGAGTTCCTGATGTTAGACTAGTTTTTGATTCCTGCATTTTCCAGCGTTTTCAAGCCTGGTGTTGCAAAATGTTCCTCATGTGTGTTGACCATAAAATAGGATATTGACATTTTTAGCTATAGGGTGATAGCTCAGTGACAGATTTTCCTTTGCAAAGTTTGGCTTTTGATGACTTTCAATTTTCCAAATAAAATCCATTTTTACTCTTCCTTCCCCTCGTTCCCCCGTCACGATACAGATTATGGTCTAAATGTTCCTTGAGCTTAACGATTGTTTGGGCCATTGTGTGCATCCCCTGGTGTGCAATGGGTTTTTGGACCATCGCATGCCAGACCTCAATGTCTTTGGAGAGTCCTATCATATGAACACAGCTGTGTTCACAAATACTCTCATGATTTGTAGATGCCAAAACCATTCTGGGTATTCACCTACTCCTGTATTTATGAGGCTTTTCACTAATTACACAACATTTCTTACACGATCGTTTGCTTTGAACAGCAGTTATTTTTTTATAAACATCGACTGCCGTATTGGAAAGTATTGGCATCACTCTCATAGGAATTAAGTCATATTTTTCCTACGGAGATTTATTATCTACGTTTCTGCATCAGACTGGAAAACTATACAAAGATAAGCCCTTTCAGATTGACTGTTATAGACTGTTATAGACTGAGTGTGGTGGAATGTGGAACGAGCTTTTGTGTCTGCCATCACCTGAGGACTTCTGCAGAACCTCAGGCGAGCAGGCGGATTGATGGCTCTGCTGATGGCGCTCAGATGGTGCTCTCCTGCTCCAGCCATGCAGTTGGCTTCTAGACTTGTGTTTGTTTGAGTTGTATGCTAAAGGAATGCACGGGGACATGGGCATTGTTCTGTTGGCACGGAAGTTACCTAGACTTATGTCTGTTTATTTTTCTGAACCTACGGGATGAAGTACTTGATACGGTTAATTTATTATGAGACATAACTTTAGTAACATGGTAAAGAACTTACTGTGAAGTGATGGACAACTTGTATTAGAATTCCTCTACTAATGCTGTACAACACTCATTTATTATTATTATACACCCCAAAGTGCTTTTGGCACAGTTTTGACACACTCCACTAACAGACATCCAGATCAAATTTATTGCCCAAGATAGATCCCCATAGGAATGGCAAACTATCCACGCCGTTCCTGTACTGTCAGCTACACACTCTGCCAGCTATCCAAACAACCACAGGCAGCCAGCCAGAAAAAACATATTATAACATGTTATAAAACTCTATTTTGACTTGCACCTTTGTTAAAAAAAAATAAATAAGAAATAGGGGGCTGAATTTTTAAGTAACAATAATAGAAGAGAGGCTTTTGAATGTGGGACCTAGTAATCTAAAAGCAATTCAGTGACCCATCAGACTAATAACATATAAAGACTAGGCATAAGCATTCAACAAAGTTCTGAAGTCAGTGTGGGGAAGTGAAATGCTACCTCCTACACCTCACCATTCATTTTTTCTTCCCCTTATGACTTAATATTGAACAACGATGAAATATGTCATCCATAATGGGAGAATTGGCTGAAGTGATTTTCCAGTAATTAAAAAAATGTATGGAATCTGCGTCAGTCTCCCAGCAAAATACCCAATATAAATTGATTCAGAGAGAGCCTAATCCATGAAATATATGATTTCAGTTCATTATCTGATTTCTGAAATGCTGTAGTACCTGAGGATCTTGCTTTCATTATCTGGGCGGATGGAGAGTAATCCAAAGTTCCTTTAAAATCAAAGGATGCATTGTAGCTTCCCCGTGATGGAAAGCATACTGGATGTGATTGAAGTGAGTGTCAAAACCTCAGCAAATTCAACATGTCAGCAGGGAGAAAGTGTGTCGCGTCTCCTCCCTGCCCCTTCTACCCGTGAAGCAGTTTTCTTAGCTGCCATGCTTTGCTCTTAGTGCACTCCAGCAGTGATGGGCCAAATACCACTTGCTGGAGCCATGCACTTAGTTTGCGTGAAGCCACCAAAATTGCATTTCTGAGTACAGAGAATTGTTTTTAGTTACATTAATTAAAACCATTTTTATACAGTTATCCAAAAGACCGTCCACTGATTTCATTGAGCATTAGATGTATGTTTTATAGGTTATTTCTTCTGCCATTTTTGCTATAGTAAACTCCTCTTGGCTTCTGAGATGGTTTTCTGGCAGGAAGCCTGCAAGAACATCCAGACTGCAAGGATGGGAGGATATTTATATCTTTCTTCGTGTGTGTGTGTGTGCCACCAGGAACGATAATCTTATTTGAGGCCAGACTGTTCCCCTGTTCCATCTTCAGTAATTTCAGCAAAGTAGATTTTGAGATTTTGTTGTTTTAAAATCAGAATCTCTTTATTCCTATTTCATTAGAAGAAGTTCAACAGATTTGTAATAAAGGATTTGAAATCACTCTAATTTAATGGAAGCTCTTTCCAAATATGAATGATAGAACTGGTACATGACTAATCAAATATATTAGTGCACGGAATGGAGATTGCATAGACTCATTTGTCTTTTTGTTCATGTTTTATATTGTCTATATTTTAGTTCTTTTTTTTTTTTTTCATTTTTCCTTTACCTTTTCTCTGAGTTTCAACTGGGCAAATTCACTTAGGGTTCATTGCAAGATGGTCCTGGAGTAGATTGCATAGTGCTTAATGGATTGTATTTCTGCAAGACCAGTTAAATTATATTTATTAGGGAGCTTAGGTTTATAGAAAATTAATACAAATACCAAAAGATGTGTAACATTAAATATGCTTCTGTGTTCCATAATTTTAACTGTTCCACGTACTTGTATGGAGGTCTACCATCTTTGTAGGCCTAGGAAGCTATACGTCAAAGAAACACATTTACAGCTTTCTATGGAGTTTTGATATTACACTCCATTCACTTAAGATATTTAAAAATCAAGAAGTCTTATAAAAGTTAATTAGGTCTTTAAAAACGTGAAGTGTAATCAAAGAGTTTTGCTTCATGTCTGGATTTCGGTGCTAGACTATTGGCATCATATTGCATGATTAAGAGTCACTCTCCTAATTTAGCTATTAGACAATCATTAGCCTGATTACTACATATTGACTGCTGTACTTAGCTCTCAGATCATACTACAGGAGGGAAAAAAACACACCAGCAGAAAGGAATAATTTACCGATGACAGCTTTGCTTAACAGTTCTCAGAGCTGTTTTGGTTTTTAAAATGTTTTCCCTTTCAAAGTAAATTCTCACCTTGGCATTTAGAGATGTAAAAGCCTGTCAGGTTGTTATAGCAGGCTCTGCGACTGGGGCTGGCTTTCATGCTCTGAATGAGACCAAACGCTCCCTTTGTACCACGGGCTCTGAAGGTCACTCCAAAGTCAGGCTGTATTTTCGTAGTCAGAGATAGAATTTAAATCTGCTTCTGAGACCCAGAAAGCTTGAAAGCTCTAGTTCAGAAACATTTAGGTCCCCAACTCCTATTCAAATCCTTCTTTGTCACAGCTTCCTGCTTGAGAAGTAGGAATGATGTTAATTCAGGCTGTCTAGTCCGGTTCAGCTGCGGACCCCGTGGGGAAGGGACTGTCTCTGACCATGTGCCTGCGCAGCGCCTGGCACAGTGGGCACTTGATTTCAGTGGAGGCCCCAAGGACAATGGCAACGCAAACAGCAATGATGTGAAATCAAAGAGGAACGTTCTCTTCCTAACAAGCTGAAGCAATGCTGTGTGATCCGGGTGGTTCAGCTTCTCTCAACTGCAGTGCAGTGGCAGGGGACAGCCAGCCCGCTGTCCTGAGCGATGGGACAGGGAGCAGCATGCCACCTGCCTGCAAGGCATCTCCTCCCCACATATAAAGGCAGGCCCCACAGGATGAGAGTGAAGGGGAGCCCCTGCTGAAGGGGAGGAGCAAGCAATCTTTTCTCTTCCCTTTTCCTAAACATCCCCCTCTGGGCTGCTCTGGGCTCATTGAAGTCCTGCTGTGTGGGACACCTCACCAAGCAGCATGTGTCATTAGCGTAGGGGTGCATTCCAGAGAGATCCAATCAATGCCTTGATTTCATTCTGGGGAGATGTCTTTCTTCTAAGGTAGATTTGGCATAGTCGGGCTTTTGGAGGATGAAGTCCTTGGAACGTGGCTCTGTATCATCTTCATCATGGCTGGTGGCCATTTGTAATGGTTGGTATTTACATTATTCCTCAACCCAGCCCCGTGGCCACCTTCAGTGCCAGCCTGTTTGGTGCCGAAATGGAGCTCACCATATTCATGATGAGCACAGAAAGCATTTATCATCTACTACTTCTGTGAGGGTTGCTCCATGTCTGCGCTCTGCAGCATGGTGAATATCATCCATAGTAAGTAGCTAATTTAGATCTCCTATCTGAAATTGCAGTAGTGATGCATAATCAGTGAACATTGAAGTGAACAGGAACTTAGCTACTTTTTGAAGGACTAAAAGATGAAACTCAGATCTTCTGTTACGATATTCTATGTGCACTATATAATGCTAAGTACCTATACACACACCTATGTTAAAAGATAACACGAAAGTTGTTGGGACTTAAACCCATGTAATGCATTTTTGTTCTCCCACCAAGTAATCTTAAATTATTTTCCTTGTCAAGATGATTGACTGGTCATGATTGAAGAATCTTTCATTGTCAGAGAATACCTTTTTGTTTTATAATTTCCCTAATTAACTCTAAATCCTGCTACTGCTCGCTGCAAAGAACTGATGCCTGCCAGAAGTAACTGCCCACATAAATGCAGACCCCTTTGAATGCCGCCTCACAAAAGTTTCTTTTCCATATCAAAATACATATGTCCCTCACAATAAAGCTAAATCGCTTCAGCTAGAAAAATGACATTAAGCCTGGAAATACCAACTCAAATAAAACGTCAACCCAGAGGGCCCTGGCCCGCCGCAGCCTGCATGCGGTCTGCGGCCTGGGCGAGCAGCGGGTGGGCGCTGGGGGTGCAGCCTTGCTGAGAGGCCAGCCCTAGCCTGCTTTTGGGGCTGCTGCGGGGCCGCCTCTGCCATCGCAGTCCCAGAGCATCCTCCTTGTGCTTCCCCTTCCCTTCAGCTTCCTACAGCGCCCTGCAGGGCTCTCCCTTTCCAGTGTACGGTCCGTAGCCTCAGAGCAGGCCCATGCAATGGAGGCAGGCCGTGGAAGCCGTGGGTGTCAGGGCTGATGGTGCAGTCAGGGCTGGTGGCACGGCCGGGCACTGGGGCGAGCTGCCCACGGACCCCGTCATGCTGCAGGGCTTCGGGCAGCTCCAGGTCACATCCCCAGTTAGGGCTGGGGACGGGGAGGTGACCGGCCTGGCACGGGAAATGTGGCCAGGCTCGGCTCTCCAAGGCTTTCAGTTGCATAAAGGGTTTAGATCGGCTTTGGACAAGTTTCTGAGCTTAAGCTTTTGTGGGGCATGAATCTTTTTTCTACTCACGTCAATGTGTTTTGAATCAGGCCCTTGTTGGGACAGGCCGACTCTTTTGATATATTAGCCTGTTGCTGATTAAATGTATATTTCACTTTTTAATTTTCACTTTTCAGGATAGCCACTGCTCTAATGGAGACCCATTTAGCCATTGCTATAGATCAAAAAAGCCAAGCTTCCTCTGTGCCACTATGGATTTTCCATGGAGCTGCCCATAAGAGCCTTGAAGTTATTAAATCCTTTTGTTTTGCTGTCAATTAAAGACTGGTAAACATCAGTCAAGGAAGATATATATATGTATTTTTTTGGCTTGGTAATTAATCAGTGAGCCCCTTCACTCTCTCTGCTTTCCCTCTCCTTTCTGTGCTTCATTTTGTCTGTCCTGGTTTTCAGCAGTAGCAGGCAGCTGTACAGCAAGGACCTGGGGCTTTGGTAGCAGAACTCTGTGCCTGGATCAGCCATAGCCTTACAAAGTAGAACAATCCCAGCTACACGTGTTGAAATATGAAATAAAATGGTCCCTATTTTATTTTATTTTATTTTACAGTGCTGCTTTGCACACAGAACACACAATGTCCTTTTACATTAAGAAATTAGTTACATTTCCTTGATGGCTCACTTTCTTATTAGGTCACATTTGGCATAACTATTCAGGGCTACTTCTAATTATTTGTATAATATCATCTTACGCATGAGGATGGCCCATTTTCCACTGATTTCTCAACCCTGTTTTTCTTTCTCTAATGGCATATGATCAGCTCCTAATGTAAAATAAAAGAAAGGAGGGTGAATAAAAGGATAGGAAAAGAAAAAGAGCTCTGCTGTACAACCGAAACGGGTAATTATGCTCCTCTAAGCACATCGCTAGAGCCCAGCTGGCACAATTAAAGAAATAGCTGATCAGTTCCAGTTATTGATTCTGCTAACATGTTTGTTCACGGTTGCTTCTTGTCTAATTAGTTTTTTCTGCTTTCTTAGTCTGAAAGCATACCTTTTCAGTCAAATCTGTTTTCAGGCATCAGATAGCAATGCTTTATTTAGACCACTTGCTAGCCATTTACTTCAATGCAACAGTACTTCTGTTCACTTTTTTTTTTTTTTAACCCAATGTGGGGCTTGTTTGGAATTGTATTGAACTTTGTAGAGCAGTTGGACGTAATCTGAAATGTAAGGTGGTGTATCCTTGCAGTGAAGTAACTCATCTGAAAGGCAGGGTTAGGGGATCTCATGGGAGCACCTGCCTAAAACACGGAGGCACCTCTCGCAGGTTGTAAGGGATCTCCAGCTGTACTTGCCAGCTAGGGAAGAGTGAATGTTAAGGCCCTGTGCTCGCATTTTGGTGTTGTGAACAGACAGTGATAACTGCTCAGAGGCTCTTCTTGTGTACTTGAATCTGGTCAGATTTTTTTTTCCTCTTTTGACAAAAGCTTCTATCAGGACTTTGAAAAAACGGCCCTTCTCCACAAAATGGGGACTGGGCAAAGAAAAGGGAATTGCGACCTTAATGGGAATCCAAGGGTACTGTTTTTTGTCATTTTTGAAGTGCAAATGTGTAGCTGTAAAATGCTTTTGGTTTCAAATGTCCATTTTACATAAAAATGAAGAGGACTGATACATCAAACAAAAAAATAATATTTCCCTTCCCTAGAATCACACCATGTGAAAACATTTAGAAATGTAGCTTTTTGCCCTGATTCAGAGCAGCAACAACAAAGCAGAAGAAATCCTGGACTATTCTGCACGACAGAAAATCTATTTCCTAACCAGCTTGAGTGCTGGTGCTCCTTTGTGCTGCTAAGCAGCTCTCACACTGCACCTCAAACACGACTGCATTTCAGTGGTAGATAAAGCTTTACATATTTCAATAAAGAATAAATAGATCATTGCACTCTGAATAACTTTTATCTTATATTTAAAAACACCAAACAGGCAAGAACGTGCCGCAGCCTCCACGACACAATGTGTGCGTCTGCACACATGAACGAGCACAATAAGTCTCAAATGGATAGTGGTAGTCTGACAGATTTAAAGATGCAGAGCGTAGAAAAGACATCACATTTCTGTAACTTAAAAATGTCGCTCAGGCAATGACTTCTTCAGAAATGGGAATTGCTTATTGCTTTGTGCAAAGAGATTTGACGAGTGCATTATCTGGGCTGAGAGAATAAAAATGACTTTTGTGTCTGTTCGAATCCTGCTGTTCTTAAGATTTCTTTTGGGGTTATTAGATCTGTATAAGTACAGGTTGCTATTAGCTGCTTTCAGCACCCTAAGATGTATACATATTTGAGACTCTTCAATAGTGCTTGTCTTCATGACTGACATTGCTGTTTCCTGATTCCCCATTTTCCACTGAGGGAAGCTGTTAGCAGAGGAGAGCTCTACCTACAACCTGGTTATCATTCTGGGAGCATCTGGCATGAACATCCTAAAGTTTTTGACGCACTTGGGCTCTATTGCCTCTGCCCTGGCCAAATGTTCGGTGCAGGTTAATGCCCGTCCCTTGTCCCAGTGACATCCCGCATCCTGTGGGGCCATCCCTGCAGCCCCATTGCTCTCCGAACACGGGGGAGGTGTGGGGAAGGGAGGAGGAAGCGTTCCAGGTATCCAGGATGGGTGCTGGAGCCCTCTGGGAAGCACTGCGGTGTGCTGGGGGGGGCACAGGGCTGGCGAGGCGGTGGGGACCTGCGGGGGGTGGCTGTGGTCGACTGCGTCACCCCCGACACGAGATTCCTGACATTTGGCCTGCCCAGGGTGGAGATGAGATGAGATGAGATGATGGGGTAGGCTGGCAGGGAGGCCAGCAACACCCGCCTGTTAAATGAGGGATTTGGGAAGCTGAGGCTCAGCCCGCAGCCCTGTCATGGGCTTCCAGGGTGAAGCTGAGCAGGTAGTCTTATTTCGCTGCTCCTCAGTTTGACATTTGTAAAATCTGGGCAGCACAGAAGATGGGCTTCCCTCCGTCCGAGGAGATTTGGGAGGCCAGAAGCTGTCGGGGTGGTGTGTGCGCCGTGCAGTGGGCTGGAGGAGGCGAGGAAGAAGGAGCAATGCTTGGCGGAGTGCCCCGGGGCTGCACACAGCCAGACGCAGGGCTGGCTGCTCTTTGTGGTGGAGCTTTCTCCTCTTCCTACCATAAAAAAAGATGTAAATTGGAAGGGTACAGCACTTCTTGCAAAAACTCTGTGCATTTATATTTAAACACAGAAGTCACACCGCTCGCTATTGAAAACCCCTCAGCTCTGTTGTTGCACATGACTGGAGCAGAAAGAGACCATTATACTCGGCAAAAATGTATTTTCCTTGCTCATTTTCCTGGAAACAAAACCTTCAAGCCCTGGTGGCGCAAACCTCACCAAATGGTATTGATGAAGAGGGAGAAATCGCACATGGCACCAGATCACCACCCCTGTCCGAGGGAGAAGGAATAAAGCTCCAAAATATGGCAACAGATGCCTGCGTGGAGCAGCGAGCCTGCCTTTGTGGCAGCACAGAGCAGTTTACCAATAAAGCTCTCTCTGGCTGTTATAGTTGTGTTCAATAGCAATGACAGCTGTCAAGGAGCTCGGGGACTCGCCGTGATGCCTTCAACATTTTAATCACTGCAGGAAAGGCAGGGAAAAACTGTTTGTGTTGTGAGCGCTGTTATTGCCGTATGATATTTAAAAGGAGCTGGTAATTGTTATTTACCTAAAAATTAGAAGCAGCTTTCGCTTGTTGTGATACAGCTCTCATTTCTGTAAGCAGGAAGGACAGGTCTTCTTGCATCCTAATTCCGTGCAGTTAATTGGTGATTTACATAGCCCCTTTTGCCATGGCGCACTCAATCCTCAGACGATGAACTATTTTTCCCTGAGAAGCTCAACTGGCAGATTTTAGTATTCCATTAACTTTGCAGTTTTACTATAACGTTGCATCCTGAGACACCAGGGCACTTCAATTCAAACTACAGGAAATTAATTTTCTCTCTTTTATTATACCACCAGTAACTACCTTAAAAAAGAAACTTTAAAACTATAGATGACATGAGTATAATATGTAAAAATGACAGGAAGAATTATGAATTTTATTTCCATAAGAGAAGGGGGGGGGTAATTATAGTCCTGAACCATTGTATTCAATCTGAAATTAAGATACTTTTCTAAGACATGAAATTCTCACAGAGAAGAAATGATCATGATGGAAATCTTTGCTGTTGAAAGGCATTAACAGTTGTTAACCCCTTTCGTTGCAGCCAAAATGTTTTGACTGAATATTTCTGCAAAAGAGAAAAATCACAAAATTTGGAATCGAGGACTTTTGGTATCAAGAACTTTTTTTTTAAGAACTGAAGTTTTAATCTTGTCTGAAATGACCACAGCTTTCCTGGGGTGACAAAAAGTATCGCTTCACTTAATTGTCTCTCTCATTTGAATGAGTTCAGTTTCTTGGTTAGAGGCTGTCACGGCAAAGGTTGAAATAATTGCAAGTTACAACAGTGCAGTCATATTTTCTATAGATGGATATGGAATATATAGATGAATGTAGATGATAGACTTGTCTGTATTATACAAGCAGGTATATATTTTGATGTGGAAGAGGAATCTATATATTCCCTGAGCAGAAACAGTGGTTAAAAGTTAACAGATGTTCAAATGGAGGAGCATGTTGTTCCTCACACACACACAAAAGGTTAAATATATAAATATATCTCTCTGTATCTCTGTCCTCTGTAACAAGTGATGACTAAAGCTGCCACAGGTGGGCTAAGTGCCTGAAGCACTGCCGGAGCTGGGAGGCACTCTGCTCCAGCCAGGTGGGAGAGGAGATGTGGGATGGGGGCCGGTGGAGGACATGAACCCGCCCGCGATGGGTGGGGAAGAGGGAATGGTGTTGGTGAAATAGCGCTCAACTGCGGTGATGCAGATCTTCTTCAGGTTAGCAAATGGCCATCTGGAGTGGTGTACTGCCTTGGGACGGGGGGCGCAGCTTAAACCTATTGAGTTCCTCTTTCTCCGATTTATTTTTAATGACTTGGTGTTTAAAATGGGGCAAGAGGGATGGATTTGGGGAAATCTGTCTGATCGAGCGATGACTGAGAATTTGGAATAGTTTCTGAAAGGTGGTAGCGTTAACCATATTACAGGGATCGTGGAAAAAACACGTACGGGAGGATTTAAACATCTTTGTTCTGTCTGAGTTTTGATTTTAAATCAAACGAGGATTTGCAAGCTCCCATGCAGGGATTATTTTTTAAATGGAATATCACACACGGAGGTTTCTTTCTATTTATCTTAAATTTAAAAAGAAAGGATTTTCCAGCCAAATATTGTGTTGGGCTGCAAAAGACCTATGATGTCTGCATGCCATCGAGACAGTGGGTGATATAATTGCTGCACAATTTGCAGCTTAGGTTGAGGAGGCACTTCAATAGCACGGGGAGGGATCCTGCCAACAGAAAGGTGGGGGTTGCGACAAGCTCACAGGGGCTGCTGTAGAAAAGATGAGAGTAGCCGGGAAATGCTCATCTGCAGGAAGAAAGGCAGGTCTCTGATACGCTTTTGGACGGCAGGATGAAACAGGAGTCCTGCTTCTGAGGAGGACAGAAGGAGCTCCAGCACAAAGCAAACGTGTTATTGCTCTGTGCTGCTGGAATTAAGGCAACCAAATAGAGATTGAAATTACTCAATGCTTGTCTATCTTACAAAATACTACTATTCTAATAATAGTATTTTAATTCTATCCTTATGATATTTTGTCCACCATCTTAAAATTTTAAAGAAAAAGACTTTTTTTTTCTCTGTTTATGCCTAAATAGAAAACTGAAGAGCAGATTTTGCTCATACTTCAGTGACACCTGTATCGGATTAGGGATGACCTGGGAGCTGCACTCTCTGCCTGCTGTTTTCACAGGGCTTTTGACAACCGAGACCTGCACCTCTATAGCCATGGGTGAAGGATTAGTCACATGGAGAGAACCTGCACAAAGTAAGCGATGTGATACTATTTCCCGCTGGGATAGTAACTCCACTTTCCTGACAGGACAAGTACAGAGGTAATTGAGATCTGAGAGAGATTAATTACACGTACACGGCAGAGACTATGGCACTAGTAGCTTTGTTACCGTAGATTTACCTTAATTTCCATGTGCTTCAAGGGAAACCAAACAGGGATTTATACGCTTTTCAGTATTAGAGCATAGTATGGACATGTGTGTCTGCTGGAGAATTGTACTAACATTTGGTAAATAAACTTTGGAGTTTAGAAACAACGTTACCAATGAACTCTTCTGCCCCTCTTCCACGTGTTTCCTGTAGCCTGAGAAATTCTGGCTCAAAAGTGTTAATTAATCTATATAAATTCTCAGGTGGAAACTGTCATTCATCCTTAACCAGCCCTGTAGCCTCCTGTGGCAATTCTGTATTTATTATTGATATAAGATTTTGTCTGTGAGGTGATAAGGGAGAGCAGAGCATACTTGTCATGTTTCTGTCACTTAGATATGGTCTGTCATTCCTCTGTAGTTTTAGCCAAGCCAACACAGTGGAGAGGAATGATAAATGCCAGGTGTTTCACAGTAGAGAAGTGAGTTTTGACTGAATTTGAGGTTGGAGACACTTGTTTTATGGTAGCTTTTACCTATCCATACTTTTTTCTCTCATAATTGGAGACCCACCTAGTCTTTCAGCTTAATCTCCATGAAACACTACAATAAATTTAGGTCATCTTCCTATAGCGATTTCTGAGCCTTGGAAATTTTACTTCTCTGTTCTGCTTTGATGCCTTGTGAAGAACCAGCTTTAGCAAAACAGTATTACATTTTTACTCTCAACCATAAATCCAAATCCCATTGCCTTCAAGTGCTAAAACTGGCACATGCTTGCAGGCCTGCAGCAGCACTCATTGCCGAGCACATGGAGCCAGCACTGCACATCATACGAGCACCTGAAAAGCTGCAAAGATTTCTTTCTTCTTTTCAATTTATTTGTAAATGCCTGTTGTGGGGCAAGTCTACTGTGAAGGTGCTTTGGAGGCTGAGGCTTTCCATCACTTCGACAGCTGCAAAGCCTAGCCGGGGAGCTGTGTGCTCTGCTGCAAGGGATGTGCTGCCCGCGAGGGGTGCTGCCCATGAGGGATGTGCAGCCTGGGAGGGATGCTGCCCACAAGGGACGCACTGCCCGTGAGGGATGTGCGGCCCGCAAGGGATACTGCCTGCTAGGGATGCTGCCTGTGGGTCTCTCCCCCTGCCACTCGCCTGTTGCCATGTAGTGCAGACTTTGTCATGCACGCTAGTGGGTCCCACGTCTCCTCTCTTCCAGGGTGATCTGCTGTCACTGCAGTCGTCACAGTAACTGGGCTTTTTTTTTTTTTTTTTTAATAAACTCTTCTCGGTACCACATATCACTTTGGGCTGCCTAGGTGCATTCTTGACATTAGCAGCGTGATGTGCTGCTGCTCTTTTAAACCAGGAGACAACAACCAGATGCGCTCTGCTCAAAAAACTGCTCGGTACTACTGTATATTTCGCAAGATTACTTGGGATACATGTGGCAGTGTTTCACCTTTTGTCTTTAAAGTGATGTAGGATGAATGTCTTTCAAATGAAAAGACAGGTGACTGGAAAAAAAACAGGGGAAAAACAAGTAACAAGATCAAAGACATAAATAGAACAAAATATGCACAAGAGATCTCATCTGAGATCAAAGATGTGAGCGTAATTACCATGAATAAGACGTGCGGAGCTCACCAGAACAGAATGTGTTGTGTGCCTGGAGAATTCAGCAGAAACGAGCTGTTCTGTGGGATGCTGAGCGTGCCACGAAGGGAGGCCAGGGTGCTGGTTCTGCAGTGGGGGGGAAAGGCAGAAAGCCCCCAGCTACTGCACTGCAGCTTGTTGTTGGGTGGCCCAGAACGGGGTGGCAGCCATCGAAGTAGCTCAGAGAAAACCTCCCAGCCTTTTATGTTAAAAGGATTCTGATCTTGTGGGGAAGATGCCTCAGACCCTGTTCTTTAACCTTGGGAGATGTGTGGCTCTCCGCCAGCCATTTCCAAGGTTAAACGTGGTGACTGTTACACGTGCACTTGGACAAAAGCAATCACTTCCGTTAAAGTAACTTAATGTGTAGAGGAATCATACAGAACATGAAGAATTTCTTTTCCCTAAATCTGTTCCTCAGGGATCGTAAGTGTATTTGTGATTGGTATGGCTCCTATGCACATGTGCCCACAGAACTTCCTCAAAAATTGAATAAATAAATAAGTTGTTGAGGAGGGTATATAAGGAAGGTTACAGTGACTGAACTGAAATTGCAAAATGTTGGAAAAGACTTGATGAGCGTTATCCTGGTCATGTATAACAGAATATTGTTTGACTTTTAGTGGAGGTAGCCCAAATTTGTCCATTTCCTGAGAAAACATTGGTCAATCCTTGCTGTGCTTCCTTCTCCACAAACATCTCAAGCATGAGAGGAGTGTGGAAACCCAGGGAGTTTTAAGAGTGATTATTATTTTTATACCCCTCTTTCTATGGGTATGAAGCAGAAATTCAGACACATGTCCGCACGTCAGTCCTGTTTCCACTTGAAAGAGGGGGGAAAAAGAGGAAAGCATGTATAATGAGCCTGCTGGCAGGGCTTATTTTCACAGAAACATTATTGGAACTGTGCTTAGCATATAGATGTAGGTTTTGTTTGTTTGCTTGCTTTTTTTTGTTATTATTATTACGGTAGCTTACTCCTTTGTATAGAAAAAAATGCAGTAGGGAACTGGGAAGTATGTGCAGTCTAGAGATGAATATTTCTGCTCCTTTTATTCTTCTGACTGCTTCGTTTTCTGTAAGATCCCACCCTGCTGATGCCTTCTGTTGACCGTGACTTTGAGTCCAACACTGAAAGTACAAGCACTGCCTGCGTCAGGTCTCGTATTGATCTGCGAGCTGTAGAATCTGCGGTGGCAATCCTGCTTTGCATGACAATAGACAGTCTCTGTTGCAAAATCCCTATTAAAAGCACATTTTCTGCTTCCGTGATAAAGGTGTAGACTGATTGGGCTGCATATAAGCATTTTGCAGGTACTGTAGAATTTTTATGGTGTAACAGTAAATTTAAAAATTGATAATTTTCAGCAGGCAAAAAAATAACTAACTTAGACAAGAAGTTGCATGACTTCTTCCATTCTCATCAGCACAGTAGGCCCAGTTCTATCTTCCATTGTGTCCCCGAGGTCTTTCCGAAGTAGAATACAGATTCAATTGAGAGAAGATTTTGTCCTTTTGCAGGAGATATTACTTCACAGAAAGAGCACTGTCAAGTCTTTAGGCCAAGATGATTTGTGATTTATCAACTTAAGGGCATCGGGTGCTGTCAGATCAGAGACAGGGTACAGTTTATTCTGCGGTGCTCACTACTGTTTCTGTTCTCCTGCAAGCCTTTGCTTGGACTTCCATGCTATCAGGGTTCAGTAAACCTACTCAAAAAATGAATATCCTTTTTTTTTTTAGTTTGCCATGTCTTAACAGTATTCACACATCCGTTTGAAATGACAAGTATGCCTGTGGTCCTGGGCAGCCTGCTTTAGGTGACTCTGCTCAATCAGGGACATCGGACAGGATGACCTCCAGAGGTCACTTCCAACCTCAGCCCTTCTGCGGTCCTGTATTTGGAAGTCCTCAGGCTCTTTATTTTGATTCAGATGATATTACAATAGAAAACTCTGTCCCATTTTGTTCTGTAAATGGGATCCATTCGACAAAATGGGCTCGACAGGAATGGTGATCACAAATTTTGTGTGTCTAATATATTTAGTTTTTTGTGTGTGTCTAATATATTTAGTTATTTTCATTAGATAATGTTATGGGCTCTGGTTCAACTGAGTACTTAAATGCCAAAGGCAGGCACACGAATAATCCCGAGGAAGTCAAGAGAGGTGCTTTTATAGTGAATACTTAAGCGTAAGTGCTTGGCTGAATAAGAGCCATACTCTTGATTTTCATTAAAACAGTACCAAGAAGAGCACATAGTTTGTGTAGCAGAGAGAGGGGCATTAATTGTGTGCAAGTCTCTACCTTTTACATAGTATTGAAAATCTGACACTTAGCCGTGAGTATTGCTGAAAGACACAGCCTTGTCTCTGACAGTCCAGTGCACAATTGCTGGGCAGTGAAGTAAGCTGGATATTGGGCAAACTTTATCTTCTGTGATTATTTGGTCTGTTTACTGGTGAGAGAGGGCTGCCAAGCCTATTTCTGGGCTGCCAGCAACTGCGGAGAGGCCCTTGGCCCTGTCGGCTCATGCAGCTAGGCAAGTACTCGGTTCCAATCAATTGTGATTACCTGAGTTAGGGCGTCAAAAGGCAGTAAGCTAAGAGAAAGCTATACATGCATTCTCTACATATGTCTCCTTCTTTCCTGACTTATTTAAGCTAGGTTATATTAAATTTATCAAAGAGGTAAGATGGAGATGTCTGGTGGGGCAGTGCAGGGCCATTCCTGCCCTGCAGAAGGGCACTCGAGTGTGCAGCCGCTCACCACAGCAGGCACACGGGCTCACGGGCTTTCTTTCAGAAACACTTTTTCCTTACTTGCATCTGAGAAGCTTTACGCATCCATGGCATTTAAACAATATTTTGGTCTGCCTCCTCCCTAAGTCTGAAGCTTTCAATGTGATTCCAGCAGTGAAAGAGCTTTAAGGTGGGTGTAAAGACCACGCAAACCTTAGTTTAAGTGGGAACCGGGCCCAGAGCGTGTGTATCGAGGGCTATTTGAATTACATTCGGCAAAGCTCATGGTTTCTGCAGAATCGTAGAGCCTGACAGAAATAAAATACTGCTTTAAAAAAGGGACTTATATTTTCCATTCCTCTGAAAAAGAAATAAGGAGGAAAACATATCTGTGTCTGTTCAAAGACTGCCCAAGGACAGCTTTCATTCTTTGTGACCCACTTACATAAACTGCTTTCACAGGAACTCCTCTGACATATTTAAAAAAAAAGAGAAAAAAAAGAAAAGAAAAAGCCTGATCAGTGCCTCTCATCTTTACTCTGAGGACAGAGGCAGGCTTGAAGTCATTGATAAATATCTTGCATCCATAGCTACCCTTGCAAAAATTAAACAAAGCAAGAGATGAGCAGCACTGGAAACGAGAAATTAACTCCATCCATGTAAATATGACATAGTCTATTTTAAGATCCTTTTGGTTTGAAGAACTAGGTCAATGAGTTGTAGCTTCAGCCAGCGCAGGCCGACCTATTGCTCTCAAGCTGTCGTTCTCCAGCCAATTTTTTCTTTTTTCTGGGCACAATGTGAGCACTGTGGGTGTTTTGTTGCTATTACCAGGCCTTCAGGAGTCCAGCGGGAAGCAGTCCTTTTGATGCCGGTGCCATAGACACCACCATGGCACACACCTGGTGCAGGTGACGCTTACTGGAGTCTCATCAGACAGGAGCCCCAGAGCCTCTGAGATCTCTTTGTGTGGCAGGTGAAGAGCACTGCTGTGCCGCAGCCTGCCTGCATCTTCAGTCCTCACTAGGTTTACTTAGGAGCTGAGCCCTCTGCCGTATTGACACTGAACAGATATCGTTGGTAAATGAAACCTGTTGGACCTTGTCGCATCCTGCCCAAGAACCAAATCAGTGTGTGGTTTGAGGAAAGAAAAAGCTTTTTCTCATACTTCTTAGTATTGTTTCTGAGCAGTGGTGTTTGACACTGAGGAACACACAACTGGCAGGATTTCTGGAGGATTGTGGTATATCTGTTTGCATCTCCCAGGACTTCCAGAAAGGAAAGGGAGAGTGCACAGAGCTCCAGAGGGTGCTGTGTTGCATGTGCACAGAGAGGTCCTATACGACAGAAAAAGCTTTTTGTGGAAACTTGGAGAGTCTGCAAGCTAGGCGTGGTGAAATGTGGCAAAATGTGAGTCCTTTTGGGTATTTTGTCAGTGTCTAAACTAGCAGCAAATATGCTTGGTGTTGTTGCTTCCTAAGGAAGAAGAAAATAGAAACTAATAAAGTCTGCTGTAGTTGCTTGTTGTGGTTTGAAGATATTCACTCTCCACTGTACTAATTCCCCTAATACCATTCCATGTTAGATCTGCCAAAATAAAAAATATATTTTAAAATTCAGTTTTATCTTGATACAAGCCCTGAATTCTTGTTTTTCCCATCACACCGATACTGAGTCATTGATATTTTACATGTCACACAGAACGGTTGAGATATCAGAGAAGCTGACGATTTGCATAAGCATCCTGAAGGCATTTTTTGCTTTCCAGCATGCAGAAGATTTAGCCTGTTGCCTTTACCCTGAGTCTGCTGTAATACCGCATGCCAGAGATGATAATTCATTTTGTGAAACATGATCAGAAGAACCTTTATGGAGGCGTGACAGATGCAGCTGTAGCCATCACTTGAAGTACTTTATGGTAACCTGAAAAATATATCTCCTGATTCTCTTTCTTGATGACTTTTTAGGTATCATTGAATTGTAACTGTTGCACACAACAACACGCCTAAAAGAGCAAGGAGATAAAAAGGTTAAAGTGCCTGCAGCCAGAGTTTCAGGACTTAATTGGACACTAGCTCCTCAACTATGAGCATTCCTCCAAAGAATGGTGAAGTTCTTGTAGGCTTCAAACAATGGAGATGTGTGGGTTGATGCCATCTGCAGCCTAGGGCTTGTGGAACAAAAAGATGTTTGAAGAAGAAGGAAATTCTCAGAGATATGGTAGAATGGGAATGATCTGAAAGTAATCAATCATTACGGTGACATAAATCACAACACACAACAGCCCACAGCCAGAAGATGTCAACTACCGCCCGCAGCGCTTCAGTCTCTCTGGCATCATCACTTTTGTGTGTTGTGCCACTGCTCTTTTGTGGGCCATCAATTTTGTTGGGCGATGAAACGCAAGGATGCCGCTATTCCTCCTTCCCCTCTAATGTGAGCTTTATGATTGCGCACCCTAACGTGCACTTAAGGCGCATTCATCCTTTGACCCGAACTAACAATCGATTGTGAGCTGGGTGCCAAATCCACCAGATGTTGCTTGATCTCATAATTACGTTAGTGCTATTGCTCCAGCGCAGCAGCATCAAAACAATACCAGCCAATCTGGGGCACAAAGAGAGTCTGCAACTCTCATGTGGTCATCTGGTCCACGCCTGACATTTTTGCCTAAAGCTCTCAGATGTTAAACTTTATTTTCCTTCCTTGATTATAAGCAAAATGATCTGTGCACAATATTAAAAAAACATTTATCAGCTGGAAAACAGTAAAAACCATGGCATAAACTCATATAAATGTTAATGAAAGGCAGACAAAATTAAGCAATATTATTGTGTTCTTCAGGCTCTTACACACTTTAACTTAAAAGAGGATCTGGTAGGGGAGATCAGAACAGGGTTGGAGGATAAGCACAAAAAGCATTGTTTTGAAATTTACTCTGATTCTCCTTGTGGTTAAAAACGCTGGTCTCAAGTTCTGCTAAATGGAGTAAGCATAGCTCTTCTTTAACTTATTCCAGTATTGATCATCAGGTCGATATAAATCATAAGTCCCTTCGTTTTGATAGAAAGGCTCCATCTTTCTGCTCTTACCTATAAAAAGAAACGTGACCTATCCGCTGCATATGTCCTACCAAGAAACTCTACGGAGTATTAAACCAACGAGTGTGGCAGTTGTGTAACGGGGTTTATTCCTCGGGGTTGAGCGGTGCCATATCGGAGGTCTGTAGGGCATTCTGAGCGCAAGGCTCCAAATCCCAGCGCAAACGCATCTGAATGCAAACGACTCAAGCTCTGTTATTCTTCATCTTGTGAAGCTGAGCTGCAGTTTGCTAAGCTGATGCTGAAATATAACAAGGACGTTTTTGTCCCATTTTTTCCAGCTCTCCCACCCCCAAAATTGTTGGTGGGCCTGGTGCCCTCTCTCATTCACTGGCCTCCCAGTTTCCAGATCGTGTGGACGAGTCCTGAGCACTGGTGGTGTACGTGGGTGCAGGATGATGTGTGGGACCAGAAGTTCAGGGGGCCCTGACCACTGCATAGGCCGCTGTAAATTTTGAGTTTTTAAAAAACATGCAGGTGACTGTGAAATTCCAGCATTTTCCTTCCCTCTTGGTTGTGACCTATTACACATCTCAAACGAGGCACAAAGAAAACTGAAGTACAGGACAGTAACTATCAGCTAAAAAAAATTTATAAACAATACAATTTGGCTTCAGCACACCCTTCTTATATTCTCTGTTTTACATTATTTTCATTTCAAATAAGTATAGTCCTACCACATATAAGAGAAATTTTATTTCCTGCACTGCTACAGTTTTTAAGCATAATGGTCCATGTAGACCAGTGGGCAAATATTATATCCTAAAGTTTCAAATAATTGCCATCTTTATGCTTCATATCTGATCTTTAACAAATGTTATTTTACACAGCGCAATTATACTCCAGGATGTAAAACTCTGAGAGCAATCCTGAACCTTTTAGCAGAGCTAGGTATTTTCAGGGTGCATGGACGTCTAGATTCTGATCTAAGTAATGGCACAAATCTGAAGCAATTTCCTTGAAATCAGTACGATTACATCAGCACAAGCCCCATAAAAGTGGGATGAGAGTCAGGCCTTTATTTCTTTTCCAGTCAGCTCTAAAGATATAGTATTTTCCATTTAGTCAAATGAAAAGAACTGTAAAGGGATAGAAAGAAATGATAGAACTAAATTTTATTATTTAACATATGGGAAACTTGGTTATTTTTTTACCATGAGCATATGCAGGAAAAAGAGCTGAAGTAAAATGGAAAAAATTCATCTCAGGTGTTGTGTCATGAAATCCAAGGAAGTGACATCAAAGATTAAATCTGGTCCATTTATTTTCAAGCTATGTTCTTTAAGTATCAGATTTTATGTCTGGAGTTTAACGTGAATTTTAAAATACCTTTTTTCTTTTGGTAAACATAAAAATGAATGAGGATCCAGAAAACCTTATTCTGTTGCCTCGGTACCAACATAAGATCCTGGCAGTGGGCACTGACATTCTGTTGAAAGTTTTGGGCCTTGAGCATGGAGAAACGGCAGCGGGGGTCAGGTCACGGTGCACACCAGCTGTGCTGCGTCGGCAGTTTTAGCCAAGCAGAAGGCTCTCTTTTGCCCATGGACAACCCATGGCTTGCTGACCATCAGAGAAGGCTTGCTAGTCAAAGGAAGGTCATCTGGTCTGCTGGGTCGCACTGGGGTGATCTTAATTTTCTGTTGGGAATGGCCAAGAGGCAGTGTAACTTGTTCCTCAAGCGAAGGAGAGGCAGTGCGCTCACTGCCACCCATGGCATTCCGCTCTCTAGCTCAGGTGAGTGAGAGAAGGCCGCTTCAGCCACAGGAAGGCTTCCCAAATTTATGGGAAAAAGAACTAAAGGCCTTGTTTGGGTTAGCAGGAGCTAAGAGAGGAAACATGTCAAGCAGAGGCAAGGTGGGGACAGTGGGAGAGGTGCTTCCAGGCTGCCTCATTCCCTGCTGGCCCCAGCGAGGTGCCCTGGACGTCCTTGGGGCATTGAGGTCTCCTTTGGGGCACCCTGACGTGGGTGAGCCCTTCTGCAGGGCTGGTGTGCTCTGGAGGATTTACCTGGACCTTCCAGAGCCTGGGAAGTTCAGAAGAGTGTGGGAGGCTCAGTACGAGTAAGACGTGTATCCGTCATGCTAGATTTTGTTCCAAGTCCAAAACTGAAAACCTTTTTGTGGGAAGAAGTTAACTGGAACTGCTGAAGTTTCTTTTCATGGGTTATTTAAGCAGTACAAGATGTTGTTAATTCTGAGTTTCTTCCATGTTATTCAGGAAAGTATGTCTGATTATGTAAATTAAAAGTTGCTGCTTAAAAATATTTTGCTTGAGAGATTGCAAAGGCAACACAGTAAATGAATTAAGATCAGAGAGTCTTGCTCAAGTGAGAAGATCGCGTAAGCAACCACATGTGTTATTGAAAAATGCATATTGTTTACAACGTATTCTTACAAGATGCTTAAATATTTCACTTTGAGGTTTGCTTGATATAAAATATTGCATTTCTTCAAGTTTGTCTCACAGACTGGGCTCTAAGCTGATTTGCAGCTACATGCAGAATAAAACCACTATGCCATCCCACTGTAATTTTGGATTTAATTTGGTTACTTTCCGTCTTTTTAAGAGAAACAAGAGAGTTTTCAAACCAAAAGGCATTGACTGCTTACCTAATTAAAAATGTATCCATCTGCTGGTTTGGTGGCTGACTTGTTATTCAAAGCATGCGGATCTAAGTAGGTTGATTTATTTATGAAGACCTTATGACACTGAGAGATATGCACTGAAAAACATGTAAAAATAAATGTGGCTGCAGATGGGTAGATACACATAGATCTTTATGGGGTTCTAAATAACAGATAGATTTTGGAAAATAGGCTTTACAGGGAAGCTCCTTTTATGTTGCTTCCACGTGTTTAACATTTAAAGCTGAAATAACAAAGCAGCCAGTTAACGTGTTGCGAGATAGCTCTAGACTAAATATCCTATAATACCTTTTAAGGTGCAATGATTTGGTTCTGAAAGCTTTGCGCAAGTGATACTCTTCAGAATATGCTACGTTTCAGCAATGTTTTATTTAGAGAACACTTTAAAGTAAATTTTAATTAAAGGAGAAATCATTAACGCTCACAAACATCATGCATTGGAATCATGGTAAATGCCGTCTTTGTATATTTAATTTCATTGGTGTATTGGTAAATCTCTACCAAATTAAGTTTCGTAGTAACTCTGCTCAGTTCTGATGGACTCATTCTCTGTGCTATGAATATCGCTGCAATCCTCAGGTAAGTAAAGGTTGTTCATCTGTTTACGGGCGCTAGGAAGTTCCCAGTGTAATGAAACCATCATGGGATTTGCACGTGGGGTGTAGAGCTGCTGGTATTAAATCTCACATCATTACTGCTGCAATTCCACTGGCATGAGCTGGCTTCCTTAACACAAATGGAATAATGCCCACATTTTGTATATGACACTATAGCAAAGCTGAATTTGTAGGTGGTCTGCATTGGCCACCTGAGAGGGAGGAGGAAAATGGAGAATTACATGGCTGGGAACAATGCTGGAATAGCTTTACAGCCTCTCCTTCTGCTTACAGCACAGTTTCAGATGGGTCCTTCTCAGTTTTTCTTCTGTCCATGTGCCTGGCTACATGTTTATTTGGATTTTGTACATGTTTGCATGTGTGTTCACATTCATATGTAAAGCAAGTCCAGAAGAGACATGCGGTATTCCTTTATAGACCACCTGATCACACTGGTATCCTCTCAAATTGAAACCATCTTGCATCAAGCAATGAAGTTGCTTTCAGCAGAAATGTATTTTGTATTGTACCGTGCATTGACAATCGTGCTCAGCTTCACAAAAATGTATTTCTCTAAGCCCAAGGTCAGTTTAAACTGGTTCCCCAGTATATGCATTTTTAAATTCCCTGGCAATCTCTTTTTATTTCCATGTCCAGACAAGCATGTGGGTTTCTTAGTGCCAACAAAACATAGAAATACGGTTTGTATGTAGATTTAGCCAGGGAAGGATATTAGACTGAGCTGGCTTTTGGTAGGAAGCCATTCTGGCTTTTTTTTTTTTTTTTTTTTTTTTTAGGAAAACTCTAGAGATGTTTGAATAATCCTTATACTAACAGATGTCACCACTGGGAATCTGTTTTACTTTTACAGCTCTTTATTGGAGTGACTTGCTGGCATTTTTGGATATTTTTGAACAGTGGGTGAAACTCAAACAAGTCTGCATTGTCTTGTGCTTTGATCTGTCCCAAAGATATATTATGATGAAAGTTTCTGATAGAAATCAAGAAAAGAAAAAAACATACATTTCACCACGCATGCTCCTTTTGTGCAGAAGCATTGTTTTCTGCTTCTATAAAGAACGGACAAAAAATTTACCAAGGGTCCTTGGCTTTTGTTTCCAACACGCTGCAAATGGCTGTTTTCCTGGTCCTGGGCAAGCCCCTGAAATGGGGGACAAGGGATCGCAATGGGTCAGGGCAAACAGTTAGTCACACTCCTCCTTAGAATTGAGCCCATTGTTCCAGTAGGTTAGGCGAGTTTTCCACTGCTAATTTTAGCTGATGTGAGGAACTGTGGCCAGTGTGGCAACGTGAGTAAAGATCGGTGGTGGTGGTGAGCATGGGAGGTTGCCGAGGGGAAGGGTGGCAGTTTTGTGCCGTACCAGCCATAGCAGTTGCACATTTCTCCCCAGAGATGACATTTTTGCTGTCTTCCTCAGGGTACTGTGAGAGAAAATATTTTGGAAAAAAAATGTTGTTGGAAATACCAGCTACATATGTATTAGGAAAGTGTGACAGTAGAGTGACTCAGTAAAGCAATACCGGTGAGTGATTTCTAATGGAAAGCTAGCCTCGGGGTCGAGTCCAGAGACGTGTTCCTGCACCCTGCTGCTGATATGGACCTGTGCACAGGAAAATCTGCTGGGGTTTGGGGCTGACTTCCACTGACGGAATGAGGTGGTTACTGCTAAGGAAAGCTTGGGGCGGAATGGGACTTGGCAAACAGTGTTGCAACCAAAGAGAAATTGTTTGATGGTTCCAGTGGTGTAGGAAGTCAGAGGGACTAATTTGTATGTCATAAATTAGAAAAATTCTTCAAATGAGGTCCATGCCTGCGTAACACAGGATGCAGGTACAAACCTGAGCATTTCTTTTGTTCTAATGCTACAGGGATGCTCAGCTCCCTAAGAGAAGGCTTGAGATGTGGTTGCGCTAGAAGCTGTACAAGAGTATCTCCATATATGACAAGAGCCAGCAGATAGGTATAAATAAAAAGAGAACAAGGAAATGTAGTGGCTGTGTTGCCAGCACAACAAACTTATTCTCTGAACACTTCCAAAATCAGTGGCAGTACTGAGGAAAATAATGGTTGCCATTTTTTTGATGTAAAATCATTTTTTTTCCTTTTCATTGTCCTTCTTGCAGGTTTTCATTTCTATATCTTGCTTCATATGAAGTTAATTTAGAATTCGCAATATTCCGCCATAAAATCAGTGTAAATATTGAGCTAGAACACATGCACATGCATGTACTCACTTTCCTCAGCTAATGGTTCCCCTGGAATACAACAAATCACTTCTTAGATAATAAATGACCATTCTTTGGTACCTGCAGCTTCTCCATAACAAGGACAGAGAAATGCAAGCCATGCGTCAGATTGAGATGAGCTCAGCATTATTGCTTTCAGGTTGGCCAGCCTACAGACCATGGGTATAAGGTCCCATAGTGCCTTATAAACGTTACTGAATGAAGCTGTACTTCTCCATCTTCTTTGCAAGAGTGGAGCGATGCCTGCAGATCTCTCTGACCTGATATTTATTTAGCATCTCTGTTTTAAGGCAGGCATTTGAGGTAATCATCTCCATCCAACTTCCAAAGTTTTGCTGTAACGGCTGCTTACGATCTCTCAAGGAATCTGTCCAAAAGTCAGAGTGCAGCCCTTCTCCTGGGTGCAAACTCCCAACCTTTATCTTCTCTTGTCCTGGGAATGTATCAGTCGATCCTACATTCATGGCAGAAATGCACAAATGCTTTCCACTTTTTAGAACAAAAAGCAAGGGTTTTATATTTCCTTCTACAGAAAGACAAAGACTCCTCCTCTGCCCTACTACTAAAAAAAAACACAGTAAAAAACAAACGATCAAAAAAAAGCAGTTGTTTTTATTTCTTACTTTACACACAGAAACAATTTCCTTCTATACGGTTGCAAAAAATTTTGTTCTTCATAATGGGTGGACTTTCTGAGAGAGCGTGGTTTACTTTGAGTTAATTAGGATTTACACTCTCTTAGAAGTGCCAGAAATCTTCAGGGCTCTGTAGGGAACCTGTCTCTGGTACAACTTGATTGGTACCATTATTGCATAAATAATCTCTGAAAAGATTGCTGTCTACAAACACACAGAATAACCATGAATTAGAGCTCTGACATGCTGTTCTTTAGAATATTTTACCAAAAAGACGATTCAGAGACTTTGCACTAAAACTATCTTTACGTCTGAAGGCATGTATACAGAATGTTTACTGGTACAATAGAAGTTACCCTGTACTTTTTTTTTTTCTTTAATAATGCCTGCAGTAAAAATGGTTAAAAAAAAATAAAAAAATAAAAAAATAAAAAAAGAGATCTCAGTATGAAAACAAATCTAGAACATAGTTGTTTTTCATTTATATTAATTTTAGATTTATTATGTTCCACACAAAGGGCCCAGTTCTGCCTACCTACGAAAGTTTCATAGCCAAACTACTACAAAAATTGGACTTCACCTTAGAACAGGCCAGAATCCAGTTCAGAAATCTTAAACTGTGACCTTGTTCTTGTCAGAGGAAACCCATGTCCGTCTGACTCAGTCCTTTCCCACTGCAAAAAACGGGTGTGAGCTTTTAAACTGGTCTGGATGTAGTTTGCAGTTCCCTGTGCTTAGACTCCAGCTTTACCCTTCACGTTCAACCAAGGTTCCTCTGAAATGGCTGCAGACCGATGCCCTGCACTGTTTGGCCCGGGCTGTTCAGCTCACCCTTGTTCTGTACGACTAGAGCAGCTCTTGCAGCCGCCCCATGGCGCAGTGTGAGCAGCCTCCTCCACAGCCTCCCCGGCGGGTGCCCTGCTGCCACCAGCCCTGCGCCTTCACCCCGCAGATTCCACGGGCGGGACACTGATGCTGCGCCCAGACGGTTGAAGATGAGTGCGGAGTGCAGCTGCCGGGGGCTGGCAGCACAAAGCTGGGGATATTCGAAAGCATTTTGTAACAATTAAGGTATCTGCAAACCGCCACAGCTTTAAATAACCTTTCAATGAAACGTGCGTGCGCTCATTCCTCTCCGGGTTGCCAAGCATCTGCGCTAGCACAGCAAACAACCGGCAGGGCCGTGCAGTTATTTGCACGGCTTTATTGGTCACACTTTTCCATGAAAAAACTGCAGTGTGCTGCCTGCCTCCTGGTCTTAATGAGGCTGGCAGCCGCAAGGAGCTAAGCCAAGCCTTACCTTGCGGAGCTGGGCACTTGTATTTACAGTGTTTGGTCTGCTTATTAGGTGAAAAGCTGGAATACCTTCTTTGACATTCTGGGGCATTTCTTTTTTTTTTTTTTTTTTTTTTTTTCTTTGCTAGGTCTCTGCTGCTTTTCAGGTTTTACGTTTTGCCAGTGCCCTTTAATGCTTGTTTATGTTCAGAAGCATGAACTGCATCATAAACACTCCTGTTTTGTAAATATTTTTGGTGACGGGATTTCCTTTCAGGGACCTGTAATAGCATAGTGTAAATTTTAGACTAACTGGGAGACTTGATTTATGTTGTAAGGAGCAGTGTAACAACAGCTCCTGCTTCAATTGTCATTAAAATCCTGTTACATTTCACTTATGTTTATCTGGCTTTCCTTGGCGGTGTTGGTTAGAAAAGGCAAAAAATCTATGTGTCTGTCTGTCTCTATATTGTCAAGTCGTCACATGTGCCTTGTCAGAATAAATACACTGTCACAGTCCCTGTAATCAGCATAAAGGCAGTAATAAATAGCAAACTATTGTGATGATGATCGTGGTTAAGAAAAGGAAGTGTACGTAATTTGCAGTGCCTAAAGCTCACTTTTTGCAGAGTGGATTTGCAAATGAACTACAAACCTGATCCTTTCCTTACTGAGGTCAGCTGCAAAACTCCTGGTAATCCCACCCGAAACAAAATCGTTCGGCCAGCTCAACGCGTGTAGAAACGCGTATTGCCTTCCCCTAGCTGGTCTCCTGGTGCGGCTTTTTGCATTACAGACCGCAGCTCCAGCTAACACAAACATCACCTGAGTGAGGAACCAAATCTCGCTCACGTCGTGCAACCAGCTGTTATTCTCCAAGAGCTAAAAATGAATTTTGTCAAGCAATTTATCTGCAAATGTTTTATACTCACAGGTGCGCTAAGAATTGCTAACTCCGGGCAGGGAAAGGCTGCCCCCCACACCTGCAGGGGCCAGCCACGGCCGCTGCTCTCGGTGCCCAGGGGTGTGTGGTGCCCTTGGGTGCCCAGGCCGAGCGCCTCACTGCCCACCCGACTCACCCTCTTTTCCAAAGAGCTGGCTGCAGCCTCAGCCGGGTGGGAGCAGTCAGTGGGCTCGCATTTTTTGTGGGAAAATGCTTTTCAGAGGAGCCAGGTGAATTTTTCCCCGCAGGCTGTGGAGTTGAATGCTAAAGGAAGATTGTGAGCTGCCTCCCCCCGCTGCTTCTTTGTCCTCCTTTTTTTTTTCCCCATCTCAACCTAGTGCTGGGCCCCAGGAGGCCCACGAGCACACAGAGCTTCCTACTGAGGTTGTCACTTGACTGACAGCAGAAAGCTTCTGGGGAGATGGACGAGCACGAGTGGGTGGACATAGGAAAATGGAGAAAGAAAAGAGAGAAAGGAGCGGTGTCCGGCAGAACCCCAGCCCTTCTGGGCAGCGAGGCATCGCAGTGTGCGTGCTGGGTCGGCGACTGGGCCAAACGTAAAGCAGCTACTGGTGCACAACGTGTGTGTGAAACAATTCTGTCCAGCAGAAACTGCTGCTAGAAATGCTGTTGGCTGCGGGGATGCGCTCAAGACAAACCACGTGTGCCAGTGGCCAACTTTTGGTACGCTCGTCTATTCCCTTGGTGTTTAGGGATCCAGTAGGATCCAACGCTCAGCCTGGCGTGGCACGTGCTGAAGGCGCAGATAGGTTCACATAGGCTCCAGGATGACAAACAGACGAATTTCTGTCCTTGGAGCTGTGCTGAATTGGCCCTTGGCGTGGTGTAAGCGGGAGCGTGGTGTGTGGAGGTCGGGTCAGTCCCCGTGGCAGCTCCCTGTGCCCGCAGCGGGTGGGCAGCGGGACGGCTGCGCCCTTCGGGGCCGTTAACAGAACGTAAGGGGTCTGGCGGCTGAAGGAGCGATTTAAGGAATAACTTTTGATGTCGGGTACTTCGCTGCAGCGGGGAGTTACTTGGTGAAGCTGCGGACAGAATTTAGGCCGAGTATCGATGACATCTGTCGAAACCAAGCTGCGCTTTTACGATCCGTTGAAATGACGGAAAGTATGGAAATTGTGCTTACTTTGGCAAGGCTTCTTAAAAGATCCTTTTCTTAGAGCCAAAACGTAGCGGGTTTAGTAGAATTGTGAACGTTTCATTTATTACATTTGCAGCTGATTTACTTTGTGTTTATTTTACGTGAAAAATTTTAACCAGTTAAAATCGCATCGATATACCAGAGATATTTCAAAGGGTTCCAAATATCTCGAGCTTTACGACAGGTGACTTCCCTGGCACGGCGACCACAACAACCTGGCCCCAAAAAAGGGACTTCTCGGGGCTCCGCAGCGCTCAGGGGCCGCGCCAGGGGGCGGGCCGGGACGCCCCTCACAAGATGGCGGGCGGGCGGCGCGGCCCGGCAGGTGGCGCTGCTGCCAAGCGGTGGGTCCGGGCGGGGCGGGGCGGGGCGGGGCGGGGCGGGGCGGGGCCGCTCCCGGTGCGGGTGGGCGGGGCGGGGGGCGGGCAGGGGGCGGGGCGAGCGGCGCGGGGCGGGCGGCGATTGGCGGCGGGGCGTGACGGGCGGGCGCTGCCCCGCCCCCCGGGCCATGCCGTGCCTATGCCCGCCGCGCGGCCCGCGGGCGGCGATTCCGCTGGGAGGGAGCGGGCGGCGGCGGCATGGCGGGGCTCCGGGTCTGCGCCCTGCTCCCGCTGCTCGTCGGCGTCTGCGGCGCCGTCACCGGCTCCCGGGTGTACCCCGCCAACGAAGGTGAGGCGGCGGGGCCCCGCTTTGCCGGCTGGAAAGTTGGGGGGCGCGGTTTGGGGTCCCGCAGCGTTGCTTCGGGGTCCCGCAGGTTGCTTCGGGGTCCGTGGGCGGCCGGGACTGACCGTGTTGTGTTTGTGCCTCCCTCTCCGCAGTTACCCTGCTGGACTCCCGCTCGGTGCAGGGCGAGCTGGGCTGGATAGCGAGCCCCCTGGAAGGAGGGGTAAGTCCCGCGGGGTACGCGGGGGGTTGGGGGGGTCTGGGGGCGCCCCTTGTGGGCGGCGGTCGGGTTCCTTCTTCCCCGGGCTCCCCAGGGAATCGCTCCTTGTTGGGGAAACTCCACGCTGCCCTGGATGGCTCCGTCAAGAGCCGAAGGGGCAGAGGAGGGGCTTTGGGGTTAGCAGAGCGGCTGAGGCGGGGGTTTAGGTGCCGGTCTGGACCGAAATGCCGGCGGGAACGCCGTCCGCCCTGCAGTCATCGCATCCCCGGGCCGGGCTGCGTCCAGCCGGGGCAGCGGGACCGGTGCCCGCAGAGCTCGTGGCCGGCCGCGCAGGTGTCGCGCCGGGGGCTGCCGGCAGCCCGTGTTCCCCCGTCCCAACGGGCAAACCCAAGCGCCCAGAGCTCGGCGGTGCAGCACTGGGGTCTCCTGTTACGTGCTTTTGTAAAGAGATGATTCGTAAGGGGCTGCTTGAATTCGCCGCTCGGTTGCGATGGGATGCCGATAAGGCTCATGCATAGGTGGCTGGGGCTTGGAGCGGCTTTGAGGGAGCTGCAGACGAGGCAGCTCCGCTAATTTCGCCCCGTGTCGGTGTCGGGGCACCTCACTGCCCTGTGCCCCGTCCCGCGGGGTGCCTCCGTGCGAAACTCCTGGGAGCACCGGGCTTGGACGGAGCTGGGGGGCCCGGGGGAGCCTGTGCTGCCTGGGCTCTCCTGAGGCTTCTTAATAAGCAATTAGGAAGGCTTGCTCTTCCTTAAAGTGAATGATTTAAGAAAAATGCCAGCAAAGCACCCTAAACGGTAATTTAAAAACAAAAAAACCCACCCAACCAAGTAACAAAAACTCAAATCCTTTTAATATTAAATGAATAAAGCAGCTTAGTATGCTCAAGGGAAAGTAACTAAGTGAAGCTGATTGAAAAATAAGTGCTGAGAGATCGGGACCCGTGCACAGCAAAGCACTGGGTTCTTCAGGAAACCTGCAAATTTAGTTTTGTGTGTGTGTGTTCCCACTTGTAATTAGATGGAGAGCTAAGGAAACAGCAGCGGGTGGAAGGAATCCGACGTTGCGTTGGCTGGTGATGCATTATGCATAAGCTCTGAATAGCCATAACATGGGAGAAAGGGGGATTGTTCTGCTCCCCCATTGTTGTTCTGCATGAACTTGATACAGCCCTGGCTCGGCAAGCCGCTCTGTCCCCAGACCTCGGCGTTTGACAGGGGACTGGCAGGGCCGCTGCTGGCAGCAGGCGTTTGTCCTTGTCTTCGGATGGGGTGGGAAGGTGCAGCCCTGCCCTAAGGAGAGCATCCCTAATCCTGTGCCCCCAAAAGGCCAGGCATGAGGACGGGCTCTGTTGTGGGGCTCTCCAAGGGATGCCCGTCCTATACGTCAAAACAGGACCCGGTGTATAAGTTTTATTAAGTCAGTAGCGAATAGATGACCGGGGACAGCTGTATATTATTAATAGCTGTTGGTTTCTCCCTCCCCCCCCCCCCCCCCCCCCCAATGCTTCCTCTGGAAGCTCCATGCAAGCTGGAGAAGGAAATGTGTGCTCTTCTTGTGGACGTGACTCGTTTCACTAAACCTACATACGTGTGTTCTATTTTTAAGCCAGTAGTGAAAAATTTAAGAGTACATGGTCTGTCTCTGAGATGCAGTGCTTGGAAAGCATTTGCTTTGACTTCATATGCTGCAGATTTATTTCAAGCAGCAGCAGTGAACTCTTTTCTTTATCTTCCCGGGAAGGCTCTGTCCTTTGGAGCCAGTTTTTCTTGAGCTGCATGCACCTTTTTGTGTCTTACAAAAGATATTTTTCTAGATCTGTATATACCAGGCGGTTCCTGCGGTGCGAGGGTTGTGTGAATAAGAAGGGCTACAGATAAACGTAGTCATTTAGCAGTGACTAACTGTAATCAAATATATAGGAGCCCTGGAGGAATTAGTGAATTGCATTATAAATATAATTAATGATTTACTCTTGCATTTCACAGTTGAAAAGCAGGTTTTGTGTCCAGAATGTTTTATTCTGCATCATTAAACCGTGGGAAGAGTTGAATTATAAAAGTTAACTTTTTCTTTCAAGCTGAAATTACAGCTCTGACCACATACTTAGTTACAAATCATTTGCAGTGGCTGGAAATTTTGGGGCTGTGGTCATTTTCAGCTCTGGCAATACGATGCGCTCGGGTTTGGTTTGTGTATGTGTGCTCCCGAAATGCGAAACGCTTCTGCTGGGAGTTGGGCGTGTTGAGAACCCGATCCCAGACTTGCTGAATTTAGTTGTAGCCTGCCCATTGACCTCAGCGGTCTCTATTGAATCCTAGAGCGGCATCCTCCATTGTCTGAACGTAGCAAAGGAAATCCCATCAACAAGTATTGTTTCCCTCTGCTTCTTCCTTTCCCTAGTACCACACACAACAGAGGTAGCGTGGACAGTCCGAAGATAGGCGGAATGGCAAGTGATGGATCATAAGGACAGTGCTGTAGCAGTGAGCTCCGCTGTGGCAGCTGTAAATTAAACAGCTCTGTCCTCTTACTACAATGTGTTGCGCTTTACATTGATAGATGACTTTTTAAGATTTGTTTTTTCCTTTTTCTGTGAAAAGGAGTGACACGCTATCGAGTCCCCCCCGCTTTTGCTTTAATTTGCAGTTATCTCGAGGCAGTAAATAAAATATTGTTCTCTCTGCTCCTAGTGACTCATGGTGCTAACTACTGTCATCCTATAAACGGATTCAGCTAAGCTGGAATCTTTTTAAGTAAAAATCACTTGCATAAGAGCAGTCCTTGTGAGAAGAATGCAGGATATTATACAAGAAGCCCCTTAATGTTAAGAAGGCTGCTGTTTATCAAAGCCACGGCTTCAGTAGTTCTGAAAGGCACTTCTGGGAAGACTCTCCAAAGTTACTGCTGTTTTTTTCAAGGATAATTTTTATATGCTTTATTGTATAGCTTGCAAACCCAGGCAGTATGTAGTCATTCTCCAATACACTTTTTTTAAAAAAAAAAAAGTTTGTTTTTTTTTAATACCAAAGCACTGTGGGGGTTTTGCTGGAAAGCTCTGTCTCTCTTGCTAATGGCCCTACTGCCTCCTTTCTTCTCACCCCAGGAAAGCACTGTAGTAAACTTTGCTTGATAATACTAAATACAAATAAAAATAATTTAAAAAAAATCAAAGCTTTTGTTTTTGTTTTCTTTCCCTTTATAAGTTCCTCATCCTGAAATGCTGATTTAGGGCCAGATGTCTTCTTTGCATACCTTCCTTGGATTGCTGTATTTTTGTTGTGAATTTCCTGTTAGTTTCACACTTCTGAAGAAGGTGCCTGAACTTGATTGAGGGGTGCAAGAGTTTGAAAGCATGCTGCTATCCTTGAACCTTCTGGTTTGTTTTAAGAATATAAATTTGATGGTATTTACTGAGACTTCTTGAGGACAAAGGTGTGTCCTTCTTTTCGCACCTTGCCAGTAATAAGCAGCTTTGTTTGGATAGCAGTGCTATGGCAGCGTGCTGGTAGAGCAGTGGTGTGGTCTCCTTGCCCATCCTTCCACCCACAAGTGCCACCCAGGCCAAGGACCTGGTTCTTCAGAGAGCTGCTCGGCCCAGCTCCACAGCAGAGGCTGCTCCATCTGCGTGCCTGGGATGTTGCTAGCCCAGCTTTGGAAGGTTTCAGAACTAATAAGGGGTGGCTTAACAGCTTAAGATCCATGGTAGCGATGCCAGAAATGTGGACGTTAATTTTGCTGTGAAGCTCTGTTACTCCATTTAATCCTGATGTATTTTTCTTCTCCTTTCCCTCTTCGCAGTGGGAGGAAGTGAGCATTATGGATGAGAAAAACACTCCGATCCGCACCTATCAAGTCTGCAATGTGATGGAGCCCAGTCAGAATAATTGGTTACGAACTGATTGGATTCCCCGTGAGGGGGCTCAGAGGGTATATATTGAAATCAAGTTCACGCTGAGAGACTGCAACAGCCTGCCAGGTGTCATGGGAACTTGCAAAGAGACTTTCAACCTCTATTACTATGAATCAAACAACGATAAGGAGCGTTTTATTCGAGAGAGCCAGTTTGCCAAGATCGACACCATCGCCGCTGATGAGAGCTTCACCCAGGTGGACATTGGTGACAGGATCATGAAGCTGAATACAGAGATACGGGACGTGGGACCTCTCAGCAAGAAAGGGTTTTACTTGGCTTTTCAGGATGTCGGAGCCTGCATTGCTTTGGTGTCCGTTCGTGTTTTCTACAAGAAGTGCCCGTTGACAGTTCGAAACCTGGCACAGTTTCCAGACACCATTACCGGGGCTGATACATCCTCTCTGGTGGAGGTTCGCGGCTCCTGTGTCAACAACTCGGAAGAGAAGGATGTGCCAAAAATGTACTGCGGGGCAGATGGTGAATGGCTGGTGCCCATTGGCAACTGTCTGTGTAATGCTGGCTATGAAGAGCGTAACGGCGAATGCCAAGGTAAGATGAGCCATATTGTCCTTTTCATTAGGGCTTAGTAGAATGCATAATTGAATCGGAGATGAGAGTAAATGGAATAAAGCCAGTAATTAGCAGCCCCTACGGGATGCAGTGGGACAGAGGGGCTTAATGAAGAAGTCCAGTAGCTCCAGGTGGCAAGGCAAAGAATCATACAGTGCAAAGCAAATGATACTGCCGTAATAGGCAGAAGGCAAAATGCACTTTCTAGCAGGCACCTCAATTTGAATTGGCTCACAGCAGTCACCAAAATGTGAATGACTGCAAAAACAGCTCAGCTGAGCTGCTGTCCTTTAAAGAGAGAACTCTTAAGTTTTATCTGGAGTGAGCTTTGTTAAGCACAGGAAACTCTGACAAAGTTTCCCTTGGATAATGCAGTGGGTGAGAACAGAGTCGGGATGGGGGAGTGGAACAGGAGCTTTAGCTGGATTACTTTCCCATTTTAGGAAGGGGAAGTCTTTGGTGTTTTACTTGTTGCAAATTTTTTGAGTGCTAAATAACCTTTTGATATTTGACACCGCTGCCTTTGTTAAATATTTTAATTTCTCAGAGGGTCTCCATTGTTAGCTTAATAATAGAGGTGCTAGGATACTCTTAAAAATGCAAAAAGTCCCCCTCCCTCCCCCTATCCTGTGCCCTGCTGAATTAGGGATTAAAGTTTGTAGAAAACACAGATTATCCTAAAAAAGAAGGGGAGGCAGAACAACACCTTAAAACCTATGTTCTATTCACTTCCCCTTCCTGGAAAAATAAATAGTAGAAGGTTAAGGTAGGAGAGAAGAGTTTATAAATAAAATATCTTTGGCCTCAGCTTCTAAACTCTTGCTTGTGTAAGCATAAATTAATATCAAACTGGAATGGCTTCTTGCACAGTTCAGTGGCCTTAACTTTCCTGGGTACTGAATTGAAGGTACTCAGCTCCTTAATGGATTTGAACCTGTTTTTTGTTGTTGTTGCTTGTTTTTTTGTTTGTTTTTTGGTAAAGGTGTTTTGGATCCCAGTGTACCAAATGTATTGGCCTCACATCCTCTTGGTGCATTTTTCGCAGGTCATTGACACAGAAAGAGGTAGCAAAGCAAGCAACTGACCGCCTTTGTGCTAGACTCCCAAGAGAACAGAGCCTTTTGAATGTTCTGCTTGATTTCTTTTAAATGATAATTTACAGTCAATATGGAGTTCCCTATTACACGTTAAAATTAAGCTTTGGCAGGAAAAAAGCACCAAGTATAAACCTCAGCCTCCATTTGAGCAGGATTGCCATGGGCTGTAGTGAGAGCTGAAAAATGAGCAGCGCGATGAGGGGGCATCCTGTTTGGCTTAAATTACTACCTATGGAGTCCTGCGAGACAGAAGCTTGAAAAGAAAAGCTGTGTACGATGAAAGATGCAAATCCATGGACGTGGTACTGAATGGGTGCTGCTGAGGAGAGCCATGGGTGGCTGAGGAGGTGTTGTTATCCTCAAATAGATCCGTAACTTCCAGCAAAGCTTCTCCACACATTTACAGCCTGGGAAGTGAGAGGAGGAAGTGAACGGGGGGATGTGTTTTGGTTTATTGCTCGGAAATTGTCCTGCCTTCTCCTGAAGGCCTGTTGGGTCAGCCTCGGTCACGCTGGTTGACACAGATCTAACACTTCTCCTCTTCAGCGGCCTGGACGTGATGAGCTAATTGCGCAGCAAGCGCTGCCATGTTCAAGGGAAGGCACTCGGGGTTTGCTGGTGGGCAGAGGTGATAGTGGGCTGCTTTTTCACTTATTCTTTTCTGTTGTTGAACTGAGAAATGAATGTGTCAGGTCAGGTTACCTGCCGGCCCTTAGCTGCAGCCGGGAAGGCTGGGGCTCAGGAAGCCCGGCGGTTGGGTTCCCAGGCTGGAGGCAGATCAGGTGGCATCGCTCCTAGAGCAGGGGAAGAAACTTTGTCTCTTGGATTCATTCGCCGGAGTGGAGCCGGCCTGTGCCAGCTCTTCTCAGAGGATTCGAGCCAGCAAGTAATTGGAAAGCGCTAAGCCCATTTCATCAGTGGTTACTTGCGGTTTTCTTTTCCTAACATCTGCCGTTCTCCAGCCAGAACGGCTCACCGGGAAGCTCCTCGAGCTCCTGAAGCCGAGCAGAACCACGCGGCTGGCTCGGGCCTCCAGCAAGGTGGTGACGGCAGGGCGGCCTCCGACACCGCGGGGTGAGCCTCCCCTCGCCCTGCGCCCTGCCCTGTGTCACGGCGGAGCCAGTGTTCTGCTCTGTAGCCTGCTGGAGGGAAGCGAGGAGGATTCCTGTGGATTTGGAGCACGGACGGGGCGGAGGAAAGAGGCTGAGCCTGTGAAAGGCTGTAGAAGGGTGCCGGGCTGGGCCCGGGGCTGGTGAGCAGGTTCCACCCCAATTGTTTTTCAATAGGCCGACTGCGGCAGGATGAACACAAGGAAAGGTCAGAGGTTGTCCGTTCCCTCATCCATCTTCCCCTGTGATCCTCGGGTGGGAGTTAGGATTGATTAAGATCTTAAAAGTTTGACAAGAGCTTGGTGGGCAGGAGTGGTTGGGGCCGGAGGAGCAGGGGCTGTGCTCCCCCTGCTCCCCTGGGACCAGCCTCCAGCTGCGCAGCCCCGCAGGCCCCGGGTGGACTCGTTCCACCCTCTGAGTGCTGTGTAAGGAGTGCTGTCCCTGGAGCTGCTTTTGCTTAATTTCTGCTGTGTGTAGGAGAAAAATAATGGGAAGCACTTCACTTCTGAAGTGGCTCCTGTAGTGGGCATTAATGACTCTCTGACCTTGGCGAGGATTTATTTAAAATAAAAAAATAATTGTGTGGTATGGAGGTGTTTGATTACACAAAGCCTGTCCTTCATTCAAACAACTGCTGTTTTTTTTTTCCAGCAGACTTTGATCATCTTACTGAACATCCGTGTATCTACATCTATATGCATGTGCATATATATATGTGCGTGGAAAAGCAGAGCGGGAAGGGAAAGAAGCAAAGTATTTAATTCATATTTATTTGAGAAACTTCACAGGTGTAACAAGGGTGGTTCCGTAACATTGTCTCGATAAGTAAAAATGCCAGATGAGCACTGATTCTTTTCTTACAGCTGCATTTGTAGCTGTGAACTCAGTACAAAAAGAGAGCTTCCTATTGTTCTCTTTTTTTTCCTGTATTTTTTTTCCCAAAAATTCTCGTGCTAATGGCTGTCCATTCAGGAGAGCGAAAATGTGGAATAGTGTTGATCGAATGAGAAACTATCCTGACTGGCGACACATCTTAAGGCTAAGGTAATTAGTGCTTTAGGGTAAAGTTGAGACATGAAGTTATTCTAAAATTTGCTTGTATGTATCATTGTTATGCAGATTGTTTTGTTACACATTAATATATTGTGGTTTGCATTTAGTTATGATTTCCTCATGATAAACTGCATATCTTTTTATCTCAAACATTGAAGGGGGAAACAAGCAGGAAGGGAGAAAAGACAGATTAAAGAAGCAATAGACTGTAGCCATCTGTGATGATTTTGATGCTGTGAAATTACAAATCTCAATTTTAGAGCTGCCATTTAGTATAAATATGTGAGACAGTTGAGATTTTTACTGTGATATTGTAAAGGTTATGAGAGCCAACAGCTTTGTCTTCATCTACACTTGCTTTTTTGAGTTGTGAATTGGCCAATTGGCAGAAAATCCAGTGTCATTTAAAATATGGCTCAATCCCGTTCTCATATCACTGCTGTTTTTAGAATTTTCCTTCTAACTTTGATAAAAGCATCCCTAAGAAGTAATAATTTGAATGATAAGATTCTTTTTATCTCAGAGGCTTTGAAGAGTGACTGTGATCATTGAGAGCAGCAGTTCAGTTTATATCAGAAGACTACAGTCTAATTATATTCTTTTCTGTGATAAGATTTTTGGATGGTGGGTTTTGTCAGGGTGGGGAAGTGAAGCAATTTGTGTGTGCTTTCCCATTTTAGTCATAGACAACTTTTTTTGTCAGAATAACACTGATGAACAGTCTGGCTGCACAAAAGGGTAATCAGAAGGGTGACTAAGACTGTACTGATTTGAGATTCCAGAAAGATTTTTGTTTTTTTGGGGGGTTGATTATTTTTGGCAGGGGGGAAAAAATGCACAGACTCAACATGTTAAGCTTTAAATGGAGCTGAGAAGAAGGAAGCTACCAGGAGGGGCATGGGAGCAATACTGAAACACAGTCTGTCTGAAACAAATTCAGCTGGTGCTTCTCTCTTCAAGAAGTGATTTGGTTATATTATGTTCTGGTGGAGCTCAACAGATCTTCCAAGGGTTGCTCCTTCAGTGATTTATTTTCTATTTTTTGTTATCAACTAGGGTATGTTATGATCCTTCATTTAAATGTCCTGCAGGTTCTGTAATGCTTTTATTCCTCGCCGGCCCCTTCAGAAGTCAAGCCACTGTTGTTATCAAGCAATTGTTCCTTTATATGTTTCTTGGAGAAAAGCTCATACTTCTTATCTCTGAATTGCTGACAAAATTGCTGCTGCTGCATAGGAGAGCAACACCTGCTCATTATTCTGCACGTTTTTGGTAAAGAGGCAGCTCACTCCTCACTATTGAAGACAGATGAGCTGTTGTAGTATGAATTTCGTGGTAGTTCTGGGTAGTCCTTGATGGGGCATATGACAATGTTTCTTTTGGTTGTTGTTGGATTTAAAAAAAAAAAAAAACAAAAAAACAACAACTTTCCAGACAACTTGTCTTGTGTGTGGTGACTTCAGGATTTAGATCTTGGCTGTGTAAGGGTTATTATCTGTCTAATAACATGCTCCACTGAGCTTGGTCTTTATTGCATTTGTGAGAAATGATTAAAGAAATGCTCATCAGTACACTTCAGTCTTTGGAGGCTGCATCAAAAAGCCCCCCAAACTTGTGAGATGAGTATCTTATCAGGTTTCGTGCCATTATGCCACATCCTTTTGATATGTTTTGGGGAGCAGGTGAGGTCACCCAGTTTTGTGAATCAGAGACAATTAACACTCCCACGACTAAATGGACACTTTATGAATATTCAGAGCCTGTTTCACCTCCCTGGGAAGCAAACACTTTGGTTCCCTTCTCTTTCCTCCGGCTGGAGACTGAGGAAGCTCTCCCTGTGAAGGGGGATTGGCAGCTGTCAGGCCATTTCGTCTTTTGCATGCAAGCAAACTCCTCATTTACATCTTTTGTATACACCCTCATGCAAAGTAGCACACCCATTTCCCCATTTCACAAAGGAGATAAGAGCTTCCTTTGGAAACGCCAGCCAAAATCTCCTTCTGTTTATGCGAAGCTCAAAGATCTGGATTTTATGCAAATGGCATTCCGTTTTGATTTAAATTCTTTGTTTAAGAGAGAGTGTAATACTTGCACAGCGTGCTCCTTGTGTCCCGGGTCTCCTCCCGACTATGACGGATTGTCGCTCTTCCCCCAGTCTCTGCAGCCCGCTTCCAGCCGGCGTGTGGGAAAGTGCCGTGCTCCAGCGCCCTGGGCTTGTTTGGGAAACGATTGCTGGAGGTGCCAGCAGCGCTGTCTGTCATGGCTGGTGGGGCCGCGGGCTTCTGGCTGTGATCCCCTCTAGCTGCTTGCCGGGAACCACAGGGCCCTTCTGTAGCTACAGCCTCAGCCGGGGGAATGACCCACATCAGGCAGCAGCATCCCTCCTGCCCCAGAAGTGTGCACAAACACACATAACGCCCCAAAAGCATTACGCTTCACGGTCTTTTCTGTGCCTTGGATCGAGGCTCGGCTCAGCCCTGGTGCGGTGCTGTTCATGTGGCTGGCCTGGCTGCAGGAGCGGGCTTGGCCCGTGGTGGTAGTCTGGTGCACAGGGGACGAGGCGGCTGGTAGCACTTGGGTAAACATGCACAAAGGAAGCTGCTGTCTTTATTTATCGCACAAAAATAATCTGTGAGAAAAGTTCTGCTTTCCTAAGCCTCATGATTACACAAGAACCCATGTTTTGTTTTATTTTTGGTTTTAGTGGCTTTCTGTTCTTTTTAACTTTTCTTTATTTCAACTTTACTGAAAATTGCCTTTGGCTTGAAATAAAGCTGAGGCTCATTAAATGCTCCCAAAACACAGGCTTGTTCAGAACGGATTTGTTGAAAGGTTTATTGATATAAGCTAGAACACATGCTGCATGAATGTACTGTATTTCTTTAAAGTACTAGTTTTCATTTTGTGTCTTTATAAATCAGTGGTATGAAATTAGGACCTTGATTGTGTTGGGGCTACATCCTATAACAAACCAAAGGGAAAAAGAAGGTTTGGGGGGGTGGTGGTGTTCTTTCTTTCCTTTTTTTTTTTTTGATGCCCAATTAGTGTTTAACTTGAAGGTAATTTCACAGGAGTAGTAAAGGGTGCAGTGTGAAACCTGGTGGCATAATTAAATGGAGGAAAGGCTCTTTAAAACAACAAAGGAACGTGCAAAAACTTTGGTTTTGCCCTAATAGTCACCCAGAAGGGGAGACCATGCTGTTTAAAGTACAATATGGATGGGCTATTAAGTTTTTTTTTTTTTTTTTAAAAAAAAAAGCCAGACTGTACAGTTATTTGCTTTAGTTCCATTAGTATGGTCTGTTTTTGCTTTTGTATTTTTGGGGGTGGGTTTAAATCTCAGTGGGTGTATGTAGACCAACTTAATTTCAGAGATCTGTGTAGCGGAGGGGGTGTATTTACTGGAGTCCTGCTGCAGGAAGGCACGTGTTGCAGAGGTCGTGCTTTCAGCAGGCTGGGCAGGGGTGGCACTCCTGGGGAGGAGGAGGAGGAGGATGATGACTGATGGTCTCCTGCTGGAGGTCTCCTGCTGGAGGATGGAGGGAGGAAGGTGAGGTGCCTTCCCCAGAGGCACATGGGGTGGCTGTGGCTGAGACAAGGCCAGAGGGAAGCCTGTCTGGTTCTGCCTAGACACAAGAAAGCTTTTTTTTTTTTTTTTAATTTTCTTTTCCCCCCTCCTCACTTATCAAAAGGATTTGGTCACCTTCTCCTCATAAGTTGCCAGTCTTGCATGCTGGAACTCCTTAAAATGCTGTTTAAATAAGGCAATTGATAACTATCATTTCTCCTTGTATATGTGGATACTTTGTACAGCCACAGTTCAAAGCTGCAGTACAGTGTCTTAATTACCCAGATAATCCTGTTTGCTTGTATTTTTAAACTATGAAGCGCTGGGTAATTATTCAATTCTTAATAGAAGGCAAATGGCAATGTAAACAATAATTAGGATGTTAGACTAATGCGCTTCAAAGCAAATTGGATTTTTTTTCATACCGTTCAGCATGAAGTCCCATAAAGCTAACAATTTAGTGGCAAGGAAACAAGTTCCATTTTGTTCATATTTTATGGCATTATCTCTCCGCACTGCGTTCCTGTGAGTAACTGTCTGCGCTAGCACGGGCTGGCCTCCTGCTGCTCCGTGCGGGCCCTGTGGGCCGAGGCCCGGCATCCCAGCCACCCGCCGAGCTCCCTGCTTGGACCCAAAGTCAAGCTGGAGCTTTTTGAACTTTGAAGGCAGGATCATGTGCCATGGGTAGAGCTACAGCCTCTTGTCTCCAGCTTGGAGGGCTCTCCTAGTTGTCACAGCTTGTCTTCGGTTTTGCTCGGAGAGTAATGCAGGCTGCAAATGCTGACAGAAAATACTTGATTACTTGAGATACTTGTCTGTGGATGTACCAAGCAAGATATGTTCCTTCCACAAGATTTACAGACAGCTAATTAAATCCTGTTGTATCCATACCTGGCACTGCATGTAGCTGGTGATCGAAGTCTGTGTGATGGTAGCAGAGGCCTCAGTCAATACCGCTGCTGCTTTCCTGAATATTTCCCTTAATATTTTAATAATGCCTCTGTCATGCAGAGGGCTTTGTCTGGCCTCTGCTGTGCCTCCTCATTGCTCCGAATGGCTTCAACAATCAGCATTATTTTCTTCATTGTCGACTTTAAGAGAGGCCAAAACGTTCTTCAGCACTGATGCTGGAGGAATTGAATTACAGAAACTTAATTTTTCAGTAGACTTCATTTTTATTCTGAGAAGTGAGCGAGTGGGGGGGAAATCAGTGGAGTACTTGAAGAGGTTTTAGTTGCATTTTTTTGATACTAATGCAGGCTATCTTTATTATAAAGTGTTACTTAAAGGGTGTGGATTTCTTTATTTTAAGTCCCAGAGGCCTCTTGCCAGGCCACATTGTAATAGCATTAATTAACGAGTCTGTCTTTCCGTACATAAAACATCTCTGTCTGGGGAGCTGAGGAGCGCTGTCAACCAAGGCTTCTGTGAACTTGGTGCTTGAATTCATTTGTTTTTGGGTTTAAGTGTTTTCTGTAGTTGAAAAAGACATCTCTGCTTTGAAAACAGTTTCCTTTTGAAGCTCCTGGCCCGGCAGCACCTGGAGCAGCCGGTAGGCATGGTTGTGTGTTGAAAGGACTGGATCAATACCTTCCTCTCCAGCTCCTGGGCTGGGCAGCACTGGTGGCTCTGGGCCCCTGCCCCAGCCTGTTTTGGGGCACCATCCATCACAGGGACACCCAGCTGGGATGGCGTGAGCCAGTGCCTGGGCTCTTTTGAGGGTGGCCATTGGAAAATGGATCTGAGGAACTGACAGCTTCGGAAAAATCAATTTTTATTTTTTTTTACCTTTTTTTTTTCTTTTACTGCTCATGCAATTCTGGAGAGGATTAGAGAAGAAGGAAGGGAGGGCTAGGAGATCAATAGGAGGGCACAAGTTGCCTGAACTACTCTTCAGATGTTGGAGTACTGCGTTTTGTTGTACTTAGCCAGAGTGTGTAGAAGATATCTTTTGGGCTTTTTCAAGAGACAAGTAAACAGAAATTAAGAAGGTGTGTGAGTAGTCCCTACTGTTTCAGAGAGATGCTTGGGGGCAGCGGCTGCTGGATAATTACAGCAGGAGGTGCTTAGATGCAACTGTGTTTGCTGACAAGCTGAAGAAGATGGTTCTGGCTTCCCCAGCCTGGTGTGTGCGCCTTAAAACCCACGCTGGTACCTGCTGGTAGCTGTGGGTCAGCTCCTCTGCCCCTGCCCTTGGCTCTCTGGTCCCCAAACTTGTGTGTGCTGACAAAAGCCTTTCCAAAGCTTTTGGGCATTGCCCCAAGACTGTGACCTGGGTGCCCTCCTGCTGGCAGAGACAGACCCTCCTCGAGAGCTGTGGTGAGAGTCCAAGACTCCTCCTGTATCCAACAACGTTCAACCAATGAACAAATGATTGCAGTGCCCCCAAATTGCACCTGAGCTATTCTGAAGAGGAGACAATTTCTTGGGAGGCTTCCTGTGGTCTCGCACAGCAGAGATGCTAGGAGATTAGCTAAACTCTGTTGTTGTTTCTTTTTAGTGGCTTTGGTATTTGCATTTTGCACACCTGCCAACCTCCTCTTAATCTCTGAAGTACCATAACACAGTTATTAGGTTGACACATTTTGTCCACTCGTAATTAGTTCTTGGATTTCCTCGTTTATTTTTGTGGTGATCAGAAGTGTCCAGGGTAGAGCTAACAAGACAGTTGAAATCAGGACAAGGTCCCTGTACACGCTCCACCTGCTCATTAATCAAGGATTCTGCAGTTAATGAGTACTTTCCAGGTAATATTTAATCTCAGAGTAGCAATAGTTACATTTAATGTGAAGTAACTTATTTTTTTTTTTGCAGTTTTCTACTGAAGTCATTCCCATGGCACGCTAGAAGCCATCTCCTGCACTGATCCCAGATATCCACTCCTGTCACGCTGACTCAAATTTAGATGACTTCTGAAAATGCGTGCCAGTTTAACTATTGGTTCCAGTACTGAAGGCTGGACACGACATTTTTGTGAGTGCTGGGTGAATGTGCATACACATAGACATGGCTGATAAAGTACATTGTTCAGTAACACTTTGAGGTTCAAAGGCCTGTCTAGGTAGGGGGAAAGTTGAAAGGAATCAACAAAGATGTGAAGGCAGCATGTATAGCTTCAGGTGCGTCATTAATCACCCGTGAGAGTATTTCCATTCTTTTGGCTGAATCTGCCTGTGCGCAGATGCTTTATCCATCTAGGTGATTCACCTTAAAGTTCTTAGTGCATCTTTGAAGACGAGCGCTTGGTACCTGGTTTTAATGTACCCAGAATTAATGTACCCAGTGACCTTGAATTCAATGCACCTAATAGCTTGGGAAATTGAGCTCAAAGGGTTTTGGGCACTATGAAAGCACCCATTCATAGTTTTAGGGTGGATAAAGGACTTTCCTTTGTGAGAGAAAGGAGAACAAAATCCTGCATGTCACCTGCAGCGGAGCTCGGAGTGACAGCAGAAGGGACAGGAGCACTGAGCAGGCAAGAGGCACTGACGGCTGGGAGCGGTGAGCAGCGCTGGCTCCCAGTGGAGGCTGAAGCAGGTGCACGGCAGGTCTGATCCAGCGCTGCAGGGCCACAACTGTGGAGACCTGCTCTTGTTTTAACATGATTGGTGCAGTCCCAGAAGCAGTATGTGGCCTTACTGAGCATCGTGTCTCCTTCCTTCAAGGCTGCACTGGATCAGTGACTGTGCAGAGCTGGTCTTTTGGGTTCAGGATGAGCTGTAATTGGTGTATGGAAGTGTGAGGTAAGGTCCCCTCTCCATCTTGCCTGTTTCGTTGGAGTTTGGTTTGTTCTTTAATGCAGTCTGAGGAGCTCTGTAGCCATGACTTGCACCGAGTTTTTAGCTGCTGCCTGCTCACTGTGGGTATGTTCAGGAGATGGAGCTCTGCCTACCATGTTGGTTTGCTTCTTAAAAGGTCACTATTAACTCCTTTCTTGTGGTTGTGCATTTAGCTAACCTTCTGCAGGGATCATGGTAATGTGACCTCTCTATATACCTGTATTAAAGTTTGAGTTAAAAATGCACTGTAGCAGAGCAAAAACCAGACATTTTTCCGTGGGATTGTTGAGCTCTTTGCGAATGCCAAATGGCTAAGTTAACTCTTGGGCAAACACTGCCTTTTATTTGACTTTGTAGTTTGCCCTTTGAAATACATATTTGTGTCAATCAGCAAGTCTCTCTTCCGGACTTCTGGTTGACCCTGCACAAAGAAATGTGACTGTGCAATTATTAAAGGTGAGGCCTTCGTTTTAACAAATGCTGAGTAATTGCTATTCAGTTGTCTCTGTGCCTCCGTCATAAATGACAGCAAACTGCCCTTCAGCCAGCTGAATAACAAGGAAGATAGGTGTTTGGAAAGAATAACTCTTCAGAAATTTGCAATATGTCATAAGTATTGTGTCATAGTAACTTGTGGGTAGGGCAAAGACAAAGCTTGCCTGTCTCAGCTTAGAGTGTGAGAGCCTTATTTGGGCTTTAAAATGTAATGGGGTCAAATATTACACCTTCATCTCTTGGACGGATTGATTGGGGGTCATCAAAGTACAATGGAGGGTGGGCAGAATTTGCCCATTATAATACGATCTGAAGCAAACACGGAAATATAATATCCTAGCACTCCTTACGATAAAAGAGGCAAAATCTTGCTATGCTCCCCTGCCGCAGTATTGGAGCATTAGCAGTTATTGGGGAGAAGAAAGCTTTAAATATTTCCCAGGAGTTTTTCTGCAGTCTGTAGACTTGGAGCTGGCTGGTGCTAGCACCTTGATGGATTCTGTAGTTGTCAGCTGCAGAGGTGAGGATATGGATAAGCTGTATGAAGCAAGCACTCAGAAAATCACACATCACAACCATGTTTGGAGAATATCCCCTTGTCCTCTTACAGGTTTTTAGTCAAGATCCTTTGAAGAAACGCAAGCTTGGTATAAAATTAATTTTGAAGTGTATGCAGTCTGTAGACTTACTGCCAATATTGTCCAGTGTTGCTCTGACCTGCCTTTTCTTTCTGTGTTAGCTGTTAATTCCTGTATCCTTCTTTCAGCCTGTATGTGATTTCTCAAAAGAAACTGTTTAATGCCATGAATTCATCAGTCATGAGTCTTGCAAGTAGACCTTTGATAACAGATAAATACACATGATATGGGGAACCTAATTTTCTTTAAGGGACTACTTTCCTTTTTGCTACTCAAAGTTTTTTTCCGAAGGTAGTGAATTCTGATTTTCCTATTCACATCACCTAGAATGTTTTTGGCTTTATTCCAGGAGGAAATACTTGAAATACTAGGCGGTGTCTTTAACTAGTTCAGACCTTGATTCCTGGATACACGGGCAGAAAGGCCATGAGGGCTATGTTAGCACTTACTGTTCAGATCTCTTCAAGGAGTTGGAGGTTCATACTTGCTTAGAGCTGAAGAGATCTTGAAATGCCTCTCTTCTTCAAGCAGAGGTGTGTATGAATTGGCTATGAAGAGAGCTGGTAATGGGGCAGGAAATAATGGGCTTAAATTGCAAAAAGAGCAGGTTAAGCTAGACCTGAGGGGGGAAAAAAAATCATAATTGTAGAAGTTTGTATTGCCAACACAGGTTGCCCTGGGACATGGAGGGATCTCTACACTGGAGGATTTTCAGAACAAGACAGCTGAAATCTGGTGGCATGGTTTAGGTACATGTTATTCTCCTGTGGGGCAGGAGAATAGACTAACTGAGGGGCTCACCTGACTTCTGCAGTAAATGCTCTTGGACAGTTGCTATGGGATCACCATCTTCTTGTAGCTGACATGTAGCCCTCAAGCTCTGACCTAGAAATAGAGACCTGGTCTCACTCCCTCATGGCTTCTTTCCTCCAAGAGAAGCTGTTTCGGTCTGACGAGGTCTCTGGGCTCTGAGAGCTCAGTCCCCACACTTCAGTTTCCAAGTTTGCTAACGAGGTGGTTCCAGCTAACCAGGGCTCGTCAGGCACCTGGCAGTGCCCATGCCTCCATCATGTTGTTCAGACGTGGTGCCGTGTGCCTTGCTGTGTGAGGCTGTGCTGTGTTTGGCTTAATTTTCCATTCCCTCCCACGCAGCTCAGGTATTTGGCAAATTTCTCTCGGCTTGTTGAAAGATGGCCTCCTGCGTGCAAATGGCGGCCTTTTCTTTGCATCCAGGTTGGTTTTAATGGGTAGCACATGCTCACTTACAAGCTGAATAAACAGGTACCTCCTAAGGAGATACTGGCTGCTCAGGTGCAGTCCTATATCTGTTGGGGTATGGAGAAGGGTGTTAAAATTGTTTACGAGGTCAGAGCTATAGTGAGCTTTACACCACCTTTGAGTTACGATATCATTACCTGAGCTGTGGGAACCAAGAAATAAAACCTCTTACCGTGAAATATGAGGAGTGCTTATGACTTTGAAGTATAGAGAAGAAGAAAAATGCACACTACATTCTAGCGCGTTTTTTGTTCTCTTGCAGTGGGGTTGATTTTGTTTACTGGTGACACGTATAGAATAGATATGGCATTTGTTAATAGCATTTTTGCTACAGAAATGCTCCTCTTACTAGTTTATTTCGTTTTGGGTCATGCCAGGAAAAATGTTGCTTTCTAACATGAATAAATTATTCAAGCTTATTTAAATAAACATGGCATTATTTATCTTCCTGGTACCTGCATTTGTGCAAGCTCAGTCCCTTGTTTTATTTTACCACGTTCTGCTTCCCATCCTTCACTTGAACAGTATTTCTGCCCTGTTGTAGAGGGCATTGTTATGTTTAAGCCAAATGAGAAGATGCATTAAAACATCGATCGGATGGAACATAGATCACAGAAGCAATATTAAGCTGATTATTCTCAAATAAACTGCTAGCTGTTCTGTCTGTTTTTGTCAGGAAAGCCACTAGTAGTTTTTCAAAGACCGAAAGCAGTTGATATCTGTATGCTCTATAGTTAGCGATCTATCAAAACACATTTTGGCAGTTTTAATGTTGTCCTTTACGGGTACTTGTCTCATAAGTCCCTTTTGTGGAATTAGTTAACACTATTACAAAGTTAGGTATCTGCAGAGGGAGAAAGAATGTAAAAGCCGTCAACAACAGAGAAAAATGTGTAGGTGTAAAAACTGGAATGAATGTGGGGTATCCAGATAGAAAGAAGCATTGCAGACAGCAGGAGATGCAGCAAGGATTGTTCCAGATGAAGCTGGAAGACAACTGCCATGACAAAAACCAGTAAATCAGCATTTATCGATGTTAATGTTGAGTTTCTTCAGAAAATGAATTTTGTGGTCTTGCTGGTCTACTGTTATGTCAATAACTTGCATCAAAACTTCCTCGAGTCAGAACATCTGTTGTGGCCAATGGAAAGACTCCCCTTGACTTTAATGTGCTTTGGATCAATCCCAAAATGCAAATAGTTTTTCTCTCATCCTTTGAAGTCTTTAACATTTCATGGACTCCCTTATGTTATTGGTAATTTGCACCAGAGGTATTTTGCATGCAAATGAAATTTCAGCAGTAGCAACAACTGCATTTGTGAATATGCATGTAAGCACGCACACACAAATATCAGTAAAGCAGATTTTACTGTTCAGCACACCAAACTTGAAATTTCTTTGTAGTAGTGGATTGTGCATAGTAACTAGAACTGCAATACAATGTATCGACAAATACATATAAAAGATTGCATAAAAGTGCCAAAATACTTTTTGATAAACCTGCATAGAACCAATTGACTTTCTTGGTAGCTTGTGCATGTTAATGCATGTTTTCTATATCAAAGTGGCATTTGTTGCTAACTTGTTACAGTACTGTGGATGTCATATGTTTAAACACTATAATTGAACCTGAATTCACTATGGATTTATTTCCCAGATCAAAGAGTAACTTCAGTCTACAGCACTCATTTTGTTTGGTAGCATAAACTCATGAGCTTAGTGAAGTGCCAGAGAAAGATTATTCTTTTGAATTAAGTGAATTCTAGCAAATGATAGGGCTTTAGTTTTTAATGTGCTGGTAGCGTATTTTGTAGCTGGCAGATCATACTGATTTTACTATGAACATTTTAAAGTTTCTTAACTCATAAAGACTATTCTAGAGTTCTGAACAGGCTCAATGTGTTATTTGCAATACCAGAGCAATGATAGATGACGCAGTTACAGTGACCCTGTTTACCTGACAGTAAAACCTCACTCTGTTCTGTGTAAATGTGAAGGGCTGAAGGTGCTTTGTGCTGAGTGCTTCTCCCATTAGTGCTGCCTGAAAACTCCCAGACACCGTCGGGGACAGCATGTAGACCTCTCAAGTTTTCTCCTGCCCTGCCTGCTGCGATGTTCTTCCTTGCATAAGCCCTCCTTCTTTGCCTACCTGTTCGGTGCCTTACTAGCCCTCCTGCCCCAGCTCCCACGTGCTGGTTAATATTGGTGGATCCTGCAGGCCACTTTTTCTGGGGACTCCTGAGGTGCCCCTCACCTCTGTGGTTGCCCCAGTCAGCCTGGAGCTGCAGGATGGGAAAGGGGAAAGCAATTTGGGTTTCTGATTGCCTGAAGACATTGCTAGAAACACCCTTCCAGAGAAAAACATCAGCAATGCAGAGTGTTGCGGGAAGGGATTGCAAGCGCTGTTGCGTGTTAGGGGATCTCCATGTACAACATGAAACGTAAAGAATTAGTCTGTTCTGTGCCCGAGGCTGTTCTTGGGAGCTCTTGCTGGGAATTTCATTCCTACAAGGAGGCAGTAGCAGGAAACGAGGGCTGGGGTCGGCAGGGGAACCTGCAGCAGCGCAGAAGGCCTGTCATGGCGGTGCCAGGCCTGAGCCTTGGCCGTGGGGCAGGTGCCAGGAGCGCAGCACTCACAGCCTGAAGTGTGCATGTGGGGGCCTGGCTCCGTCAGCCAGGAGCCCTCGCCTGCCTGTGGGCATATCTGTTTGTTTTCCTAAGAAAGGAGTGTGTAAATAATGGAAAACTGAAAGGGGACTGTTGTAAACTGACGTATGATTGCTCAACTCTAAAGAACGTTAAGTCACCAGAAATATTTTTCTGCTATCAGCAGAAAGTCTTTAAAGGAAAGAAATGTCTCTCTGGTTCTTTGCATTTATTTTGCAGTGACTAAAAATTTCTCGTTGAGGAGCGAAGACGAGGTATGGCTGTGAACACATGAGGGGGTAACATTGCAAACGCTGCATGTAGCTGCTGGCTGTGCTGGGGCAGTACCAGCTGAGCAAATTGTTACAGATAGCAAAGGTATTTGGCTGACACTGGTTTGGTCCAAAAATCCTGAAAGGCAGGGAGGGAGGGAGGGAGTAGGGCTAAGGACCAGATTTTGATAAGCACCAGATCTGGCAGCACTGTAAGACCCTGTGTCTACCACAGGGCTGTCCCCCACACGCAGCCCCGAGCGCCGCAGGGCCAGCACCTGCAGCCCCAAGGCTCGCAGGCTGCCGCTGCCCTCAGCAGGTTTTCTGGTCTGAGAAGCCAGTGCAGATGAGCACAGACCAGGAGGAGCCTGAGGCCGCTTCCTTTAATGCCTGGAGCCTGGGGCTCCTTGAGCAGCCCCTGACTTCAGAGGTGCTGTGCTTCCTCCTGCTTGGCCCAGCTCTGCTTCCTCAGCTCGGGGTGCAGCCTCAGGGAGGGCAGGTTGGAGCGAAGGAGGGGTGCGCAGCCTCAGCTGCTCGCTTCAAACCCCAGCTCTGGAGGCTTTCTGATGCATGGGCTACAACATTTGCTTAAACATCCTGCCTGCCTTCTCTGAAGGCAAGCGATGCCCCAAATTACTGCGTAGCATGGACTCTTTAATAGCATGAGTTTGAGGGCTAACTTTGATATGGGCTGCGTAAGTGATGAATAATAGCTGCTTCATTCCTGGCAGAGGCTTTGGTGACAGGTATTGACAGAGCATTTAGTTAATTTTTGAACTCTCTTCCTCCATCCAAAGTTAAAAGCTGATCTCAGGCGGTCAGTGACATCCAGCAGGTAAGCTAGATTGTAAAATCTCAACCTATCAGCTTGCTTTATGGTTCAAGAGCACTGCTCAAACCATACTGTGGCAACTAAGCGTGCTCGAAATTCACCCTGCAAATGCCCCCATTATGTTCCTCCTTCACTGGGAGTTAGCAAATGGCCGGTCAATGCAGTGAGAGCCAGGGCCTTTCCACATTAAAAACAAACCAAAACCCACAGAAACGTGAGGCAATATACCCTGTCTTATCTAAGATCGTGAAGAGCCTCTCTTGTGAGGGCCAAGGTTGTCTTTATAAAGAAGCATTATAAAGATGTCCTTAAATACGCATAGAATGTTTATTGATAATTTTAAACACCTGAAAAAGCCTTGCTTTTGTTATCTAGGAGGTGAGGACAGATGTATTGTATTCAGACTTGCAACATCTTTGAAACTTTAAGTACAGAAGTAGAATTATTTTTCAAGTCTGAGTTGTACAGAGCAAGGTGTAAGCAGTATCACTTGCCAAATGCAGAAAGGGGAGCAGAGCAGGGGAGGGCTCTCCTCCCTAGTAATGAGACAGATTTAAAGTACAGAAATAGGAAGTTTACATGCTGTTCTGTCCCTCCCGGCCTTGTATTTTCCTGTTGTTTTTTATTTTTAAACCCACTGGAGAATATTTAGGCTGTCATTCCATCTTTTTTTTTCTCTCGCTGCCAGGGAGGATGTGCATGGACTCTTAAATGAGAGTGACAGTGCCCACTTAATTGCCTTCAGACAGATTTTGATAATGCAGCACCTGCTGCACAGATCTTGCAGCACGCTCCTGATAGCTGGCCCCTAACCCATGCAGTGACATGTAGCACAGCCACTCTGCGATATAGTGCGTTGCACAAATCTGATTTCGTGTCAGTCTTCTCTGTGCACAGCCCTTGGGTCTGATTCTCCTGTCTTACAGCTTTTACATCAGTGAAACTCCATTAATTACGAGAATTTCAATTTGCTACTTAAATTTATGTTGGTGTCGATGTGGAGAGACTCAGACCGTATGTTATTAAGCTGGTTTTATGAGAGTAGTGATCAGGCTGTTGAGTCATTACATCCATTTTACATTTTGAATTTTAATTGGTTTATGGAGCTTGTTAATTTTTGTTTAGTTTGTTAGTAGCTTATAAATGATTATCTTCTCTATCAAAAAATGCTGCCAGTTCTTTCATCGCTGCTTCTGCACGGTACGACATCTCTTACAAGTATTCAGGAAGGATTTTATTCTAGATAACTGGATATTGTAGCTTCAAAAATACCGTCAGTTTTCTTTTGGTTTGTTTTCTTCTCCCTGTTACTAGGAACAGATATAACACTCAAACAATGTGAGTAATGATCAAAACTTCTCAAACATCAGCTAGTGCGGGAGATAAAACTACCCAGGTGACGAATTTATAAGCGCAAGCATATAAAGCCATATGAGAAGTCATTATGTCTACCTTTTAAAATCATTTGTTGAGAGGTGTTTTAAAGTTTGTTTAAATACCCTTAGCGTAAAGCTCCTGGGAATACACAGCCACAGTGTGGTATGCAAGTGACTCTGCATGGGGTTTTCCATAGGCAGCTGTTCTGTGACCTTGCCCTACATGAGAAGTTTAAGACTTTCATTTCTGGATTACTCATTGCCCCCTCTGTATCACACGTTCACCTCAGCTTTCTAAAAATGCTGTGGCAAATCACATTGCACTAATGGAAAATGCTGTGGCCTAGAAAACAGCTTTTACTGCTGACAGAATGGGCTGACGAAGTCTGGGCTGGTAAGGTATGCTATTTTCGACTGTGAAAAGTGTCATATTCTAAAGGTTTGCTGAATGCGGTAATGTGATTTCATGTTCTTCTTTGTTAGTCATCGCTAGCTGCTGGTGATGGTAATGGGGATGTTGTTAATGTTAAACATTTAATCAGCTGAAGTATGTCTTGCTTTTCTTTCTCAGAATTTGAGAGGATTGTTATCAGTTCCGTATATTTTCTAAAAAGTCAAAAGCAGCACAGAGAAGGTGAACAGAGATCTGCTAAATCCATTTGAGAAACCCATGAGTGCAAATGAGTGATTATGTGAAAAGAATTTGTTTTTTTTTTTCACCAGCTAAGGAGATGCCTGCAGTAACCATTGGCTTGTACTCTCTTTCTCCAACCTTGCTGTGACCATTTAATGAGGTCTGATTCAGACTAATTCCCACAATCTGTAGGTTTTATTCCCTGCTGAGGCTGGAATATTTGGATGTCTGCTCAGACATATATTTTTCTTTTTAATTAGCACATCTGATTTTTTTTCCAAGGCCACAACCTCTGTCCCAATCCAGGCAGGTGAAATTTCACAAGCACTTTATCATTGCTCATACCTCAAGCATCCGGACACACCTTTCTAATTGTCATTTGTATCCGCCTGTCATTGCCTCTGGCATTTGCTGAGTTCACATTTCCATGTGATTTACTGCAAAACATTTTGTTTAACAAGTCACTAACACACATTGACAGGGAAGTCCCCCTCAAGAAGCTGAAATAATGCTCGCCTTCATATTTGCTTTCCTGAGAGAGATGGTAAAAAATCAATCTGTTGGGATCGGTGCTTTAGACTCTGCACGTATGAAGAATTCTTGAGACTGGAAAACTCTGACCTTGAATCTGAGTGCTTTGATTTGCGAATGCTTTCTGTTGTCGGCTGCGCGTGTAAGGAGGTGGACGAGCTCGGAGGCAGCGCACCTAATCCCTGATTGCAGAATTCGGAGTGCCGTTGGCTCCTGAGTCAGCGTCAGCTCTGCCGGTGTTCGGTAACTATTAAAGTGGATGCTGAGGCTGCTCCTTTGCAGCAGTTCTGGGAACGCTCTTGGTGCAGCAGGCAGCTCTTCTGTCCCGTGTACTCGGTGTCCTTGGTCGGTGTCTGGGTGTCCTGTGCGTTACAGGGGTAGAAACTGTCCTGGGTCACCCTTGCCCATGGGATGGGGACATCATGAGCTGGTTTTTAAGGCCAGGGATGAGCCCAGCGTGACTGCTCCCATGTGGGAGCAACTTTCCCTGTTGCTTGAAGGCAATCTGGGGTAGGGGACTTCTAGTTTAGATGTGTCATTTCCTCTCCTTCAGTTACGTGTTCAAACGTCATACCCTTCTGAAGCCCTAAAATGACTGCACTGAGGAAAAGGCGTGTTTGTGTATTTCTGAGTAATGTCACCAGGCGTTCGCAATGTCAAAACCCACTTACTGTTGACAAAGGTGATTCATAGGGGTCTTTCAAAAGATTGCTTATGTACCATGATGAGTTGGGCACAACTTAAAAAATAGCTCTCTTTAAGTGGCACATCTACAAAATGTAAGCAAATGCATAAAAATAAAATATGGTGAAATATCCATCTCCCCCCTCCCCCAGCTAGTGGCTGATCTCATGCATTCGGAGCTCTGCCTGGCACAGTGCAAATTTACTGGCCCATTAGTGGCTGCTGTTTGACTGCACCTTCACAAAGGAAAAATACATCTAGGGAATAAACCTGACACATCAGACACGCCACAACCAATGCATTGCAGCCGCTGCTTTTCTTCACTCTGTGCTGCTCAACTGCCCCAATTTTTCATTATGAACAAATTTCTCGTTTTGGTTCTGTTAGAAAATCCCAAGTTTGCATGTTTGAGTGTATATCTCTTAACGAAAGAATGCAGGCAAGAAAAGGTTTGAAGTAATTGCAAATAATAAACAAGGAAAATTATTATACTGGTCTGAGCACTAGCATTCAAAAGTACAGATTCTCCTGTGTTTTCCTGATAGGCTAAGGCAGATTTTGGTCGTCTCATGATGCTGTGTTTGAAAATTCACGCAAACGGCGGTCCTCGAAGGAGTTCTGCCTGGGGAAACCTAACAGATTGACAGTGACTAGCTATTGGGGTCAGAGGCAAAGTGCAGGTCGCGCTGCTGTGGGGTGGGCACAGGGGAGAAGCCCTGATGGCCATCGATGGCCGCGGGGCTCTTCTCGAGGACTGTTCATCGGGAGTTGCACGCATGAAGCCTGACAGTCACAGGCGTACCAGGAAGGCAGCGAAGCTTTTCAGCGTGGCGCTCTCTAATTTGAGATGCGCTGACTAATAGCTGACAAAGGGAGAGAGAGAAAGGGGAACGTTTCTGCTCGGCTGAGGTTTGGAAGCAGAGGTTACTCGGTGTGATTTTGGGACCTAAAGGAAAGTGAGATGTGTGTGCTGAAAGGAGACGGCCTTGGCCTTGCAGACCCGCATGTCTTTGTGGAGCAGGTGTGAGGTTCCCTTACTGACGGTATTTTTAAAACTTCGCTCTCTTAGACGATCCAAAATGCAGTTGGGATACTACTGATAGCACCCTGTGTTAACTGTTGAGGCAAAATTAAGTCTCGATATGGTATAGTGCGTGAGATAAGTCGTGCTCATAAGAGCCGGGAGCTGATAGCGCTTATCGCAGCAGGAGGAGCGCGGGGCAATCGGCGAGGATGTGAGTCACGCGCCGGCGCGTGAGGCTTCGCTGAGACTCGGGGCCAAATTCCTTTCCTAGGGTGAATTTTTGTGGCCTGGATTGAAGTCAGTGGTGCTTTTGGCCATTTCTAAATAGCTGTTGCTTACCACAATTAATTTCTTTGTTTATTATCTTGCACTAATATATGTATCATGTAGATATTTGAATAAATAGATCCATCGTGTCAGCTATGAGGGCTTCTGAGCCAAAAATGTGATGTTATTGTCAGGCTTATCTGCCAATAGTTTTGTAGGAGATGCTTTTCCAGATTACAAGCAAAATTATGTTTGTTTTGCAACTTTCTCCTAATTAGCAGCCACATGACATCATGCAGGAATGGGAAAGGAAGCTTTTCTTTTACCCCATTGCCGGGTAGAGGACTGCTCACCCGGGGCCAGCCGTGTCCCAGCCCTGGGTTGTGCCCTTGCGGTCCTCCAGGGGCTTGGTGGTGCTCTGTGGTAGCTCCCCCAGGGAAACGAGAACTCTTCCCAGAGGGGAGAAACCTCCTGTTCTTCATCGCAGTAACCCAGACACCTGAGTAGTCTTTGCTTTGGTGACTGGGTCAGCTACGTGCGTCTAACTGCAGCAGGAGCTACTCGCCTAGAAATGCTGTTGGCCTGCCTTGGTTTGTACGCTTCTGTAAACACCCGGACCGTGAGCTCCATCTCCCCTGGGAGCAGCAGACACTGTCACCGTGTAAGCTTACGGTCAGGGTGGATTTGTTCAGGCCGGGCTGGTTCCTACCCAAGGTGCTTCACCTGGAGCGAGCCCAGGGCCCCTGCCACCCGGCTCCTGGTTCTGCATTCCCCCTGGCTCTGGCGGCTGCTGGGCAAAGGCTGTGCTGGTGGAGAGGAGACCCATCGCAGCGTTCATTGTTCATGTCAAACATCAGGTTCTGCAGTTTGTTTCCCTGAGATTTTGTTGAATTTCATTTACTTATATGTCTTATACAAAATGAAGCTTCTCTCATCCCAGAACTCTTGAAGAAAAGCTTGGCTTAAAGCGTTCATCGAATGGCTGCCTCCATTTCAACGAACAAACAAAAAAGCTTTCAAATATTACCGAGCAATATGCCTGCTGAACAACTGGGCCAAATCCTGTGCTCTTCGAGTAGCAGCTGCGCTGTAAATCTGTGGGTTATCTGGACCCTGAAGATGGATGGGCTGCGTCGCAATATGAAGATACTGTACATCAGCTAAAAAGAGTTAGCGCCTGGTCTGTCTCGTGAATTCAGGATAGGAGAGGATTTAAAAGCGAAGTTCGGCTCATGCTGTTATTTTCCTTATCCAAAACTCCTGGCAGCCACCCATAAAACCAGAGTAAGTCCGGTTATTCTCTTTCGGAACTTCATTTTTGCTGGGGCCATTAAAGCAGGTCCTGCAGGCCAGCCCGAGACTTGCAGCACCCGTCTCAGCAGGAGATGTGATGGTGGGAAGGGGTGCTGGCTGCAGACCCCTGCTCTGGGCACAGTGAGCACCGCAGCACTGCGGTCGTGGCGAGCTGGAAGCCATCCTGCGGCACGTGCCCGAGGCTTGAGCACACTGCTCCATCGCTCTTCCTCGCTGATCCCTCGGGGTGTCGCGATAGAAAGCCCTGCGCTGCCAGTCGGGACCTAACGCTGGGCATCTGTGCTCCGAGGGATGTCTTTCTCTGCAGATAATTCCCTCTCTTGCGTTTATTTATTGGTGATAAAAGACTGTCACAGATAAATAAGCGTGTTCGCACTTGACTTGATAATTTACATGGCATTGCTGAAGGTGATTTATAATTTATACACGGAAAGGATTTGCTGATCTCATTAATAACTTTCCAAACACCCAGATAAACGTGCTATTGCTCTAAATCAAGTGAACTTGAAACAGCCAAGGTATTCACCTGCAAGGGCTTTTGGCAGTCCGCTCTTTCCCAGACAAGAGACGTTTGACAAAAGAATGTGGGAACTGCCAAAATGTGTTTCCCCTCGCAGCCACCCAGATCACCCTAAGGTGGGAGATTATCTATTCCTGCTAAATTATTCTCTATTGAAAGGCTTGTTGACAGGAGCAGACTCACGGCTCTTTTGATTTTTAAATAGGGACAGTGTTTCACAGCTCGGAGCATTCAGCCCATGCTGGCATTTCTCTGCCTTCCTCCCGACGATCCTGCCAAAGCCTGTGATGCAAAAGAGCAGGTAAACAACCTCCGCGAGCTTCCTCTGCCGAGGCTGGAAGAGGAGAGTTGAGACAGCCCTGGATATTCCCTGCTGAGTCTGCCAGGCTGTTGCCATGAGATTTTGTTTCATCAGAAGTAATCACCTCCTCTCGTACGGGCGCCTCGTTATCTGGAGATCTCCGAGTGCTCTGTACGCACTTATTGCTTAATTAAACCTCACAACAGCTTTTCAACGCATCTATTGTGAATTTTATTGCCACTTTGTAAGTGAATAAACTGAGGCAGGGATACTGAAGTTTACGCTCTGGGTGTCTGTGCAGTTGCTCCCTTCAAATCAGGGGCCCCAAGGAACAGCCCTGCTTTCCCTTCTCTGCTCTCTGCTGCTTTCCTGCCACTAACTCCAGTGGGAAGGGGTTGTCCGCACCCGACGTCCTCAGGGAGATGACCTGGAGGTTACTGAGCAGAGGCTGAGGCCAGACCAGCTGGAAAGAAAAAGAATGGTTTATCCTCTTCAAACCACCATACTCGCCGGCCCCACGAATGTGGACGGGGAAGGTTAGGCACACTGTCCTCAGCGTCTGACAGAGCCAGGAGTTAGACCAGGGGGACCACCAAGGTGCCCCCATAGCCACGAGATCTCACCTTGCTGCGAGGCATCAGGCTGCAATGAGAGCAAGTGCAGAAGGACAGCTTCCAGATGCCTCCCTGAGTATTTTTGGTTTTGTGAATTAGACCAGTGTGGAGCAAATCTGCAGCCTCGCTTTCACATCTAGGCTAGAAGTGTGGAAAAAAGAGAAGCGGTGGGCGGTTTGAGTCATTCTCCTTCGCTTTCAGAACATCTTTGGTGGAGAACGCCAAATCTAAACAAGCGTGCACCTGCGCAGCCCCGTGTCGGGCACCTCCTCGGAAAAGGTGCGATCTGCATAGAATAAAGAAACCTACAGCTTGGGGCGTCGAAGGAGAAAAGGACAAACAACTGAGCTGCTGTTTTCCTCTCTTGTTGAAATTAAGCTTCATGATGATCTTTGCATTAGTAATGAACTAAAAGTGGTCATGCACTCCAAATAGCAAAGGGCAAAGAAGAGAGAAGCAACTCATCAGTGTATGACCCTCTCTAAAATGTCATGGGTAATCAAGTGTGAAGTACTTAATGGATCATGATTTGCACGCCACCATTTTGATTGATGTACTACTTAGTAGAGGATTGATAGTTTTTTACAGTGATGTTGATGGGAGGCTCCCAGAAGTACCTCTGCCTATTTTCTCTAAAGCTGGGCAGAGCCGACGCAGCGTGCGTTTGAAGCCATCGTGTTCCAGGGTCTGTGTGAGACGGTCAAAAATAGTGCAGTTGTTATCTTGTTGCATACACCCTGATCTCACCAGAACTGTCTATATTTAGGCATCTTCCAAAACCTTTGTGTCAAGCAATTCTCCGGGGAGATAAAAATAGCTTTTCTTTCTTTTTTAAGTCGCGTGGCACAGCCATTTAGAGAGGATGTGACGATTAAACCATATTAAGGCATCTTGCTGTAGCTCCAGAGCAATCGGCTTGAACTTTGTTCCGGACGGTTCCCAGTTAACCCAAGTATAAGAAGGAAGAAGCCGCATGCGTACGCAGATGTGTGTGTGCACTTGCAGAAGCAGCTAGTTTCTGGTTTGCTGGCAGGACTTGGCTGCGTCGCAGTGGTGATACAAGTTCAAACAGTAGCAGAAAACATCCCAGCTCTGCTGCAGTGAGCGGCATTCCTCTTGCACAAAGGAAACAGCATTAAAGGATTTATAGGCAGGATGAATCCACAAATTCTTGTCAATAGACAATTCCCTAGAGGGGATTAATGTAATAATTACTCGAGGCAAATTGCAATTCCTCATTAGCATGTATAAAGTAAGGGCACTTTTAAAATAACCGAAAATAACACGTTGGATGCGCTTTAACACCTTACCAGCACTCATTCTTTTTTAGCACAAGACTTCAGATGTTGACAGCTGATGCCCGGGTTAGGAGCAAACAGATGCATTAAACAGTAATGTTGGGGTTCTGTGTTAATAGTGTTAGGTCTTTCCATTTCAAGCTGCTACTACGCTGTATCGCAGGCTTTATCTAATTTAGGAAGTTTAATTGCCTTTTTACAGAGCTGTTAAAATTCAGGAGATGAGAGGTAATCCCAGGCTGGCCGGACAGTGCTTTGAGATAGAGATCTCTGCTCCCATCAGTGCTGGTAGGCGGCTGGGGAGAGGAGCTTGTAAGCAGGTCTCCTGACGAGAGGATTAGGGTTTGTTAATGTGGAGATTTAGCACAATTAATCAGCTTTCACTAGAGTATATTGTAAAACTTTAGTAATAATGTGCTTTTTTTTTCTGTAAAATTTAGTTTCTTAGCAGAACAAGAAATCCATTATTTTTCTGTTTCTTAAAAAAAAAAATCTTAGATTGGCTTAAAAATCTGTTAGAAATTCTCCTCTTGCTGCTTCTGTTCGGGGGAAACTGTCAACTTGTTTTTCTAACTGAGTAATTATTTGAAACTGATTAGTTGACTCATCTCCTAAACCTCACAGCTCGTAGAAAGGTGATTAAACTTTCAAAGTTAGATGAAGTCTGTGCCAGAGCACGGCGACAGCTCGCGCAGAGACGCAGAGCGTCCGAGGGCTTGGCTCAGCAGCCTCCCGACGATGCTCTCAGCACCTGCACGCGGCGTTAGCAGCACTTCCTGCTGGGGAACAGCAGCCCTGTGTCACCTTCTGGGACGAGGGGACTCACCACACCAGGGCTTATTGCTTGAATACACATTTAAACAACGTCTTAGCTCTGTTTTTATCGGATTAATAAATGAATGAGAATATTAATTCTTACGAAAACCGTGGAGGTGGTGAGCGCCCAGCGCAGCAGCACGTCCCTATTCATTGAGCTGCGTAAAGGCGCTGAAGTTGTTGTGCGTGCTGTGCCGCCTGGCCTCTGCCGAGCTGCGTGGGAAGCTGCCAGAGGGATGGGACACCTGCAGGTGGCCGGAGTGTCGGCCTTCTGCCTCTGCCACCGCTCCTAGCAAGCATCTTCCTGCAGGGAGCAGAGCAGCGTGGGATTTTCCTTCTGCACGGAAACTGCTGCCTTCTCACTGGGAAAGGATTTGTGTGTTTTTGTCATTGTTGTTTTTACTCAAACTGCAGATCTTTGGCTAATTTTTTTTTTAATTTCAGACAAAAAAATAAATGCGGCAAATATTAAATCCGGGGGCTGCTTTTCCTTTTACAATGTCTTGATGATGGAGCCTTTTCAGCCAAGCCTCCTAGCATGGGGCTGGAAGCAGCTCGTGCAGGCGGTGTTGACGGTGCTAATGGAAGATCAGGGCGGTATCAGAGATCAGTAGCGATCATGATGTGGAAAACGTCCAACTTACAAAGCATAGCAAGTAGAATACAGTAATAGCAAAGATGGGCGTTGCGTATGTAAGCTATTTTTTCTAATTCATACAAATATGGTATTTTCAGTGTGTATATTTTTGGAGAGGTGTTTTTTTTTTAGCAGTTGATCTATCAACTGCATGGCAAACTTAAGAATAATTCTTAATAGTTTTTAGAATAAAAGCTAACCCTTAATCTTTTAGTTTCTCCATGTATCTGCCTATTGAATTTATTTAACACATGAATTACATATATGTTTAATTCTTTCTTTTATGCTTTTGACGAGCACATTTCCTTAGAAAACGGTGACTGATAGAAGCAAGTAGGTTTCATAATTATATTTTTCATAATATTATATTATATTTTTTATATTATATTATAAAATTATATTTTTCATAATTATATTTTGTTTCTATGAGATACAAGTTTGAAAATTTTCTGTAGAGGGCAAGTGTAGTGTCAGTAAAAACCAGGAGAACTGATACGGCCTATGAAATGCAAACTCTGTCCCTAAACCACAGATGTGGGACTGTAATGATGCCAGTGATGCCCTGTCCTGCTGTGCTCGTGCACTTTGCTGAGCTGCAGGCTTTTCCTTTCCCCCTGTTTTACTTCATTGGAGTTCTTGCATATTAAAAGAATTAAAGCCCTGGACTTCATGAGATTTGTTCAGGACTTTGCTGAAGTAAGGAAAACCAAAGCTTGGCTGGGGTTGGACCTGGCGGGGGATGTGAAGGACACCTGCTTGTGCAGACACCAGAAGGAAGGCTGAGGAAAAGGTCGTCCCTCTGCTCAGTGGCTTAGTGACCCGGGGCACGGGAAAGGCTGAGGTATGCTGGATGCTTTGTTTTGCCGTGGTTTTCCTGATCGGGTTGGCTGCCTGGCCCTCCAGGTCCAGCAGAGTCTGTGCGAGTGAGGTGTTACAGGAGGCTGAGCTGAGGGGCACCCGTGTAAGTTCGTGGGACGTAGGCAGGTCTGTGGGACCTGATGGGATGCGCCTGAGGGTGCCGAGGGATTTGGCTGATGTCAGTGCAGGGCTGCTGCCCAACGGCTTTGGAAGGTTGTGGCAGTCAGTGGCGTGCAGTTAGCAGTCAGCGCCTCATCCTTTTTCTCCCGAGGATTCAAGAAGGGATCTTGGAAGGTGCCAGTGGTTCATTTCCCCAGGGAAGATCTCCCTAGTTCCTTGCTCCTCGTGTCTTTTTGCTTGTGCCACACAAGTAAGCAGTTGAGCTTCTTGTTCCCCAGGGGCAAAAAACATCTGGCCGATCATCGATCAGCCTCACCACGGATGCCAACCAGGCTGAGGCAGTGCATCGCTGGACTGCTGAAGGCTTCCACGTGCTGCTGTGACCCCCTACAGCCGCTGCACTTTCTGTGCTCGGGACACTGCCGCCTTCTTCCGCATCCTGCTGCCTGCAGCCAAGCCTTTCCTGCTGGCCGAGGAGCGGTAGCAGGGCCACCATCGTTCGGCACAGCTCCGCTGAGTCCTCCCGCGGTGCCTCGTGAGGGTGCTTGGGCGGGTGAAGGTGCCTCTGAAGCTCTGGTTAAGCCTCTCCCAGGTTTGCACCCAGTGGAGTAAAACTGCCCCAAAGTCCAACAGTCGTCACTCCCTAGTGGGGCTGCGTTTGTGTTCCCGCGTGGCGTTAGTGCCACAGAAATACAGGCTCAGCTTTTCCCATTGGAGATAGGAGTTAAAGACGTGGAGCTCATTTTAATTGGTAGAGATCATACAGTCATTATTAATAGGAGGCAAAATAGGGGGGTAAAGATCTTCCAGTATGAACATCAAAGGAATCTGACTTTACTTGGAAACAGCGTTTGGTACATCGCATCTAATTCTGCAACCTGACTTTTAAGAAAGAGAAGGCGCTTTTTTTTTTTTTTTTCTTTTCACCCGCTGGCTTCTAAGGATCTTTATTTATCACCCTCAGGGGCATTACAGTGAGTAATTAGATTGGACCAGGAGAACGACTTAATTTTACAAGAAACTCATTAATTCATCCTATTTAAAATCTTCTCATTTCACCCAAAAACCAATTATGCTTGTAGTGGCAATGATCTGGAAAGGCATTGTCTCGCAGGCATGAGGGGGGCCACTGGGACTCCCATGGTATTCATGTCGGGGAGACAAGGGTGACTCCCTTTCTTTGACTTTTAGGTCAAAAGAACTAGTCACTGGGACAGCTTGACAATTAGAAAACCCTGATGAGCATTTGGAACTAAAACAGCTGTACAATAACAGAGGGGTTCATGGTTCGGGGCAGAAAGCTCATCAAAAGAGGCTATCCAAACAATTGAGTTCTATAATTAACACACAAAAATCTGCTCAGAAATGGTAATAACAGTAAAAGAGAGCTGAGAAGATGCTGCCTACTTATGTGGCAGATGTGGTTTTGTTACAATCTGAGAGAGAAAATCCATCCTTTTAAAGAATAGGAAGAACATTAGGCGGGGAAAATAAAACTAACTTTTTATTCCTAAGGGTGCAATTAAAACAAGAGCTTAAAATGCTTTCACACGGGCAGGAGCTGTAGAAAAAGTAACCACTGATGAAAAACATGTAATACGCTATCAAAGTATTTGACGCACAAATTTCTTTTCTCGATGAAATTTATGAGCTTGACACTGACATATCTGTTCTTAAATTATTTGTTTTGTCCTTCAGTTAACCAAGAATATTATTCTAGGGTTTTTCATCAAAGTTGGCTACCCTCGTTGACTTTAAACCCACAGATTGTTAGCTGTGTTATTCGCTTGCCTGTGATAATAAATGTTCTTAGTGGTACGCTGGTTCCTTCTGGGCAGGGGGGCGCCACGGGAGCCCATTTCTCATTCAGTTCTGCTCCCACCCTGGGCTCCATCCAGGCTGCGGGCGCGTCCCTTGCAGAACGCGTTTGGAGGTCGCAGATTCGGCATAGTGATTGATAAGGGGATGGCTCTGCAGCCCGGGCTTCGTGCGCCCAATTTTTTTTTTTTTGAACAATTTTAAATATGCAAGAAGAATGCTTTTTAAAGGTTTTTTTTCCCCAAATCAGAGAAAAATCAAAGCCTATTTAAAATGGGTTTACGATTTATTTAATACTTAGATTTTATTGTAGCTATGACTAAAATGTGACTAGGACTACACCCATTATGAGATAGGTTTTTAAATTCTGAAATTGCTGACTGAAATTTTCTAATGGAAGATTCAGCATTTGGCGAGAGCAAGCAAGCAGACTTTCCAGCCCACACATGCATTCTTTTTTTTTTTTTAAATAAAACCATAAGAGTCAGAAAATCAGCTTTTAATGAGAAAATAGAGTTTGAAAAACAGCTTGAGGAAAAATTTGCATAGAGATTTGACTGAAGCTCCATGATTCTTTGGAACAGTTTTTGCAGTTAGAACATGTATCACCGGTAAATTAAAAAAATAAAAATAAAAAATCACAAAGTGCTGACCAGCAATGTTTGATAAATCCTGTCTCACTTTAGGAGAAATATAAATTAAACAGATTTACGCATTGGAACTCAAAGATACCAGCGTAATTACTTCATGCTGGTGTCCATTTAGAATCAATGTGGTTTGTTCTGAGAAATAGCCGAGAGCTTTCTCATATTGAAAATATTTTTGTTTGAGAATTTTCCTTGGATATAGTGCAGATGGTTGTAACCTTGTTATGGTTGTGGGTGATCTGAATGTGAGAAAAGATTTGTTTTGTTTTTTTTTTTTTAAGCTAACAGAAAGAACTAATTAAGGCAAAGCTAAGGAATTGAACTCAAAGTTTGCATTGCACATGTGAACTAATCTTTTTACAATGGTATCTTTCGAAAGCTGTGTAAGGACGCCATTCATGCCCTGTCTCACCCGGCAAATCCTTCCTAGAAAAGCAGCAGAATGGAGATTTGTCCTGAGCAAGCCGTAAGGAATTTCAGGGGACGGGTTCTGTCCAGGCTGCTTGTTTGCCTGCTGAACCAGTAACCTCCCCAAAAGCCTGTCCGCAGCCTGAGCAGAGCGAAGCTCTTCATGCGAAGAGCTGCTCCTCCAGGATCAGTTTCAAGTTTTTAAGTGACGGTACCACGGAGGTCTCTTGGTTTAATGCACCATGTTCTCTAAGGCTGTTTTGTGCCACGTGCTGACATGGGCACACTAAAATGAAGACGGCGAACTGCTCAGCAGCCGCTGATTTTGTACAGCTGAAGCAAAATGGCTGTGTGCGCTCTAGGAGCAGCCCCTGCCTTCAGAGAGCTTTCTTCAGGTCCTGAAATATTAATGATCTTGGCTTAATATAGTAGAAAACAAAATACAGCGCATGAAACAAAGGGGAAAAAATCCTTGGATTAGAGTCTGTTGACCTTGCAGTACCCACTGTATCCATCTGGTACCTGTAAAGAAGAGGGGGAGGAATGGTCCCAAAAACCTGTGACATTTTTCTCTCTCTCCAGTAACACATTACAGCCAGTGCTGAACCTTCCACTTTGTGCAGGGTTGTTTGTCTCCGAGTACTTGAATACTGTGAAAATGCAAAAGGCGGCTCATCATTTAATAATTTCTGTGAACTGTCATGCTCATGTTCAAAGTAATGTTAGTTTGCGTGTTTTATTTTAAAAAACTTGAATAATGGATGGGAGCAGTTAGCTTGCTCTCCTCTTGTACTGTTTTTTTCCCATCCCTTCTCTTTATGCGTGGCCGTAGGATCCCATCCATGGGTATCTGCTCCGGCTGTGCACGGGCCTGGCCATATTTCTGATCTGAGCTACAACAACAAAAACTGGGAGGGAGGTCTCAGATCAGAACCTGCCACTCGGCTGCTGCTGTTCAGCCAGTCACAGGAGGACATGTAGCGATAGCACAGCTCCTTCTCCACATATTGCAGTCATAGGATAAAAGGAAAGGTAATTGTCCTCCCCGCAATTCCTCCCTCCAGCGCTCCCCTTTCTGTTTTTCACAGGATCCCCAAGGCCATTGGAAGCGTGGCCAAAAAGCACCTTGCGTGTTGAACCTGATCTGATTGTGTGATGTATATAAACTCTGGGAGCATAGGTCCTAAGTGATGTGTTTCTGTAAGATCCTCTGGTCCAGGGGCAGCCAAAGCGGGTTGATGTCCCAGCGCTTTTACGGGTGGCGCACGGCATGTCCTAAAGTCAGGGCTCGGTAAGGAAGTGCCAGAAATGGCTTTGGGTAGCGTGCGAAGGAACTTGCCTCTTCATAAACGTATTCCTGAAATCCCTTCCCGTTCCCAGTTTGGACAGCTTCATAAAAAAAAGAGGGAAGCAGGAGAGGGGGCCCAGGGTGGGCACAGGGCAGGTGGGAGCTGCGAGCTGCGTCTGGCGAGCCCTAAAGGTACTGTAGGTGATAAGTGGCAAGAGTGAGTCATGCAGCGAATGCTGAAACAACCTTTCCTTTTTGCACGATTGCGTGCTCACGTCTTCTCTGTTCTCCATAGCGCTGAACGCCAGTGGTGATGGTGGGCTTTTATCTGTAGCCAAGGGGGTCGTTTCTGGGATGACATACCTGTTAGCCGCTATTAAAAATGTGTTATTAGTGATACTAATGAGTTTTTTTCCAAGTGATGTAGAAGTAGCCATCCGTGTAAGCATTGCATTTATGAAGATGATGTCACGGAAAGCTTGCCAAGCCGCACATGGGTCCTCGTGCCAGTGGTGCAGTTACTAATGGGCCCTGGCTTCGGGGAGGGAGAGCATCACTGATTTCCTCCCCGGGGGGGAAGGAGCCAAATGAATCCTGCCTTGCCAGGAGGGAGACGAGCCATTTCCGGGCATGGCAGGCTGAGGGCCTCGCTGCCACTCGCTGCCAATCGCAGTGGGTTCCTATCCTACTCCCTCTTCAAAATTGGCAGTGTTTGGCTGTCAGCTGCCATTCCTTAAGTGGTCATAGAATAAAGCAATTGCACCCCTTTTGTTGTGCACTCTGTGTGTGTGAATGCAGGTGGACATGGGTTAAGCGATGTGTTAACTCCATGGTAAGCACAAAGAGGCAGCTGATTTTCTGGCCGTGTCAACACAAGACCGTCATTTTTTTTACCATCTCCAAGCCAGCTTTTGGAATGGCTCTTCTTGGAATTAGAAATCAGTATATCCTGACATAGGAGTACTCATTAAGAGTGTGATGATTGTTAATTCTTCACCTGGGGCTAAGAGGACATCATTAGATCTTTTTGAAATGTCTCCTTCCTCGATTTTGAATAAGTAAGCCAGCAATTTATGATCGCATCCTGGGCAAGTAACACTCTCCCTTCCTGTTCCTCCCTGTAGCTTGCAAAATCGGATACTACAAGGCGCTTTCGACAGATGCTGCGTGTGCCAAATGCCCGCCTCACAGCTACTCCATCTGGGAAGGCTCTACCTCCTGCACCTGCGACCGGGGCTTTTTCCGAGCTGAAAATGATGCTGCATCCATGCCCTGCACTCGTAAGTTGGTCTTTAAACAGTCTTTTTCCCTTTCGTCATCTATTTCCTCTGTCTTTCTTCAAATGTGCATGGGTGACACATTGCCTGGAGAGCTATGTCTAGGAAGTGTCCAGCTTCTGACAGCAGTGTTCACTAGCGCCTGCAGTCCTTTGCAGTTGCAGTCTGCATTTTGGATCATCTTCTGGGAGAGAAAACGTTTAGTTTTCAGCCCAGAATTCCTAACAGTGACATGATTGCACTGACCCTTGAGAGCTTACAGTCTAAATAAATGAGGAGCTGCAAGAGGAGTGACTTGCAGACGTCAATAACAGAGTTGGGTCTAATTACAGGTCTAATTTCCAGTCTGAGCACCTGTCCCATAGATCACATCACCTTTCATCTTCTTAAATGTTGATATTTCTAGAAATTGTGACAGGTTTTCTCATATTACATAGGGTAAATATATAATATTTATAATTTCATTAAATACCTAATTTGCTCAAAATGTTGCTGGTGATCCTTAGGAGCATAAAAGCGTTCTTCTGAAAAGAATGGTAATAATAAATCTTAAACCATAATGAAACAAACCCAAAAAAGTAGGGTTTATTTTATCCTTTGTATATAAATACATCGTGCACAGCAAATGGAATTATGCTTTAGTTCCACCAGAACGTTTTCAGTATGGGGAATAAGAGGCGTAGCGTGCTGAGCACACCCGCAGAGTTACTGGAACAGCTCCTTGTCCTCTATGTCAGCTAATGGTTTAGGCAGCCAAAGACCTGGGATTCTAGACATGCCCTGGTGTTAAATCGTGATCATCTAGAGCTTTGGTTTTTGTTTCTATAGGAGTAGAGCAGTTTGAAACAATAAGTGAAAGGGTTGTGTTTTGCTATGGGATATCCATGTGTGGCTTTCCCTGAAAGCCATTGGAAATGCTTCCAGATTTTTGGAGCTCAGCTGTATATTTATGTAGTGTGTGTGTGTGTGTCTGTGAGGGAAGGCTGAGATATTTCTTTTGTAACGTTTTAATATATTCCAAATTCATTTTAGAGGGATGACTCACATTTGTTTAAATCTTAATTTCTCCCTTACAAGGGAGAAACAAAGCATGTCCATAACTCAGCAGCACTCATGCCTTCCCCACACCCCCTTGATTTGAGCTCTTCCTCAGCAATCTCCTTCCTTTCAGCTGTAAGCTCTGATAGGGTGGTGGTTAAGCAGGTCTGGGCATAGCCAGGAGCAGCTGCTTTTGCTTAGCAGGAAAGCAGAGAGGTCCCTGTAACCCTTGCCAAACGTTGACTGGGGATGGAGGTCTAGCTGTGTTGTGAAACCTCGCTGAAGTGGGTAAGATCATGCTTTTTATAACACAATTTACACTGGAAGATGTAAAGCCTGACAATTTTGTTAGGGAAAATGTCTTTTTGCAACAATAAAACCGTTGTCAGAAGATACATCCTAAATAACATTTTACCAGCAAAAGTTTCTCATAAAGCCCCGGTTGCAGTGAGTGATATCCTGACTAAACCAAAATCAAATTAGTAATCAGCTGGTTGGATTTAACTAGGCATGTGCAGGGACCGAAGTCTGAAGAGAGAGCAAAACACTTCCAGATGGGGGAATTGTGAACAAATGATATGTATGTTTGCTTGCAGCATGTTCTCCTGCAAGCTTAGCCCTTTTTTGTCAAGTCTTGGGCCTGCTTCTGGCAGCCTTCCCCCCTCTGGTCTTCGGAGGTCAGTCAAAGTTGAAGTCCCCGATCTTGGTCTTTTACACTGCAAATATGAAGAGTGAAAAAGAGAGGGCAAGGGCCACGGTGCTGCTCTCAGTCTTCATCTCTGCAGCAGTCTAGGAGGACTTGGCACGCAGAGGCAGGCCGACAGCATGATCCCACGGCCGTCTGGCCCTGGGAAACAGGCCTGTCTCTGGAGATCCCATTTCAGAGCTTTGAATTCGCCAGCAGCTTAAAAGCTGCTTTATCTGTGATCCAAGGTGAAGGAAGATCCAGAAGTTATTTCTGAGCTGGCTCGTGGGGGCAGCTTTGCTCCCCCACCCACTGCTTTGCTCACTGCTACCTTCTCTTTGAGGTTGCCTCAGCAGAGCTTGAACGTGGCTGTGGTGGTAGTACCTGCACGGGCACGACACAGCCTGTGTGGCGCAGGCCCAAGGTGCACAAGGACCTGGGGGGCCGCTGCTTGCCATGCTCCCCGCACCAAGTGGCCATCTCCCAAGTGTTTGAGGCAAGTGACAGAAACCGTTTAAAGGGCTCCTGCTGAAGGAATCACCTCCGGAAGAAACTCCCCGTTTGTCCGCCTTTCCTGACAAGATGTGGAGACAGAAGGGAGCATAAACATCAAAGGTTCATTCAGACGGATTCAGACTCTAGTCAGTTCTTACCAGTTGGTTAAACCAGGTGACAAACCCAATTCCCTTGTGCTGACAGCCATAATAATCAGGCACCTTCTTTGTTCATTATGCTCTCTTTAACCCTGGTATTCTCATTCAGCCCAGCATTTAGTAATCACTCAGTGTGACGGCACACTAATGAAGAAATAAAACGCAGTACCTGAGATCCATTCTTCTAGCAAAAAGATAGACTCTGCTCCACTGGCCTGTAAAATCAGGTTTCTGTTCACTTGGAGAACTATTTGACCAAGTGAATATAAGTAACATCAGGTAATTTGGGGAGAGCACCTGGAATAGACAGAGGATTGATACTTTCTTTATTATTTCTAAACAGTTTTGGAGATGAAGAACTTCAGGCTTCTTAGGATGTGTTTGTGTAGAGCTTTGACCTTTGGCTATTGATTTCCTTTAGTAATAGACTGGCTGGCCTCGTCACTTATCTAGCCTTGTGGGTTGGGGGAGGAGGACTGTTAGGACTTCCCATTAGCCTGACTGTGCTAGTGGATGAAGGGGAATTGGAGAATTCCCTTTCCTTTCCCTTCTCACAACTTCCACGGTAAGTACTGAGCAATACCCACTTCCTGATGCGCTGGTCAGAAGAGGTGCTCCAGCGTTTTCCTGCTCCTTAGCACCACGATCTGACATCTCTGTCCCTTGTTGAGTTGTAAAAACTGTACCTAACCTTCAGTTAAGCCAGGCATACAATCTCAACAAATAACTCGTGCTCCATTTTTAGCATTCTGCTCTATTTATCTCTGCTGAAGTGAGTGGTTATGTCTGCCTTAAATCTCCTACGAGAAAGGGCAGAACATGGCTGGATGTGAGCATAGGAGACAGTGGGCTGTGTCGAAAGGCCGGGCATAGAAACCCTGACATACACATTTACTGATGCCTCTTTTCCCTCACTCTTGCCTCATGGGGATATTCATCATTGTGTCTGTCACCACTGAGGAGCAGAGCCGCCCTGGATCTGCCTCATTGACCTAAGTCGGGAATTTAGACTGAGTTTTGAGACACAGTGGGCTTGTCAGCTGTGTGCTTGGGCATGGAGGTGGTATGATTGACCCGTAGTACACTCGAGCACAAACTGTGGAAAACACAGACGTTTTTCCCTTCTGGAAGCACTGCAAAAGTTGCATTAAGACAAATACTCAGACCTTCGTTATGTTTCAGTGCTTGCTGAGAGGATGGGCTTTTCATAGAGTTAGCAATCTAATGGGGAATAAATTGCCTTACCAGCACACACATCCCCAAGGCTGATGAACAATCAGTCTCAATCATGGTCTTCGTTCCCAAGTTTCCTTCTCCGTAAGGATGCGGGTAGGAGACTCTCTGAATCGCAGCCTGGTGCAGGCAGGTGCAGTTCCTGCCCAAGCTAATGGGCGTTGGTCCCACATCCCCACCATTAATGAGTCGAGTTCTCAGACTGTTTCTTAACAAACAATGCTCACATTATGAGCAAGTACGGGATGGTTTTGTATTGTTTATATTGTCCGTTTGATTCCGATTATTAATGATTTTTAATTGGAAGCCCTTTACAAAAGAGAGATTACCAGCACAGGCTGTCCAGCTTGAAATTTGTCTCAGTAAATGACCCTGAAAAATTTAGTCCGTTGTGCCACCCAAACAGTGACCGGTTGATTGGTATTTTGGCGTGGCCTGAAATATTTCTGAAACGGTTGCATTTAAGACAGTTTATATGAGAGAAGCTTAGAGATAATGAGGGCAAATTCAGTGAGATGCAAGAGAAAAGTGCCTGCTTTAAAAGGTCTTTCTCCAGTTTAGGTTATCAAGAAATCGAAGAGCCTGACTTGAAACAGCAAACGTCACTTAGTTGTCTTTACATTCGCCTCTTCTAATTGAATTTAGTGCACTGCTGTATTTCCTCCAGAAAGTATATTGTTTTTAAATTACCATTTCAGTGCTGTTACTCAAGGCCCCTGCTTCTAATGCTTTCTGACAGTTATCAGCATAATGAACCATAATGAAATGATGAGCAATCTACAGTGGAAACTCGATGTGGATTCCACTAGAGCTGTGTGACTGTGTTGTTAAAATTTGAATGCACATTAAAATAACACTGTCCTTATTTGTTTCCAAGGTCAAGGTTTTAAAAGAGGTCTGAAAGGTCTAAACACTTCAATTTCGTAAATATTACACTCTAATATATGCCCTTAGCTCAATCTTGTGTTGCATTTAATATATCTCGGAGATAAATATTTGACCTGCATTTCCAAAAAAGAGTGAATTTACCTACCTAATAACTGTGCTTGCAAATGAGTAATTACACGGGAGCCGATTATTTGAGCATATGTTTATTATGATTGCTTAGACTTCTAAATAAACAAGTGCGCTCTTTTTCCTTCAACTTAACTTGTGCCTCTTCTGAATTTCCAGACAGACGCTGATTATCAGTGCTCTGGCTTTTAGAAGAGTAAGAACGTAGGATACAGCACAAGGTCGTATAATGGCTGGTATGCTGTAGGTAGCTTTGCACTGGCTTTGCCTTGCTTCCTTTGCAGGGCTTTGCACACTTGTTCTGGCCCTGGTTCTATAGGAGCCCCCTCTCTATAACGTGAACTATCTGCCAGCACAGCCCCTGATCTTCAGAAGTGAAATGTACTGCGTAATAATTCTTCTGCACCTTTCTGTATGTCCATACCTCTAGTAAATGATTTTGTTCTTAAAACATCCTATAAGGTGGTTCGTTGTGTAAACAGTATGTCAGAGTGCCTTGTAAGGTGCAGTATGGCAGTTGCAACGTGAGAGAGAGCAGTGGGTGAGCGGAATGGAAAGAACAATTTTTCCAGGTAGGTTGGGAAAATAGATCCTCCATCGCTGCCAGACCGAGGGAAAGGGCTGGGATTGTGACTGACAGGTATCTCAGAGGAGAAGGCTCTGTCCTGTCGTCTGTGGAGACAGACTGAAGGAACTGAGTAAGAAGGGGAGTGGTTATGGCTTTAAGAGAGGAGACGGGCGTAATTTGACAATGCGTGTTTATAATCAGTAGATTTAAAACCATCATTCCTTTAAATACAGCAACTGTTTATTAGCTGTCTTCTGATTTTCTCTGTTCAGAGCCTTAAATTAACTGAGACATTTACTCAATTAAGTGGGGGCTTTGATTTGGTTAGTCAGGCCCCAGTTCTGCAGAGTCATTGGAGTAAATTAGAGGACTAACAATAAGAAATCCAGCAGTTGGGCCAGTGACAGAATGACATGTTTCTCTGGTTGGATTTCTTTCCTGTCAAACTGTCAGATAACCTTCTGGTATTCACAGTGGAATTTTTCTTTTTATCTTGCAAGAATGAGTGGACACATGTGACGTTGTCTGCAGCACAGCATATTAGAGAAGATGTAATGTGTCTTAGCATATGTGGCAATGCAAAGTGTTCCTGTTTGGCAGTTTTGGGGAGAGAAACACAGAGCCCACAGAGCAGCACCTGCAAGCATCAGTTTTCCCATACCTCTGCCAGCGGTAACTGGACCTCTTTGCTTAACTCCCTTTGCCTGGATAGAAGAGGAAATATCAATTGCATTGTTCTCCAAGTAAAGGAAACAAAGCCTATTGTGAAGCTAGTAACCAGGGTTCTTTGGCAACTAAATAGGAAATCGTACATGCCAGTGAAATGGGCATTTTATCACTGGCACCGGCCCAAGATCCCTAGCTTGGCAGAACTCCCGCTGAAGTCAAAGGAGTCTTGCCCGAGTAAATAAATTAAGAATTGTTTACCAAATCAGATGCCTTATTGAAACCCCATTGCAATGCTAACCATGCACAGAAAGGAGGGAGGGGGAAGCAGATGACTGATACTTCAAGTGGCTGCTGCATCTTGCAGACTGTTGACTTTAGTCTCACCAGTTGTAAAAACACATGATCTATAAAGATAAATGGTCAGGAGTAGCCAGCCAGACAAGAAGCGAGGGTTTCCCCAGCTGTCAGCACTTGTGTAAACTGGCCCACAGCAACAGGAGACCTGTCCACAACTGCTGAAAGAAGCAATTAGTGGCCACAAGATACACAACTGTCACAGGAGAGCGTGGGCTTTACTTCTGAGCTCAAACTATGCAGACCGCGAGTTTGCTCTGCATTATAACTTGTCTTTCAGATAGGTAGAGATCAACAAGAAAGGTTTATCTGAAGGGCTTCACATCTCACATGCTGAAGCTTTATTGACAGCACAACAGTTGTCCATGTTTAATGAAGCTTTATGAAACGGAAAGAGGAGGCTGAGGTGCTTTTTCTTGAAGGCTGTGCCTGGCACCGCTTTGCCAGACATTTCAGTAAGGCAACTTAAAGAGTTTAATTGATTATTTAATAATTACTTTCTTTGCATCCACTCCAAAAATAGTAAACTATTTCACACTCAGCCTTGCCTCCAGGGAGACAAATGTTCGGCTCATGATTGAGTTACAGTATTGATTAGAATTGTTAAAGGCTTGCTGTGCAGTAACGGCATCGTGAGGTCCATGGAGAGAGCAGCAGTGTGGTCACACTGACAAGGCTGACAGGACAGCAGAAAGCCCTCGTGCAGCCCTATTGCCTCTTGGAACCCCGGCTAACCCCTTCAAAGGGACGTGATGTACTTCACGTCACATTTCATTGCTCTCTGTAGATATGCTCCAGAGATCTTTGGAGTTGTTCGTTGTATGGATCCTTTCTGCTGCACACCTCTGTATTTGTTCTCTTTATTCTTGCTGTGTTGTACACAGAAGCTGGCTTTCAGATCTTGTATAGCAGAAGATGTGCTGAACTTCTCACTGTTTCTGATACTGCATTTCCAGTTAGGTTTTCCTGCTATTAGGTAGTTGGAAGCTTACTTCCAGGTGCCTGCTGTTCCTGTAACTTATCAAAGACTTAACTTTTGACTGCATGTCTGTAGTATAACCAAAGCCAAAGTTGCTGATTCAAATCAGTCCAGTTCATACTAGGCTGCTTTTACAGTACAGTGAGTCATAGTAGTCTTCCCTGTTGTACGAATCTTGTTTATTATATAGCAAATTAGCTCAAGATTTCTGAATACCCTGAGTTCCCTTTGAAATTATTGCAGACGAAGAGGGTCAGCTTCTCTCTGGTGCAGGCTCGTAAAGAGGATCCTTTTGTCAGTCCTGGTCTGAGGCCCATTGTAGCTTACTTGTCCGTCTGATTGATTAACAAACATATAATTGGCACTCTGCTGCACTTAACAGTACGTTTATAGAGTTTTCTCTGTTTGAGGGTGAAGTTAAAAAGCTTCCAACTGCAGCAGGCTATCATATTATTTTAGTGTTAGAGTAATTTTTAATCCTTATCAAGCTAAGGTCTGCTTTTTCTGCCTCAAAAAAGGGCTGATATTTTCCTCAAGGAGAGTGCGGGAATGGTTAAAGAAGATTAAAGTCTTTTCTACATGCTTGAGGTTTTCTGATGTCTGGTGGGAATTGCCAATGAAGCTTCCTTCCGATTTCACACTGTCAGGCAAACGCAGCCTGAATGCAGGGTGACAACCCACTTGAAAATAATTATCCATTGCCCTGGCTGCAGAGGCATCCGTTACCTGATAGAGAAATGTGCTTTTACATGCACATACAGACTAAATTATTTTTTTAATCATTTTCTCCTTCCAGGTCTGAAAAACCTCATCCTGCTTGTTACTCAGCCGCGTACCTAGGTTTTGAAAGCATCTTTCTTTTTTGAAAAGAGCCTGCACTTTAAATGCACTGATCTGGTGACTGACAGGATGCTCATAATGAAGTCTTGGCTTCTTGAGGGTATATATTTGAAATATCTCCATTAGCACTTCCGTGGAGAGTGTGGGTTTCAGCTTGCGTTTTTAATAGATGTCCTCCCACAGATATATCTTTCAAGGTAATAAATATTAACCATAACATAGGTTAATAGTAACCAGATGTGGTTACAGTCCAAATACTGATAAAATCTACGTAGTCCTTAATGGGTAATGTTGCTGCCAAAGTAATCCACTACCACCATCGGTGGTTGAGGACGCAGTCAGCACAAAGAAAGGAGCTCCTGGTGCGGAGCCCTCTGCCAGGGGATGGGCTGGGACAGCTGTGGGTGGCTGGAGAGAGCCTTACTTTCAGTGCCATCACAGTGGGTTTCTCAAAGTCCTGAATTCACTTTAAGTCGGTAGTGTCAGAACCTTCTGCTGAAGTGCTTTCTGGTTTGTTTTGTGATGTTTCTGTTTTTCAACCTGAGAAAATAGCTTGTAATGGTTACTCAGGTCCATTAAAATTGGCCAGGCCAAAGCCTTGCAGCTTTGTTGTCTTCAATGCTTTGTCCATGGGACCTCTGGGAAAAGAAAAAAAAAATTTTTTTTAGTCACATACAGCTTTGGTGAACAAAAGTTGTTCGTCACCATTGCACCTAACAGGGGATGAAATCTGCTCTGGCTGCTCTAAAGGCCTGACCAAAATATGGGGCTGCTGGTTGTCAGCGTTGGCGTTCTGACTTCTGTCAGCCTGGGGCAGCACAGGACCCAGCTGCAAGTTCTTCCTCATGTCTTGTTGTTTTGTGGGACAGCAAAGTCACTTGGGAGGTGTTTTGCCTGGAATCATTTATTTCTCGTCTCCTTTCACTGTCCTTTAATCCACGCCTTCTAACCATACACTGTTGCTGAACTAAATTAACTGGTTTAGTGAAGACAGTATTCTCTATGTCAAACAAGTCTGTCTGGTCTGGTTGTAGAAAACTGTAATTGAATTTACTGCATACACCCACAGAGGCTTTCAGAGAAGCACTGTGCTGGGCAGATCAGTAATAATAAAAATAAAAAAGCAAGATGTAAAACCGGTGATATTAAAACCTTTGTTACAGCCATTTAAATGCAGTCGCACAGCACATTTACAGTTCTGCCCTCAGATCCTAGGGCAGTTCTTTCCACAGGTATTTGTCAGTTGCCCAGGTTCGCAGCTGCAGGAAGGGCAGGTTGTGCCTGGCTGGCTGGCTGGGGGCCCTCCAGCTCCAGCACCCCCTTCCCCACAGGTCTGTGGTACACCCAGTCTGCTCAGGAGGAGGCTTTCTCCTTCGGGCTCAATGCTTAGCAAGGTTTACTGAGTGCTGGGGCACCTGTGGCTGCTCCGTCCCGGGGCGCACTGAGGGTCCTGTCCTGTTGGCACCTTCCCTTCGCCACGCTTGGAGGTCTGGGCGAGACGGATCCCCGAGGGCAGGAGGAGCTTTCACTCGGTTGCTGCTAATCTTGTTTGTGCTGTTTGCCTTTTGAAATTGTTTGCTGCGTTGAGGATGGGCTTTCTTTCCTGCCACCTCCACTGGGTTGAACCTCCCGTGGCTGTGCTGTTGTTTGGTGGCAGGAAGAAAGGGGCTTTGGGGTGACTTCCTCGGCAGGCTGCTATCTGAACAACGGGCACACCTTGAGCCTGCAACCTCTAGCGGTCCTGCAACGTGTAGGGCAGCTGTCTTAAAGGCTAGACATTATTCTCGTGCAAACAAACAGCTTAATGAAATGTCCTCATGTCTGCACGCTGCTTCACTTGACAGCTGTGTCCGCGCTGCAAAGGGGCTCCTTCAGTCCTGCAGAGCGTGCCTGGGGCTTCTCTGGGGAAGCTGTCAGTCCCTGGCACAAGGCAGGGGGCTCCTTAAGTTAGCTCAGGGAGACCTGTAATCCACAAAGATGGCTCAGATAAGGTAGCACAGGGCGGGAAGGAGGGAGCTGGTCAGGTGATGATTCGTGTCTTTGTCACGGATTTCAACAGCCTCTTATCAGCCTTGCAGCGGCTTGCAGGAGGCCTCTGACTGGGAGTGGGACCTTAGTACGTTGTAGGAATGGAGGGAGAGAAATAGCGGTGGATAGAAATGTTAAAATGCAGGTAAGACTGTGAAAACATATCCTTAGTGCAAGTCAGTGCTCATGCTGTTAACTCCTTAAAGACTCTAGTCTTCCTGAATATTCATTTGACATGGGGTACGTGTCCTTAAGACAGACGGATCCGTCTATCTGTGGATGAAAGAGAGATAAAAAGATATAAAGCTTGTAGCTTATTGCAGCAAGGGAAAGCCATACACAATCTGCATTGCCCAATACATTTAAGTAAATCTAATAGGAGGGTTGAGGAAGATAGCAAGATTAGCTTGACAAAGATTATTTGTTGCTAAACAGACTCTTCGGTGTTTCCCTGAGCACAGGCACACAGCGAAGTTGCTCCACCCAAGGCCTTTCCATTTGCTTCATGGCTCAGTTGATTTCGATGGGTTTATTGTGAAGCAAGATTTATGGAGCCCAAAGAAGGAATAAAATTAAAAACTTCCGTTCCCCCGTTTCTGCTCATGGTGCTGCTGAATAGGTGGGTGAGGGATACTGCTCTCAGGTCCCGTGGTCAAACCGGGTCCTCTTTGGGGTCCCCCCAGTGCCAGAGTGGGGCGGCTCCGCAGGTCCCTGTCTCGGTGCCCCCGTGCTGGCGTTTCCAGCCTCCCACGGCCATGAAAGGGTTTTCCTCTCCTCCAGCAGCAGTGGCTCTGTTGTCAGAAACAAAGCAAATCCTGATCACCATTGAAGGAGCAGATACGCCCTGTGTTTCAACATCTGAAACCAGGCCCATCAATCTGAAACTATTCCCCACTCCCGGTGCCAACAGCTCCATTAACAACTATGCTCCAGAAAGAAAGGAAATTGCTTTTCCCCTCGCTGCAATGTCAGCCCACCATTTGGAAACCCCCCCGCATCTTCCTTTTCATGCTGGAGGTGGTGCGCTCATCTCTGTGACCTGCAAGCATCTGCTTCCCTGGTTTTCCGCTTCGTTGCATCTCTGTTTAGACACTGCTCTGCCCTGTCCCACATACTAATTACTGACTTTTTGCTTCTGAGGAGCTTGATTCATTCTGGCACATTTTCCCACGTGAAACTGGACCTAGAGCCTTGGAAAATATCTTAATGGACGTCAGAGCAAGTCTGAGATTAACCCCAAATCGGCTGCTGTCTGTGAGCTAACGGGCACATCTTCTGGCCGCTGAGCAGGGCCGCCCTGGCAGGGGCCTTTGGCCCCACGCTGTCCCAGCCCTGGGCAGTGTGATGCGGCCAGGTAGCACTCTGTAAGAAAAAGCTATTTGCTTTTTCCTCTCAGGGTCTCACTGTGCACTAGCTGACCCTTGGGTAAAAGGATTTTGTCCCTAGGAGTCCCGTGTGCTGCCAGTGTATAAACCAAAATCCAGGCTTGCAGCCCCGTGGTGCGGCAGGCAGGAGGAGTCCCTGTTGCAGGGCCTGGCCTGTGCTCTGTCTTCTTGTGGCACTAATTCTGCCTGCCAGCTCTGCTTAGCCCAGAGACTGTGCTTCAAAGGTTTGGCAGGAAGGGAGGATTTCCCTCCTCTCAAAATGAATATATTAATTTTGTATTTGTGAAGTTGAGCACAGAGACACAGTCCTTGCTCAGCCACTTTTGCAGCAGAAGCCTTTCATCTAGGTGCCGAAGATACGTAGGTACATTTGACCTCTGTGTCATTTAAGACTTTTTTCCTTACGTAACTGCTGCTTAAAAAATCCAAATACTCTTTGTCCTGTTGAACATCTGTTACGTCCTGGCAGCTTCAAGCACAGACCCCAGGACACGATGCAGCCCTCAAAACCTCCACCTCTGCAGCGTGCTCAGATCTCAGCCTTCCTTGTCGAGGCCCTGATGAATCCAGGCAGCCAAAATTCATCTTCAGCACAGTCACCTTTAGACGGCTTAACCTCTTTGCTGCTATACTTCAGTCACTTCATGGTTTCAGCAGAATTTCACCACAATTTAATCAGTTATCCCAGCTTAGCCTGATGGGTGCTTTTGTACCTTTGGCATACGAGAGATTAAGATTAATTTATTTATATGCTTAATGAAGCTATTGGTGCTGGCTGAATTGTTTTTCAATTTCACAACATTTAACAAATAACAAGAATGAAAAACCTGGAATGAAACTCGTAAGAACTTTATCTTTCCTTCCTTTCTGCCTGCAGATCTAGTTGAATGTTTTTGAATTCCAACCATCAAATATATTTTGGGAAATTTAAGAAGCGTTCATAAGCTCTCCTGTGTCTTGAATAAAAATTGAATTTGTGACTTCCTACAAAATCATTTCCAGTATTTTGCCAGTAATAACATCTGTATTTAAAGCTCTAGCCATGCGTGATTACTAAGGACTGCCATTTTCACTGCATTCTGGTTTGGATCATTACATTTTGCATGCTTCATTCTCACTGCTTCATTTCTGTTCGGGACAGGACACAAGGTAAAATATTGTACCTCAGTATTGTGCGTGTAGTCAGAGAGCCATTGTGCTCAGCCCCAGAAGTGGCTGCGTTTTGATGATCAGTGAAGCTTTTTGTGTTGTATAAAATCCTTCATCTATTTCATGGGGTTGCTATGAATCATTCCTGTTAAATTTAAGGATAGAAAAAGTGTGTCTCACCTCAGCTGTATTGAAATTAGATTAAGGATCACAGGATTAGCTCTTCTGCATTTTTGATGTGCATATTGGTTTGGCGCCTGCGGGGACTGGAGCATGTAAATACGGTTTCTGCCTGTGCTTTGGCTGCGGAGCGGGCAGGGCAGTGCTGGAGGCAGTGTGCCTGGCTGGGCAGAGCCGACCGTGAACGTGACAGCAGGTTCCTGACGGGCAGCGAGGGGCTGCCGCCCTTGCCCTGCGCCCAGCGTAGCCCTGTCTGGTGTGGAGGGAGCCTTGCTGGATTCCTGCCTTTGCCTCTCTGCCCCAATCCCCCAGTCCCCATGCTGGGGCCAACTGGCAGCTACTGGGCAGCATGCTGGCAAGGCACAGGCCTCAGTCTCCTGTCTCTGTGGTGCCAGAGCTGATCTCTCTAAGGCTGTATCTCTGATGCAGCCTTATTTCTGAGCCTTCTGTATAGTTTCCTGTTCATTCTCGTTTTCTTATTTCAGCTCTTCTTTCACTGTGTTTTCTCCTCCATTCTTTAATGTTCTCCAGCACTGCCCTGTTGCAGCCTCCTCCCTCCTTCAGAGCTGTAGTTCTCTTTCTGCCCAAGTCTTCCTCCTGCATCCCACAGGTTGTATCTTGTCAGAGCGCCATGTCCAGCTCTTTGCTTGGTTGGCTTCAGTATTTGTTGAAGGTGATCCGACATCAATTTGTCTGGAAAATATTGCACTTCTATTGTTAAGAAAAGAAAAATATTGGGAGATCAAGACTTTCAGTGGGTGTATGCCTGTATGTAATGGAGGACCCTGAAGATTTCAAATAAAGTAGGAGTTTTGTGCATTTAATGCTTTGCTTGAGAGATCATGAAAACTGAGTGTAAAGTAGACCAAATACATTTTTAAGATTTCATAAGTAGTATAAATAGTGCAAGTAAAGAATACAGTTTTTGTTTGATTGCAGTACTGGGCTTTCAGGTTAATTTAGAGCTGGAAAATACTGTTACTTCATGAAGAGATTAGAGTTTGACTCACTAGTTAATTTTTCATCTTCATGAAGAGCACAGAAGTAAAATTCTGCGTAGTCTCCGCTGTCATTGACTTCATTGGGATTGTACACACAGTCTTTCCAGTTACTAATGATGTGGACATTTTCTTTCTAGGCCCTCCGTCTGCTCCCCAGAACCTGATTTCCAATGTCAATGAGACATCGGTGAACTTGGAGTGGAGCCCCCCGCAGAACAAAGGTGGTCGGGAAGACATCTCCTACAACGTGGTGTGCAAGAGGTGCGGTGTGGGTGACCTCAGCCGTTGCCGGTCGTGTGGCAGTGGTGTGCACTTCAGCCCCCAGCAGAACGGCTTGAAAACCACCAAGGTCTCCATTACTGACCTCCTGGCACACACAAACTACACCTTTGAAGTCTGGGCGGTGAATGGAGTGTCCAAGCACAATCCCAGCCAGGACCAAGCTGTGTCAGTCACTGTGACAACTAACCAAGCAGGTAGGAACCTAAATACAAATTTTATTCCTGTCTCTTTTGCCTGTTTATAGGAAAGCTGTGGTTTCCATTAAATTTAGCACGAGCTAATGAACACAAGGATGCATAACTGGGTCAAACCCTTATTTTCTAGGTTATTTATATGGATAGTTTAAATTCTGTAAAGCTAGAAAAACCGAGGAGGGTTTGACTAGCGTAGCTGGTTGCAGAGCTGCGCTGCACCACACTGTGAGGACACTGGGAGGCATTCTGCAGAAGCAGAACAGCACAGCTGCCGTGGGCGTCGTGGAGGGGACAGAGCTAGAGCCACTCAGCAGCTCTGCCCTTTGTCAGGGAGACGCTGCACGTGGACATGGACGTGCCCTTGGAGTTTGCAGAGGGACAAATATGTGGCTGGGGAGCGCAGCATTGTGCTTCTGCCTGCTCCCAAACAGCGCTGTGTACGATTCAGAAAGAAGAATGAGTCGGTTCTCGCTTGCCTGCATGCTGGCGCTCTTCTCCCTGCAAAGTCAATTAGATTCTGTCCTGTTGTTAAATAAATACCTCCTTAACCTGCTGCTAACAACAATTCAATTGATCAGACCTGGCATTACTTGAGAAATCCCATATGAGCTTTCATCTTCATGCTGCCTGATTTTTACATTTCGCTCATCTGGGAGAGTGAAACACTATTTCTGTCTATACCTGATTATTTCAGATACCCTAAATGCTTCCAGTTTTTTCAGTTCCCTGTGTTTGACCTAGCAAAGGCTGCAGCAGAATGGGGTTTAGTTTTGATGATCACGTCTTTTTTTTTTATTTAATTACATGAAAGCTTTTATTGTTTGCAGATAGCTAGGATTTCAAGCACAGGGTTCCGGTTCAATTTTTAATTTAATGCACAAAATTATGTACGTTTGAATATGACACTCTTCTATATGCAAATTAGATATCCAGACTGTCAGACTGGCTACAAGACTGTCAAACCTGTTATCTAATCACTTGCAGCACTGATTGCCTTCAAGTCCCATAAACATTGCAGGCATTCAGCACCTTAAAGCGTAGCTTGTGGGGTTATCTTTTATCTGTGGAGTTCTGGTGTATGGGACAATATGAATATTGTATGTTCTGAGAGTACTGGACTACATAAATACTGTGAGTTCTGTTTCCTAGTAGAAGCATGTGAAAAATAGGTACGCATAATCAAAACTTGCAAATCCTAGCTCTAGTCCACTGCACTTCAATATTAACCATGAGAGGTGTGTTTAATTTTGCAGTCACAGTTGAAAGTAAAATTGTAAAGTCCACATTGAAGCACCTTTGAAAATCTGGTCCTTTTCTTGTTTGTTTTTGTTCTTTACGCATACAGATGACAGTACAGTGATACAGTATCCCTTTTAAATTATAATTCAAAAATCCAAACTACTGTTTTGCCCGGTGAAAAGATGATTAATAGAGAACAGAAACTATTACAGAGATGTAGGAGAAAGCTCCGGGAGAATGCTGTCATATGCTATATGAAAAGAGAAAGTTGAGAACAGCAGCAGGGACAGTGTTTTTGTGCTACGAATGCCTAGCAAAGAGAGTATTTCTGACTGATTTTGGCATGTGTAAGGATTAGTGGATGCATATATGCATGAATAAGTGAGTGGGATCCATCTACCGTGTGAAAATTCTACCATCTTACGCTTTAATATGCAAACCAAAATCTGATTGAATATGCAAATAAGAATTGATTTTGTTTATTATCCATGAGTAGCAGTTCTTCACATCAGGAAATTTGTATTTTTGCCAGCATTTCCAATTATGAGACATGCCCAGTCTATCAAATGCTTCAGAGGGCTGGAGAGAGCTGTACCGGTACACATGAAAATTAACTTCAAGGTGCTGGTGTTCTCCTGTTCTTCATACATCTTTGTGTATTCTGCTGCATAGAAGATCTAAATAGAAATGTGTGATCTAAACGTATAGATCTCAACTAAGATAAATAGTCCTTACATATGCAAATAATCCTATTGATTTCAGTGAAACTACTTGGCTTGAGTATAGGTTTATAAAGTTGGACCCTTGGGTTTTACAAGTACTGATCTGTTTAATCATAGTAAATGTGTGTCTGGGGTGCAGTAAAATTCCAGTGCCACTCATTTTCTTTCACTATATTTCATTATAAAGAAATCATGTCATGATAGAGCACTGCCATAGGTATGATTTCGATCTTGCACCTTTCTCATTCTAATGTAAAGCTACCTTGGTTTCATTGCAGCAGTTTTTAATTTAAGAAAGATTAGGGCCAAACTCCTCCTTTAATAAAATTCTTTCCCTCTTTTGCTAATAAAAACAAGGCTACCAACACTGAAAATCTATAAACTGCTCTACTGTTCTTGCTATCTATGGTTGTGCTTTCCAACATTTGATAGAAATGAAATGTTGTTAGCATGGTTCTTTAGTGATGTGAGCAGTGTTTTTGGGTCATATCCCGGGGAATTGCTTGCAAGAGGTGCGTTCTAGAGATAAAATCAATAGGGATGATTGGGACTAAAAAATGCTTCATCTTACATACAGTCTCAAGCTGACCTCCCAAATACGCAACCATGTAATCTGAAGAAAATATATGGAAATTTTAGAACACAGTTTTTAATGTTGGAATCGGAAGTCCTATTATTTGTATGTTTGCTTGCATTGGTGCCAGCCCCTAAAGAAGGCATGCGTTTGGAGGCAGACAGAAAACAATGAGAAATCAGGTACTGGTGTATTCAGCATGAAATTGAAGAAATGTGTTGCAATGACATAAAAGGTGCAGTTGAAAGGCACAGGTGCTTTTTTGTTTGCTTTTGCCACTTTACTCCTGGAGATAGTGAAATGAGGCTGTTTACTTTCCACCTTTGTTTAGAAACTCTTTTCAGTTTCCAATTCTGTAGAAAAATGTTTAAATGAAAATAAGCTTTTGCCATTCAAAGTGGGATCAAAAAGCATTTGAAAAAGTATTTTTCCTGCTTCCTTTGAAAAGGTCCTGGTTTTTATAGTTTGTTTTTCTTTTTTTAAGAGAATCTAAATTTCAGGCTTTGAACCAAGTAAAAATTTCTATCTCTTAGTGAAACACTTCAGTGTTGTGACATTTTAAGAATTGTGAATGGTGAATTCAGCTCGCTATTATGCATGTTTAGTATAATAATTTTTTGATTTTTTTGAGATGGGAGCTGCCGCTCTTTTCCCATGTAAGATTAAAACAAAATTAAAAAAGCAAAGGATGAAGCGCTGAGCTGTGGAAACTTGCAGCTAGCACCTCATCACAGTGAGTACTGGGAAATACTGATACTGAGGCTCCCTACTAGCAGTGGTGGCTTTTGTGGCTGGCTCTTTTTGCTCAAATGAAATCAGCACTTTGCCCATCCCTTACAAATGTGAAACGACTTGTGGAAGAGATGCAAACCAGCAGTTCTCATATGGTGCTGCGAAGAGGCTGGTTTCAATGAGAAACCCTGCCAGGCAGCTGACTGAACAGTTCAAAAATCTCCAGGCTCTTTTTTTTTTTTTACCCTACTAAGGATAATGCTGCGAAGCTGTTCAAAATTAAAAGTAAATCTCTCAATAAAGAGACCTTGTTCACAGCAAGCAGGAAGCTATTTTTTTTTCTTTGCCTTTTTTTTTTTTTCCCAAAGAGGCACTGCACACTTTATATTTTAATAAAGACCACAGCCTGACTTCTTAGGTGTCCAGCCAGGTTCGCTGTCAAGTGAGCCGCGTGCGTGTCCGAGGGTGCCGCACAGCAAGGACCACGTTTCTGTACGGATGCTAAAGGAGTTGATAAGGCAGGGGAGCAATGGTGGGGGGAAACCTACACAAGCTCTAAATGAGATTTAAAATCCAAACTCATTCTGCTGCTTTCTTTCCTCCCTTCTTTTTGTTTGTGTTTTGTGAGGGATGGGCTTCCTTCTTGCTCCTTTCGTGCAGGAGTTAAACGCTTGATGTTTCTGAATAAAAGGCTGCCTGGTGATTTGTTGCCTTGTTAGGTACCTTGGGCTCGGTGGTCTTTAAGTAGACCATCTCAGCTAGGCAGAGGAAGGATGTGCCAATTAGGATGAAAAAAAGAGGATAAATAAATAAACTTCCTCTTTCTCCCCCTGCATAAAACTAGCAATGTTTACGCTGCCTGTGCTCAGGTTCAAGAAGGGATCTTTCTTATGAATATTTCAGGCTCCCCGTCCCATTTTTTCCTCTTTCTCTTCTCGCTTCCCTCCCCACTCCTTTGTCTCCGATCCCCCACACCTTGCCTGTCTAGCTGTCTGTTCGCCTGTCTCAGAGCTGCTTCATCTCGGCGGCAGAGCAGCGCGGCTGGCTGTGCCGCAGTCCTTCCCCCTCTTTTGTATGCTCCCCTGGTCCCTCACTGTCACTCAGAGCCCTGCGGTTGTTCAGCAGCCACTTCCAGGCAGGAGCTAAAGTGGGTCACGGTGCCACCAGGACCCGAGCCCCGCTGAGAAGACCCACGTGAATCCCGTGTTCTTCTGGGACAGGCGGCGCTTGCGATGACAGAGCTGCGGTGAACCCGAAATGCGGACATTCAGTGCAGGGAAGGAAAATGTCAACTGCTGCTCGGGTTTATTCGGCCTTTAGGCTTGCTTGTTTGTGGACCTTCTTAATTCCATTGGTAAAAACAACAAATCCGAACCCCCCTTGATGCTGATCGTGCTTTAAGTTAGAAATGAGGGGGGAAGAAGTGGGAGCTGCTTGCTTCCAGATGACCCGCAAGTTCCACTGGACCCGTTGGTAGGGGAATGTATTCCCATTTTGCGTTTCGGTGGGTCTTTGAAAGCCCACGTTCCCTTTCAAATGTTGATTAGCATTCCTCACGTGTTGTGCCGAACGGCACGGAAAATGCATATAAGGTCTTACATGCTGCCAGCGTGGTTTAGCCCGTGCAGAACTGAATTTGCAGTCAGTAAAAATTCATGGCCATACATTGCCCTTGGTCAGTGCGCACTGCATATATCGACAAAGTAATAGTTGCTCAGGCAGATCAAAAGCAAAACATGCCAAAGCCAGTAAACCTCAGGCTTTCGGTATTTTTTTTTTAAATGTGTTACTTTCCTAGATATTTATAGCTTATCTATAAAGAACTGCTATATAGCAAAACATCAAAAGCCATTGTTAACTAGATTTCAAGTGCAGAATTTTCTTTGTGTGACTGCATGAATACTATTAAAACTACTACTAGAAAAGAGAAATTAGCAGATAGTCCGAAGATCAATCCGTCCATCTGATTGTCTAAACTCCATCGTGTTCTTTGAGTACAGTCCTGGTTTCAGTAGAAATAACAGCAAATAATTTCTTTACCCTGAGAGGGAATATAAAATTTTTTGATTTTTTTACGGTGGAGGACAGAGGCAAAGCAGTGTCGAGCTATTGATACCTACGCGCATCTTGAGAATCTTACCAGCAGGGAGGTGGTCCAAGAAATTAATTTTGCTTGCAGAAATAGCAAGCTCTCTAGTTGTTCAGAGTCCTGCAGTTTTACGCTCAGCCCTTGCAAAGGTTTTCCTTTTTTCCTAAGAAATCCTGGGCGCTGCCAAGGGTGGGCGAGGGCCCCCGCTGCGGGGCAAGGCGATAGCTGGTCCCGGAGTTGATGTAATTTTCCTCAAAGGACTTGCTACCAGCACGGTCCCACCCTTTCCAGTTCCTTGTTCCCTGCAGCCAAAGGATACAAACAGCCTGTTCCAGGAGGCCTTTCCCCAGGCGCACAACCCGGGGGGGGCTCCTGGGGCTGGTGTCTGGGGTGTGTAAACACTCGCAGCGCCCTGGCTCCCTCCGTTCCCCCAAAGCCTGATTTAAAATAATCTCTTGGCAAACAACGGCGTATGTGCCAGATGTCCAGAGCTCTGCATGTGTTTGATACTTCTGGCTGCTGTGGTTTTTTTGCCTGCAAAACGCCAGGCTAATGGAAAAGGGGAGTTGCAAAGGGGCGTTTTTATTTTGCTTTAAAGGTGTTTGTACTGAGGATGATGGATCAGCAATCTCCTTGTTCCTCAAATGGAGCTGTGTCAAGCATCTATTCAATAGGTAAAGAGATTCAAAACTCGTAAGCAGAGACTTAAAAAAGGGGTGATACGTGAGCGTGACACTCCGGGTGATTTGTTGCAGCATCTTGCCGAATTCCGGGCTAATTGTATGCAACTTTCTCATTTTGAATCTCAACCGGTGTGCTTTCTAAGGCTTTGCACTGATCTGCTAGACATAATTAGCAACCGCTCCCCTGCTTTTCCAGCAGAAGGGCTGGGATGAGCTGTCAGCTGCCGTGGGGTTTCACCTGCCACAGCCAGCGAGGCGAGGTGCCAGTGGCGCAGGAGGACGAGCGGCCGTGTCCGAAGGAGCTGAGCTGTGCCTTCCCTCTGCAGATTTACATCCAAGGGAGTTACCGCAAGGGCTTCTAAAGCAAACCAAATAATGTCTTTTGGGAAGCCACAAACCTTTCAAATAGAAACGTGGTGGGAGATCCACAAGGAAGATAAGTGATCCCAGCACAGGAAATTTGGGAATTGCGTGGAAGCAAACGGTCGGGAATACTTCCAAGTCGGAAGTTTTCAGTGTTTAGTGTGAGATTTCTTAGTGTCTCGGGGATGTCAAGTGTTGACCATTTCAGATTTCTCCTCTTGCACGTTTAATTCCATGTGTAAGATAATGTTTCTGAGTAAGGAGCTTCTCCAAGCTGGCAGATGTAAGTGGGAGTTTCTTATTAACGACTCCGTGTTCTTGGCCAGGCTTTAGCTGATGGCCTGTAATAAATGCCTAGCTGTAAGTATACGTGCTACTGTCTTCAAAACAAAACCGGGAAAACTATTGTTGGGAGGGATTACATTATTATTTTAAGGTAACTGCAGCCTTCCACAAAGAAATAATAATTAAAATAACAACTGCCTGCTTGCTGGCAAAGCTACCTGCACCACCCATTTCCATGAATTTGTATTCAAGGTGGGGAATACAAGTCTTGCTCGGAAGGAAAAAAAAAAAAGTGCTTTCTAAAGATCCTTAGTAAATAACCAGCTTCAGGGTTCAGTGAGCAGCTTAGACAAGTTGCGTGTCAGAGAGTGCCAAGAAGTAATTGCAGCGTTTAAATAAAAGTTTGGTCACATTTTTAAAAGGATCTCATGGTTTGCTGTGGAAAATAGGGCTTGTTACCTCAGGAAAAAGGTGTTTAATTTCAGGACTGGTTAGCATTGAACATGCTTGTAATTATATAAATTAACTTTTAAGAGGCATCAAATCCGATCAAATTCTGGTCTCAGTTCTGTAGGTACAGATGAATAGTTACTAACCTGACAGAGATCAAGGCATGGTCCTGGAGCTTTCATTTGCAGTGGATTATTTAACTGCTCGTTTCCTTCCACCGGCAGCAGGCTGACATTTCGCATTCTCCCAGTTTGCCATGCAGCCTGAGCGCTCCTCTTAAACAGTTTGCAAGGAAATACTTTCATACGGAAGGAGGCTTCGCCTAGGAGTATTTGTGGCTACCAAATGTTTAGCTGGGCTTCTAACTTTTCTAGTTCTTTTTGCAGCTGACTAAATTAATTAGTTGGAAAGCAGCCAGAAAGACAGCAGAGTCCAGTCTGTAGTTGAGCAACAAGAAAAGGCTTCGGAGAACTTTATCAAAGCTTCCATTAACCCCCTGCTGATGTCCTCAAACAGGATTTTTTTTGAGAGAGTGGAAATACAAAAGCTAGGCTGCACAACTGTCCCTGTGCGTCCATTCCAAGGTTTTAAGTCCGCACAGTTACTAATTAAAATGCCACGCAGAGTAGCACAAATAAACACAGCTAGTCCCCGAGCGCCCAAGTTTCTGCCCTGGCGCACGGTTTGAAGGGCAGGATGCTGAGCTGGCCTGGCAAGGGTGGTACAGCAGCCTCGGTCGGTTCAGATATTCCGTCTTTGTACAAGGAGTTGCAAAAAGTGTGTCAAGCCCATCCATATGCATGAAGCCCTATTCCCAGAATGCCATCCCAAGGCAGCCAGTGATTTTTTATTTATTTTTTTGCATAGCATTGCGTTGAGCCATGAGGACTAAATAGAGCTGTGGCATGTCTGCTGGATCTCTGTAATCATGTTTGCCAGGTTTTGGCGGACATCAAAATGCTGAGCACACGAGTGAATACTGCTCCTTTCATTGAGAAATGTCACTTCAGATTTAGCCCCACGTGTGAACTGGCGTGCAGGGAGCACTTTATTATTACGGCAAGGCTCCACTGGGCTTCCCCTCCCAAACAAAGCAGGCAAATGTATAGACTCTGTCTGCAGCTACTTGAAGGATTTCATGGCGTCTCCTTAGATTAACGTAATCTGCCCTCATTACTAAATTCAAGAACCGGGATCCCAGCAGTCTTACAGTGCACTCGAAAAACAGGTTCAGGGTCTATGGAAGCTGTAATTTGTGAACTGCTAATAACAAAAGTTACGTGGTTTTAGATTTTTTTAATACAGTCTAGAGAGGCATAGGAAGCTACAGCATCTGTATTTTTATCCCCTAGGTCATTTACATTTTAAACCATCCCTTATAGAAAAATCCCTTATGAACTTAAAAGGAAATCATAAGTTCTTTCTCAGCTCTCTGAACTATTCCTCTAGAATTTATTAGGATTTTTATCGCTGCTATCGAGTTCTATCACCTAGTCTTAAAAAGAAGATTGACTGATTCTGATTTTTTATTAAATGCTTTTATTGTGCAAGAAAATCTCTTTGGTTTTGTCTACATTAAAATCCATTGAAAGTATCCATGGATTATTACAGAGAGAAAACCCCTTAAATTGTAATGTGCTGTGGATATAAATGTCTTTCAGTTCGGAAGATTTCTGAAGACTAAAAGGAAAGCACTGAAGTTTTTAATTAGCTTTTTATTATTTTTAATTTTCTATATGCTATTAAATGGTCACATCAATAAATAATAGGACAAGACAGTTTTGGCTAAGTAAAATAGGAAGGAATAGTGGGCTGGAAAAGATACCTCCTCTGTGAATTGAATTTTGTGTGGTGTCCATTTATTTTAGCTAACAAATAAAGGCATGATCTCGAGACAACCACTACAACAGCTCCCTGGGAAGATTGCACTTGTCTAGATAACATAGTGCGTTCTTTAAATCTGTCCTCTGAATCAGCCTCCATTTATCTTTCTTAGCATAAAAGGGAATGCAGATGGAATGGCTGCATCCTTCCCTCTCGTTTATCAGGTCCCGTGCGTGTACATAAATAAGGCAGAAGGTGAGTGCAGCATGCGAGTGGCTGCGTGTCCAGTCCCGCGGCTTGGGAGCTCGGTGGCGAGGTGGCCAAGCGCGGTCCTGGGGAGCTGCAGAGATCTGCGGGCTCTCCGTCATACTTCAGGCAGGACATGCAGCCCCGGCGGTGTGTTTCCAAGAGCATTTCAGCCGCTTGCTTTCACGGCTGCTGATGCTGGAAGTCAAAGCTGTGATCGTGCACGTGCTGGGAAGGACTGGTTTTGAAAGGAGTGGACTGGGCTTGGAGGGAGGCTTCGTTAGCTCTGCTTGCAAATGCACAGTTTGTCTTTAACCGGAGAGTATTTTTGTACACGGAGCTGCAAGCATCACTGGCAAGAGGGGCTCTGCAGCACAGGAGTTTCCTAGCTTATTTAGAGTCAGAATGATCCTTAATGGAGGTTATCAGCTTGGCTTCATCTGGATCAAGTAAGAAGATAATCAGATTTGTGGACCTGTAGATGACAAAACAGACCTGAAAGCAAAAGGATGAGCCTTACAGGGAGGGCACGCACAACACTGAAAAGTGCTTTGCATGCTGTCAGAGGAAGAAATTACTTCTGAATTTAAGATTTTGGGTGAAGATTGTACTTTTCATTGCAATCCCCATCCTGGCCACCTCTCAGTTGCACCCCATAAGTACCCTCCTGAGCCCTGCCTGCCCCAGCAGCGCCCCAGGGCTCTTCTCACCAGGAGCCGGGGAAGGCTCTCGGGGTCCTCCTCCCACTGTACCACAGCTTTGGCACTAAAAATGAGAGTCCCGACTCAGAATACAGAGCTGTCTGTGTGATGGCTGAGTTAATCTGAGATTAGTGTTTTCACAGGCTTTTATTTGCCTGGCGTACTCAGTACTCCTCTAGGAAATAAGCGTGGCAGATCTCTTTGTAGAACCCCAAATCTTCATAACCTCCTGAGGTTGATTATTTTTTTATTCCTTTTTTTTTTCAGGATTGAAACTGTTCAGACTTTGTAATGGCACTTGCATTGCACAGGAAGTTTTACCAGCCGTCTTTCTGACCATTTTCCACTGAGGCAGCCACTTTTAATATTTAATTGCTTACTCCACTTGGGGTTTTTCCAATTGACACAAGTTTTAAATGAATAATGCACTAGTTTTCAGTATCCGGCATAAACCCAAAATAATGAAACCCCTATGTAAGTTTAATTATGTGCCACCTATGATGTAGTCAGTTACTGACATCATGAGCTAAGATTTTAATTTCAAGGCTTGTGTGTTTCAGGAAGCTTAAGGCTCTTCCCCAGTTTGTCCCTCATCACATTATTTTTTTTTTTTAACTGCACAACAAACTTCAGGTAGCTTTGCTTTTCCAGCAGCACTGTGAGCAGAATATAGTTCTCTCTCTCAGCAGCTCTATTTAGGATTTTTAATTTCCTGAAGAAATCTGCCTGTTGCAGATGAAGGAAAATGGGCTTAATTCACTTTTGATGAGAGGACCTGTGAGAAGAGCTGTGGTTGGGAATGCCCAGGAGAACGTGGTGTGCTGCTCTCTAATTCTGATACTTTTCCAAAAGCATGAAGTATCTTCTTTTTCCCACTCAAGAAGAGAGGATATTTGGTGGCACAGAAGGGTTTGTTGCTGTATGTAGAAGAGCTGTGGGTCTCCAAGTGCTGTCAGAGCAGTGTCCTTCACAAAGTGCTACCGATGTGAGCACAGAAAACCTAAACCTTGATTCAATCCTGAGAGCCCACAGCCCAGAGACGGAGGTTGTATTGTGTTGAATCCATCTAACTTCTGTACTGAAGGTGCTTTACCGGAGTTCCCGTGAACTCTCTGAATGTCAAACATAATTAAAATGTACAGGTCATCCAGCTGAAAGGTTAGTGCAGAAATGCTTGGTGCTTCTGCACCAGCTTCTTCTGTGTGATGGACCTTAAAGTGAAGTTCCTTATCTTTGGTGACTTCAAAACAAGTTATTACACTCAAGTGTTAAAATGGGAATTATGTTTTTTATTGTCAGGTGAGCCCTGGGTTTTGGTTCTTTCAGGTGCCACAGGCTCAGGAGGGCACGTTTGAAACCCAGCCTGCAGTTGCCACTAGAGCCTGTCACTTCGGTGTGTCACCGTGGGAGGAAAATGTTTCTGATTTTATTATCTTTTCTTCCTCCAAGATTCTTGGCATTTCTGATGTTGGGTGATTGATCTGAGAAACCCAAATGGCAAAGTCTAACTCTCTGCTATTACTGAAGCACTTCAGAAGCCAGGATGAGACAACATGGCCAAATCTATTTATTAAAATAGCAAATGCTGCTTTGGGAAAATGAGTCATAACATTTATTTATTTATTTTGTTTAGAAGATGCTTCAATATTTCCAAAGCATGTAAGTGAGTAGGGACAGAGGTTTTTATTTGTCAGGATTTCAAAGAGGCTTTTGAGCAGTTCTTTTTACAAAACCTCATATTCTTAATGCTGTGAGTAAGTGACAGAGGAAGTTATTTAACAGGTGTATATCTAGACATTCATGTTTCGAGTAAATAAAAAGGAACCATGTGAGAATGAAGGAGACATGTTGCCTTAGGTACTGAATCCCCCATCTGCCCCTCGGTGGATTAAGCTTGATGCCATAACTGTTGAGGAAACTGCGTGCTCAGGTGGCTTGGGATAAGAAAGGACCAAGGAGCAGACGTGAGTCTTTCTCTTAACAGATGCAGGCATGAAGCATCAGAAGAGAGCTGTCCTTTGCAATGTGAGACAAAGGGTTGTCCCTTTGGGATAGTAATAGAGCAGAGTCAGTATTTTCAGTATTGTTTCATTGATTGTTGATGCATTATCGTAAGTGGTTGAACAGCTGCACGCAAGGAGTGGTTTGCAGGGCACAGAAACAGCACGACACTTCGCTGGCCCTGTGGAATTTAAGAACAGCGGTACCCCCACTGTCAGCTAACTCACGGAGCACGTGCGGACGTGGCCCACCTCCTCTGTGGGAGGACGGTGAGGAGGAGTAGCTGGGTGCTTGCTTGACTCGAGGAGGGGCTGGGGACACGGGCATCATTCGGGGGCACCTGGTGCATCTTCGAGGGTAGCTCTGGTTTCCTTGTGGAAGGAGCTGGAGAGGAGGTTGTTCTGCAAAGACAGCTCAGCAGTCCCCTCCTGTGCAGCACTGCAGAGGTGAAGGGCAGGCTGGTTCTGGGGAGGAACAGCAGCCTGGTGTGGGTGAGGTGGAGCTGCCCTGTGGGGGTGCTGGTAAGTGGGTCAGATTGCTCTGGACTGCTTGCTTTGAGAGGCTGGGGAATGCCCTGCTTCCAACAGCACGATCTGTTTTAATAACAGGAGGTTATGGTCTCCAGTCCTCCTTCTGCTTCCCCCAGTGCCGCTGCACCCCGGGGCGATGCACGCTGTGTCCCCGCCAGAGGCTTCTGGAGGTGCTTGCGGGCTCAGCCTCTGGGAAGTAGCAGGGTGATTACACTGTGTGCTTCCCAGAAGTTTTCAACCCAAATTTGGGTTGTGGGACCCTGCCTACAGCTGCAACTGCTCCGGGCCCTAAAGGAGGGCTCTGAGAGCTCCAGCACACTCCAACCGGACTGTGTGGCCCCTTCTCCCTGCGGCTCTCAATTCAGCGTAAGGCAGCGGAGCATCACTGTTAGCTTCTCTAGGCTAAAGGATTTATTTTTGTTTATGCTGCGTCAGGGTCTAACCTCAGCTGGAAGGAAGGCTAACGGCCGTGACCTGCTTTGTGACCAGCGGCTCTCAACCTGCTCAGGTCAGAGAGCTGCTGACTAATTCCAAATCTTAACAAATTGCTTACAGCAGTAGGATTTCTTAGAGCAATTTACAGCACTAAGTACGTTCACCCTCCTTGTGTTAATCATTCTGGTTTAAGCATTTAGAAATGTTTCTATGCTGATTTGTAAGTGATTGTAATGTTCAGACAGATTTTTATAAATTGCCTTCCAACTGAAAGCCTTGTTTTCCTGTTTGTTTTAAACTGGCATTCATACATACAGGAAATACACACACAGTATTATGCCATGTTTCTGTTGGCAACTATTGAGTTATCCTTGTCAGAACATGCCAACAGGATTTCTTAGCAAGCTAGCAGAAAGAAAACAAGCAGTTCTCAGACTAAACAGACCCCGTGCTTGAGCTGTAATAAGGATCTCTTGCTAAATGTTATGTAGATTCTTCTGCTTTAAGGCAATCCTTGGGATTGTGGGTTGCAGATTCAGATCTCTGGAGTTACTCCAGACGTGCATTGCATTAGCTGACATCACGATGTGGCCTTCAGAATTGGAGGGCCAGTACCTGAAAGCGATATATCGGTGTCAAGAGCTGGTCCCCAGAAATGGGCAGCCGGGGTGAGCCGTCTCCTGGGTGTGCAAAATCTTCTTCGTCACCCTTGTCTCATTGCAGTTCCTGATGTGAGCCATGGGGAGCTGTGGTCAGACCTCAGCTCCTGGATTGGGTTCGGTCTAAATGAGGGCAGTTTTGGTATGCTGAAGCAGTCTGTGCTAAAACTGACGTGTACAGCCCAGAAGATGCCCAGGCTCTTTGTGAATCCTCAGCAGTTGCTGCATGTCTCCAAGAGCTAAAGCTGGAGTAGGATGGTAAATATAAAGTACTCTAATAATCCTCAGCTACTACTATTCGTTGCTGCTAACAGCCTGTTTTTTTCTGCGAGCTTTTGATTTGATGCAAGTCAGAGCCAGCTTTTGTGGTTTGGCAAGATTTGCAGTGCAGGTTCTTTTGGGAGAGGCAAGAAATGAAAACTTTAAAACAGAGGAAATGTTTAAAACATAATAATGCAGTGTTAACAGTCTTTAAAATCTCATTTTCAAGCCCCTTCCTTTATGAACACATCGTTATAAACATAACTGATGAGGGCTGGTCCCTGGATTTGAGAGCTTGTCCCTTGTTTTTCTTAGAGCTCATAGGCTCTGGATTGTGGGCCTGGAAAGAAAGGAAGGATGCTGTGTGCTGTTCATTTGGGGATGAAGATGTCATGTGAGAGTATTCCTGGCTGAGCTGGATCTTTTCCTGAGCAGTGCAATTTCTAGTAACAAGGAAAGAAAGTTGAGTTGCAGAAGTGTTATGACTGACTGGAAGGACTGAGAGAAGCAGACCACGCTCAGCTGTCACACTGCTTCACGTTGTGTTGCCAGGATTTTCAAATGCGGGTGAATAACCTTAGGCGTTTTTCTCCAGTGGTGTAGACTTAAAGTCTGTGCTTTAAATGCTAAAGCTTGAAAACACTGGCCTGAGTCTTGGCGCACCTCCATTTCCAGGCTGGGAGATGTTCCTCGCCAGTTGTCCCTCCTTGGGGAGGGAGAGGCAGACGGTGGGCAGACAGCGGGCTGGGGAATGTCTTGGGAGCCTTCCAGGGGCTCGGTTGAGCAATCAGGCTTCTGCGTCCTTGTCCAAGTCCTGTCCCGGTCCAGTTATCACTGGGAGAAATGTTTGCTCCTCTTATTCGCAAAGATTAATGAAAAAAATTGAAGTGTGTGCACTGTTAATTGCTGAAGTGCACGGCCAGTCTGCAGGCTCGTGCCGGCCCCTAGGAGAAAGCCGTAGCTGTCGGCCTGGCGGCGAGGAACAGGAACGCCAGGTTCTAGCTCCGTTCCTCAGATGTGCGTCCGCATCTAAACTCTGTGTGCAGATAGGTTCACAAATGCAAAAACCTTCCATGTGCTTGTCCTTGGGCGCGCATGTGGGTTACACGTATGCTATGCGTATGCTTGGAAATTTGGTCATGGCAAAACGCATTCCCCTTCGTTTGCAAAGTGGGTTGCTGGGAGTACTTGGAGCTTGGGATGGTGGTACCCCAAAACGGGGGTCCTTGAGCAGTTCGATTTTTTCTGGGCAAGAGAGAGGTGTGGGTGTATGGTGCAGGGACTGAGAGTCTGGTACGTGCAGCTCTGTGGGGCTGGATGCTTCGCCCTTCACTTGAACTCAGCACAGCAGTTACTGGAGTAGGTTGCTCTCTTACGTGAATAAAATTATCAGGATCAGGCCTGGAGAATGTTGCCTTTAGAAATTATTAAAAGCATATTTGATTCCCTGTGTTGTATATCCTTTTCCTGCTGTGAGATTATTTGATAATATAATTTACAAAATGCCACGTAAAAAACCCACAATATTACAAGGTAAATATTTAAAGAGAAAACTTGAAATGTGCCAGGTTTCCCTAAATGTGTTTTGTTCCAGTTAATAGAAGATCTTTTATTTTCTGGTTTGGATTTCCAAAAGGACTTTTTTTCAGTGTTAGATTCCCAGAAATGTTCTTTTTTTCTTTCTTTCTTTTTTTTTTTTTAAAGTAATTAATAATGGAGCAAGCTTTTAGTATCTACCCTGGAAGGTAAAAACCCTTAATCACAGTAACATCATTAGTGCTTTCAAGCATTTAATTTTGATGCTTGACAAAGCGCATAGCCATTGATAAGAACAAATAAGTGTTGTTGTGTGCAATTGAGGGAAAAAAGAAAAGCATGAAAACCCCTAAGCTTCAAGTAATTAAATTTAAATATGTTATTTGAATTTAGCTGAGATAATGTACAAACTGTGGGCATATTTTTCAATCAGTGAAAGACCCCTTGAGTAAACATGATCCATTTAAATTCAAATCATGGGGAGTGGAAAGTAAACCCTGCTGTGGTTAAGAAGGCATCTTCACTAAAACACTGGGCATTGTGTATCTTCCATAGCCGAGTACTGATGTTCCCTAGTTTTATAAAGGGCTGTTTTCACTCATGGATGCCTACATGCCAGAGACTTTATTGCATCTATTTATTTCCTGTTTTTTTCCTTCTCTCCCCCCCCCTTAATTTGAACCAGTAATGAAAAACTGACACTCTGCCTCTGCCATCCTTTAAAGTGCCTCAAAACTGTTATAATTCAGCACTTATTAGCCTTGGGATATGGCTTTATGGCATTTGGGTGAAGTTTTTGTAGTACATCTGTGCTCCTTCTCTCTCTGTACGCCACAAGCTCAGAACTGCAGTAATAAAACTACTAGTAGGTGTTTAATGGTAGGTTATTGAGGAAGTAGATAAAAGAAAATTGCAACATTCACATCAGTAGGGAGTGAAGTTTTTTGAGGGAGAGGAACTGCTGAGCTTTGAACTAAGAAAAGTTTCACTCAGTGCTTTTGTTCAAGGGGACCACTTTTTAAACACCAAGAGGCCTCGTCATTCTCACCTGTGAAATGGACTGTTCTGGTGGGACTTGTACATGCTACCTGTGTGCGTGGGGCAGAAGAACTTGTGGGTACTCGGTTGTGCACGCTAGTCTTTGGGTCAAGCCATGCTCAGTATGTTTTCTGCAGGAACGCATGCGTATAACGAACAGCTAGCCCACGCGTGTATGAGAGACGTTTCTGCCTTTTATTCTGCTCGTGATCAAAGAGTCATTTTACAATCTGCTACATGTTTATCTTCACATCATCTCTGAGGCAATATAAAGGCAAAAGGCAGGAGAAAAAAGAACATAAATACTGTGCGCAAGCTCACGCAGGAGGCTGTCCCTGCCGGCTGGGTTGCTGTGAGAGCTGGCACGGTGATGCCCTGTCTGGCCAGCACTCTCCTGCCTGGCTTCTTCGCCCTTCTGCGTGCGGATGACCAAGGAGACCCAGACCTGATGTTCTCTCAGAAGCCCAGCCCTTCAACAGTAATTTTTACTGGTCACCTGGTAGATCTTGGAAAACACACAAACAAACAAACGTGAGTTGCAGGGCTATTTGCAGATATCAGAGTTGGTTAAGGAGGGTTTTATCCACACACTGGGATAGCTGTAGTACTCCCTGTGGCTGACAGTCCAGTTCCTTGAGGTCCACAGAGGTGTGGATAATCATCCTGTTGCATAGACCCCTCTAGGTTTGTGTTGCAGAAATGCTAAAGAGCTCCCAGACTGCTTCATGTCCTTTTGGTACTTTGTCCTGTACTTGGACTTCAGCACTCTGAGGATTTCTGTAGTGCGTGTGGAGAGGCAGGATATACAGCCAAAACAAAAAAATAGGTAGCAAATGGTCATCCGCACAATAAGAGGCAAAAGAATAGATTTAAAGTTAAGTAGCACAAAGTTGCGTAATGGTTAGTATTTGACAGGAGGGGTAAAACTAGGGTTGTTCTTACAACTCTAATAGTAAGAATTAACAAAGGAATTGATGTACAAGTACTTTCCCATCCTGGAGGCAAGGAGCAGGTCGTTTATTCCAGTATGAAGTAGTGCCTGAGATCAACTGTCTATTTTTGAGAGACCTGAGAAAGCACTTTTGAAACTGTATAAAACCGAGCATCTTCCACAAGGGCTGGAAGTTAATGCATATTCTGCTGCTGCAAATAGCCATTTTACAACAGAGGAGAAATGCGTTTCCATACAGCACTTACCAGCCCAACTTTGAAGGACTCAGTAAATTCCGATATAAATGCCTGAAGAAATGAAATGGGATACCGAGGAGGTTAAAAAGAGGATGAAGGAAGGAAAGTGAACTTTCTCTCTGCAATTCTTGAGGTCAGACCAGCGTAAGTGAAAGATTCTCAGTAAAATGAATTGCCTGTCTGCCTGGCATGAGGCATGGATTAACTAAGCAGATTTCTCTCTGGTTGGTTTATCAGTAACGTCATGTATGTTTTAGGGTAACAAATCTGATCTGTAATTTATTATCTGTGTGGCATTCTTACTGCGAAGGGGAAAAAAAGTCCTATTCTCTGTTGAGGAATGGTGAGGTTATTAAGCAGGTTTTCAGTCATGCCGCAGATACAACTTGATGGAGCACACCTGGATCCTCCCGTTGGCTGTGTTTATAGTCTCCTCTGTCATCCAGTATTTGCCTTTGCATGTGAGAGACAGACAGGGAGAAAGAGAGAGGTTCTGGAGGCATTTCTAACAGAGATGCCAAACTGTCAGATAGTAAATCAGGAAGCAGCTCCCTGATGGTTTCACATCAAGAGGAGACACCCTTTTGTGACTTTGTGGCGTCTACTGGTTATTTTCACTTCCATCAGAACCGTCTGATATGGTCAAGTAGGTTTGAGGCTTTCAACATTCAATTTTCCTTTCATTTATTGTGACTGTTTTATTTATTTGTCTTTCTTGGTAGTTTTCAAGGATATGTTTCAAGGATACTTTTTTCTCTCTTTAACGCTTTCATGGATCGTCATCCCAAAGTTAAGGGTAGAAAAAAGCAACAAAAAGAAAGGGAAGGAGGCAAAAAAGAGCAACATGTCTACAGCTTCAGGGGACAAAAGAAGAAATATATTCAATTTAGGAAGACCTCTAATCTCTGGTTATACAGGACAGCTTTGTTAGATAAGATTAAAAATTTCATGAATGTCCCTTTTTATCCCTGGAGACTCCACCATTTATTCCAGCTATTGTCAGCATCAAAAGAGCTTGATAACAGCTGGCTAGAGACGTGACCACACAGTAACACAACAGCAAGAAAGGGGCAGCCGGGTTCATAAATCTTCAGAAACCCCGTTCCTCCTGCACTGCCATGAATCTGCTGCTATCACAGTCAAAGGGAGAACGCATTGTCCTCCAGCCAGGCAAAAACCTGAACTTCAGCATTACCGGGGGCTCTATTGAGTAGGGCGCACAATGAGATGCTTCCCGTTATCTTCTGCATTGCAGCCCTTATTACTGCACACAGATACAGTTTAAAGGATCTTTGCGTGTAGCTTGTTGCCAGGTCAAGTTTTTCCCAAAACTAGGCAGCCCTTACCCATGGCAGCGCAGTCCTGCTTTTTCTGTTCCTCACATCTGTACAGCGCCACATGGGACAGGGTCTGGTTATGCCAGTTCGGTGCACAATGGGCCAGTCTCCGGTATCTCCTGGCTGGGAAGGAGCTATCAAAGGCAGAATCTGGCCCTTGGGCGCTGAGCTTCCTCATTCTCCAGGCACTGCTCACAGACATGGGCGGGTGTAAGCAGGGCAAGTTAGGAAGCACAGATTGGCTCAGACTCCTGAAATACATGTTTTCTGGTTTTCATGGGAGAGTCCCAGTTCATATGTATTCAGCTTTATTCTGGTCTTACTTAATTCAGTGGCAAAGTTTTCTCAGCTTTAGAGAAAACCAGATTGGTCTGTCAGGAATTTCATAGTTCCTGTAGAGTGAATAGCTGATGAAGTAACACCAGTTAATTTTAGGACATGGAAGAAAAGAATCATTATGGACCAAAACATAGGGACAAGTCTGTGTGCTGTGTCTAACAAAGGTTTAAAAACAAAACAAAAAACAACAACAACAACAACAAAACAGAATCTGTTAGTGTCTTAGCCTGTTGTGAAGGTTTGTACCTATGCATTATGAACATTATGGTGTTTAGGAAACTGCAGTGTTACTCCAAATCCTACCTGTCTAGTATGGCCCAGCATCTAAGAACAACCTTTATTAGAGAAATTAAATGCAAATTTGTTAGAGAAAACAGGAAAAACACTTAATGCTTCTAACCCCCGCACAAGAAAAACACAATTTCTGAAAGTGCGTATGTTGTGCTGAAGAAAAAAAAGTCTTATTAAAACTAAATTATTGCTTATATCTTTTTTTTTCTCTCTCTTTTTTTTTCTTTTTTTTTTTCTTTTTTTCTGGCAGCTCCATCCCCGATTGCATTGATCCAGGCTAAAGAGATAACGAGGCACAGCGTTGCCTTGGCCTGGCTGGAACCTGACAGGCCAAATGGAGTCATTCTGGAGTACGAAGTCAAATACTATGAAAAGGTACTGTTCAAAAATGGACAAGTGACGAGCTTTGTTTGAATTTGGGAAGAGTTTTTTACTTCATTCCATTTCAGTTTATTTCCAGATAGCATTCCATCATTTGAAACTGAACAGATTCAGTTTAATAATATCCAATTAAGGATTTCATGCACTTGAATGGTTGTTTGAAATAGTAAGACTTATAGGCTATTCCAGCTGTATGGTAGGAATTTATTCTGCTATTTTTTTCTTACCTAGGAACTGAGCTTTTGTAGCAAGCATATTTATAATGAGAATCAATAATGTTGGGCAGAAGTGAGTCATTAGCTTTACATCATAGACAGAAGTATAATAATGAAGTATATAATACGGTAATCAGATCTGTTTGCCAATAGCTTCTGCTTAGAGTAATGGTGTGGGCTGGATGGCTTTTAATAGAGAATAAGGAAAGAAAATTACATTCTTCATACTTGCCAAGTTACACAGAGATGTTATTCCTACAAATAACTTCTCAACTATGGAACTATGAAGAAAGCTATTTTCTTTGAAGGTCCTCTGCAGAAATGGACAATTACTTGGTCTTGCTTGCACACTCTCTCATGTATATGTGTACTTTTTTTTTTTTTTTAATAAAGATAATTGTGTATTTGCTTCCCTAGCACATACAGAAGAAGGCAACCGATTTTTCAGGGAAACTAGATTAATGCGTTTTCTGATGCATTTTCCAGCCGAAAATAGAAAAATTTTAAAGATTGGGTTCGTGGAAGACATTTTCTGAACATTTTCTTTTTTGAAATACATTACCATTTTTTTGATACAGCTTCTGGCTGATAGGAAGAAAAAGAGTGCCAGCATGTGTGAGTAAAATGTTTGTTCATCAGGAGGATCATATTTGAAGGCTTGGCTATTTTCCAAAGGATTTCATTGTGTGATTTCTTAAGTAATCAGTGATATATGAGCATCATACCTACTGTCTCACCACCCTTATTTGGCTTGCTCAGAGCTCCATGCAGCGTTCAGCGCTAGGGGTATTGAGCAAGGCAGAGAGCAGAAGCCCTCGGGACGTATTTTGAGAATTCCATTGTTGTTACTCATCTTCTTTCATCATAACAGTTTTGGCAAGGAAGTGGGATTTCATGGTTCATGGTGCAGTGAGGCATTTTTACTTGATCACTACAGTGTTCTTCTCTTGTTAGGACCAAAACGAGCGCAGCTATCGCATTGTGAAGACAGCCTCCAGGAATACTGACATCAAAGGTTTGAACCCTCTGACTTCATATGTGTTTCATGTGCGGGCCAGGACAGCAGCAGGATACGGAGACTTCAGTGGACCATTTGAGTTCACAACTAACACAGGTAGTAACATGCCCTCTGATATCTTTATTTTCTTTGAGTGAGGAGTGAAAATGTAACTGAGCTGTGTGTTGGGAGTCTCCCGTTGGTTAATTGGACTGTGGTGTATCTATTCTGGGAAAATGTTCCTCCATGGCTGCATGACTATTAGTGGTGTGATAAACCTGACCTTAGACATCTATGTTATGTTCTAGACACTGACAGTGAAAATACTTCAGAATGGCCTAAGGAGACATACAGCTTATAAATACTTGGAAGCTACTGATGCTTCAGAGATACATGTGCCTATTTTGTTTAATGTGTGCACATGGTTTTTGGAGCATGTCATTTGCAGGGGAATGGAACCCTCTTGCTCTCCTTTGCAAGCTGTTGACATAAATCACTTAGGTGTCCTGCATCAGCTCAGATATTTGCACTTTCCCTTACATAGTCATATAAAGACAAAATGTTTGAACTTTGTTGTTAGTACAGCTTTTCCCTTTGTTCAGGGTAACATGCAAATTTGCCCCCAAAAATGTTTGCTTTTCAGTGGTAGGAAGGTGATGTGACCAAGCCTGTTTTATTTTGGACATAAAAGTCTGTTTAAATCAATTTAAGGTCATGCCAGTCAGTGGCAACATCCTTCAGGATGCTAACAGCTGAAAATAATCAATCCAGCAGGAAGACGGAAGACATTTTAAAATGACTTACTCTTTGTGTCAGTTGGGGAGTGATCATCTGGCCCCACTGAGAGAAAATGAAAGAGGAAAGAAGAGTGGAGAGCAATTAGGAAGGTGAAAGAAATAGCCATTATACCCTCTGAGCAACACTGAAGGGGAGAAGGAGAAGGGAGTCCTTGTTCCCAGTGAACTGAAGTTCCCCAAGTCATTATCAAACATCATGTCTTCAGCTAATTAGGGCCCTCTTGGAAAATTGTGTGAAATGACTATATAATAAAGGCCTGAAAGTAGATTTGAGCCCTACTCTAAACTACCTTCACAAGCCAGAAAGCCTCATTGAGTGCTGCCCAGGTTGATATTTTGAGGGTGTCTGACGCTAATGCTCTCTTTTCTGTTTCCAGTTCCTTCCCCCATCATTGGCGATGGTACCAATCCCACAGTGCTGCTTGTTTCAGTGGCTGGCAGTGTTGTTCTTGTGGTCATTCTCATTGCAGCCTTTGTCATCAGCAGGAGGTAAGAACTTAAGCTTCTCTCCCCCCTTCTCTCTTTCATGAGGGAGCTTTTTGTCTCCTCCAAACAAAGCTAAATTCTTTGATTAGCATCATAAACAGTGCATTTGCATTACAAGCCTTCTCCCATGTAGCTTTGATCTTCTCAACATTAGTACCACAGCAGCATGTGATGTAATGGCAATAGTTCCAGCTCCATTTGCCCTTGAAATGCAAAGCTGGTTCCAATAACTGGCACTGAGAATCAAGCCAGCTAGAGATTTGTGGTTAGTGTAATTTGAAGTTAAGTTTAATGGGTATGGGTACAGTAGATTTTCTTGGACTGACTCCTGATACACAGGGAATAAACAACCACACTGTTACAAACTAAGCTATCAGACTGCTGTGCTTGTGATTTTGTCTTAGTCTGTATGAGTCTGCATTAGTCTTTGGGTTAGTCCTTCCACTGTGTGTGGAAATGACTGTAAAGCAGAAGCTGCAGTCATTCAGCATCATACACAGTAACGCAGCAGAATGGGTTGATGGTTATTTGATCAAAGCAGAACCGTAATCTTCTACCAAGTACTTGTTCATTCCCAAATTCAACCAGTGCATCAGGAGCAATCGTGCAAATGGGAGGACAGTGTAGCAGAAACACAGTGTGAGTGTTTGTCTTCAAGTTTATGCTCAGTCTCATTTAAAAAGATCAGCATGATTTTGCCTCAGTGTAATTCAGAGATAAAATTGGACGTATCGTTACTGCATCTGAGGCATGGGACCTGAGGGATGCAAATTTCCTCAATCTCTGTTGATCAGTTTAATGGCATCAGCCATAAATGCACACAAATTTTCTTGATTTACTCCCTCACTTTAAATTGTCTTAAAGAGCAGTTAAGTCACTATAGCTGTAATATCTGGAAAGTAGTCAAGCATTGTTACAGTTTTCTGTGGGTGTTCACCTCAAAGCCTCCATGCTGGCAATAAGAAAGAAGAACAGGCCATATGAAAATGTAATGTGGAGAGACAGGTTTATTAAAAGCCATTGCAACAGAAAATAGCATCACTGAGCTTGATGACTTAATCTCCTCTCCTCTTTTATTGATCACTTTATTATTTAAGGCAGGATTGATAGCAGGATGCATTGGATTTCTAATTATGAGTCGCCACCTTGGAGAATTGAGCCTGTCGAGTTGCTTTGAGATGATTCCTTCCCCTCCTCCCCCTATAAAAAAAATGTCACTTCCCAAGGCTGATAAACACTGCTTGGTGATTGGCCCTCAATGGATCACTTTTTAGAAAATGAAATGTCAGCCCCTTGCCCTCATATTGATTCTCTTTAGTATCAGCCATAAAGCTGTCAAAGGAAAGGCTGCCTGGAGCCAGGTAGCTGACAGACTCGCTGGTGTGGGTGCCTGCTCAGCCAGGTCTTCTCCCAGCTCAGGTTGTCTGTTCAGTTATCTCTGCCCACAAGTGTTTAACTTGGACCGAGTTTAAAAAAAAAAAAAACAAAAAAAAACGGCAGGTGGGCTGTATGGACAAGAGGTTGGTCCAAGCACTGGTGGGAATGGAGGTAGAAGTAGTCTGGTGGTAGTGGGTTCAGAGATGCCCTGTAGTTCCATACTGGTAGGTCTTAGGGAAGCTGTGGAAGGGGAAAGATATAATAGCAAGATGAATGAAATACCAGGACAGTGAAACTGCTCTGTGCATACTAATGCATGTGCCTTGTTAATTAGCAGCCTTCCTCAATACACAGCTCTCCAGTAGCTGGAAGTAGTTCTCAATAAACAGAATCGACTTTAATATTCACTATTACACAAATGATTTTAACCACATCACCAATGTCATTTAGAGGTGTGGGCTTTGGGGATATTTCGTGATGTTCCTATACCAGCTGAAGTTAATAGCAAAATAATTATACTTTGTTCCAAAATTACTTCAGTTGAGGAAATGCTTCTTTGTCCATAGAGTCCCCATGAGGAGGTTTTGTAATATAGCTATGACCTAGAAGTCATATTTATACAATCAAAACTGTGCTTTGGCCTGTGGACATGGCCTCTCTGCATCCATGAGCCAAGTGTGCGAACTGGACATATGCTGGCGGTGCCCAGTTTTGAACTCTAGGTTGTTATTACTAATTTAGCATTATGTTTTTTCAAGTCATTATTCAAATCCCCAAATTCATCTTCTCAACAGAATTTGTCAACAGACTTTGCCTTCAGGCAGCTCAAGCTGTTTGGGTCTGTCCTGCGACCATGATGTTTGTGTCAATGTGAGAACTAATCTGCCTAAATGTTAGTTTAAATTTACTGAGGTTAGGACAGGCATAACCATACAGCAGGATGCAGTAGAGGTAGCAGGAGCAGGAGGTAACAGGACCCTACCCTGTAGGAGCACAGAGTAAAATTACAGTGACAGAGTTTGAAAAGATTTGAGAAAATGTAAAACAGTAAGCTGCTTTCTGGAGGGGTTTGGCTGGAGTAAGTTGGCCCTACAGATTCCTTTGGTCATCCAAGAGTTACCGTCAGAAATTCTTCTGATTGATAGATTGCTTTACCTTCTGCTCCATACAGGAAGCTGAACACGCTTCTGCTCCCGGTTGTGGCTCAGCACGCCCCACCAGCTGGGTGCCCGAGCACTGCAGCACCCCCAGCCCTCTTCTTTGGGGTGGAGAAAGTGGCAGCATGGGCTGTGGGGGCGCGGGCTCCATGCTGCTTCACCTCAGTGTGTGCTAATACCTTCTGCCGTTACCTCCGGCTGGGCAGAGACCTTCCCCTCCTTATCTCCAGGCCCCACCTGTGGATTTCCCTATGTCTCTGACCCCTGCAGCTTCTGAAAGCTTCTGTGTTCTTTTCCTGAATACGGCTATTTAATCACTCTTGCCCAAATCCCTGTAATTACGGAATTCAAGCCTGTGACAAAGGCTCCCTTCTGCCATTCAGGTGAGGTGCCCCGAGCAGCCGCGGCCCCGCGGCTGGGGGACAATGGCAGGCAGGAGTGGCCTGCCCCAAGCCAGGCAGGAAGGGTCAGCAGGTGACAGGGGCAGGGGTGGAAGCAGGTAGTTAGTTTGGAAGGTATTATTTAAAGCTAATAAGCTACAATTATATTGCTTGAACAGCAATCCCTTTGTTACCCTCTGCTTTTTGCATGTCTTTGGGTTTTAGTGGGGGAAGGTTATTTTTATCTGTTGTTAGGGTGATTTTACTTTTTAGAAATAAGATTAAAAGCATTTTTACGTACTTAAAATGCATTCATGCAAAGCCATTTGTGTTTCATTTTCCCATCTGTATCTGAAGACTAATAATATGAATTTGAAAGGGTCCTGCTTAAATTGCAGGATCTTTTTTTCTTCTTTTTTTTCCTTCTTTTTTTCTTTCCTCCGAGAGAAGTTATGTTGTACCTGAAACCCTCTCTGCAATCCCCCTAAGCTGACTTAGCCCTGCATGGCACTGGGTGAGATTTCTCCTCCTAATTCAGGTCAGGCACTGGGAGCAGAACGTAGTCCCTCAGTTTCACTCAGCTCTTTTATACCAGAGCCGTAAGTCCTCAGGCAAAAAAAAATGGTTTAAATTGGTGTTTGGATCCAGTGTGGTTTTTAATAAGGCTTTTCTTGTGATTTGGCGTCATTTGTGTTTAATTGACTTTCATCAAGAAAAAAAGCTCCCAGCCACTTATGGTTGGGTATGTACCTGCTTCTTATGTCTGAACACAAGTCCTGTTGATGATGTTGGGAGCTGCAAGGCTTGGTTCAAAGATCACGTAGTCTTCACATGTTGAACTGGATTTTTTTCCTTCTGTTCATGTGCAATTTATAGTTTTCATTACTAGTATAGTGTATTTAATCCCAGACACTAAAGGGTTGCAAAGACAAAAGCTAGGACGTGGCCTTTCAGCTGAGAGTGACGGGAAGCTGCTGTTCCCTGCAGGCCGGGCAGAAGGGAAGTGAAACCAAGGCTCTCAAAGTCACATGTTTTCTCCAAATTTTAACCTCTTAATCTCGCATCTGCTGGTAGGTCTTTCTCTCACCGATTCTCATTTTTCTCCTCTATCTATTCACTGTTTTCAGAGGTCTAACCCAGTCTTGGCCTGGTGCCCCAGCAGGCCTGGTCGGCTCCTGCCCTGCTCCAGGCAGCGGGTTGCGCGTTGCAGGCACCACTGGTCTCACCGCCCTTCCTCTGGGCTTGGTTTCTCTTCCTTCCCTCTTCCTCACTCCAACCCAGACTCTTGTCAGTGGCTAACTGGGGTCTGATGTGCTGGGAGATTTGCTGTTGACTTCCATAAGGACAAGGAAGCTGAGGAGTAAACAACAACAAGCCCTTCTCTTTGGCAATGTCTGTTTTTGTGTCTGGTTCTGAATTTTCTATGAATATGCAAAATCAAATCTCTACATGTACATACCGTTAGATTTTGGGAAATCCCAATACACATTTGGTTGAGCTACATATCCTCTCTATTGGATTAACCTCTTGCATTAGCTTTTATGAACGCAGCTTGTCCATTGAAGTTTAAAGCTGGACTAATTAAATATGTAACTGGATACAAAATCATGTGTGTACTTGTAGAAATAATAATCTGTAGAACTAACATACTACACTGTATTATTGTGTCCAACTCGGGCTTAGCAGAGGAGCTCTGACATCAGTTCTTTACTCCCCTCAGTTGTACAGTGATTAAAAGAATAAACAAAATCCTCAGGATCTGCATTTTTGATGGTCAGGGTTTTTTTTGCTACCACCCTGATTTCTGCATTAATAGACTGCTTCCACCTTTAAATTTGCAGTTGAAGAAGTGTGTTGGTATTGGCATTTGCCTAATTGGGTTTGAAAATCAATCTACCAAAACACCTCTGTCGTGGCATCTAATTCTATATAAGTTCATGAAAAAAGGACCAAATTGCTTTTTAGCACAGTATTGCAAATGTGCATTTGAAGAAAAAGTAGCAGGAACACAAGCTTTCTTTCCTTTGTTTAAATGCCGAGATGCAAATATGGAGATCTGTGTTTCCCCTAATGCTTTGTTGATGCCAATAACACTTAGAGCAGTTTGAGGAGAGGAGTCTCCTACCCTTCTGGAAAGTATAAGTTGTGTCATGGGCTGTTGTAGGGGACCTGCCAAGCACAGCTCGAGTCTCGGCAGGTTAAGAAGACAGAGCTCATCTCAAAGTAAGATATTTATTTTGAACTGTAATGTTCTTTTTTGTTCTGACAGGCGCAGTAAATACAGTAAGGCTAAGCAAGAGGCAGATGAGGAGAAACATTTGAACCAAGGTAAAAGGCAGTGGTGCTTGGTGCGTTTTTGTTTTTTTTTTTTGGTTCGGTTCACAAAACATGTTCCATGTTGAGATGCTTGGCAAATAAGAGATGACATTCCTCATGAGATGAATATGTTTCTGTTTTCCTTGCTTCCCACCATCCTCCTTCAAAACTAGGCACTTTAGTAACAGGGGCAATAGAAGCATCTGGGTAAAATTTTTTAGTTGGGAGAAAGGTTCATGAAATTTTTCGATTATTCCTTTCCACTGAAAGATTTCTATTTCTATTAAAAATCATGCTATCTAGGCTGTCTAGGCATGACTTTTCACCACAATATTCTGCAGAGGCAGCTTTTGGATGGACCAGAGGCAGTCCTGCAGGAAAGGAAATGCGAACTTTGCTACCCTATTTCCAGGGCTGAATCCTAGTGTTACTTCCATCCCACTTATCCGCTTACTAAAACTATTACCTGAGCTCTTGGATCCCAAAAAGGAAATGTGATATCTTTTATTCTGACAGGTCTATGGCCAGGCTGTTGGCCTGGCAGTGATTGATGGCAATGACTTGTGAAATTCATTTATTGGCAAAAGTCTGTTTCCTTACGTCAATATTGGGAAATATGAAAGGATTACATTAAAAAAAAATCACGTTGAGGAAAAAATACATTAAGGCCTTCCTTCTTTCATCAGTCATTCCTGGCTTACAGTACATTTTTATTGTGCACTCTCTTTGCTGTTGTATATCATTAAGGCTTCAGTCTCATATGTTATGTGTTCAGCAGCATGTAGATCAGTGACTTCAAATAAAACATTTCTGCCTTGCAGGTGTTAGAACATATGTGGATCCTTTTACATATGAGGATCCAAATCAAGCTGTGAGGGAATTTGCCAAAGAAATTGATGCCTCCTGCATAAAGATTGAAAAAGTTATTGGTGTGGGTAAGTGCCAGAACTTTTGCATTTTTTGCAGTAAATATAGTTTAAAATTTGCCTTTAGGAAACGTGGGATCCTGTGATCTTTGTATGACAGTTTCCCAGAATGAACTGATTTAACATTTTGACAGTACAAACATGTGCTTCATGCTCATGATCATGGATTCTTGTGCCTTTTTGCTTAAGGGGAATTTGGTGAAGTATGCAGTGGACGTCTCAAAGTACCAGGAAAAAGAGAGATCTGTGTTGCTATTAAGACTCTAAAAGCCGGTTACACCGATAAACAACGGAGGGACTTCCTGAGTGAGGCCAGCATCATGGGACAATTTGACCACCCCAATATCATCCACTTGGAAGGAGTAGTTACTAAATGTAAGTAGGTCATTTTCATGACAAGGCCAATTTAGAAGTCACTAAGAAATAAAGTCTGTGGGTATTTTTTTCTTTTGTTTTGTTGTTTTTTTACCCTCTTTCCTGTGAAATGACAGATGGAACAGATCCACTGATAGCTAATAGGAGGAAATCAGTGTGGGACAAGTCATTAATCTCATTGTCAGCTATAAATGGGTTTATGGTTTCAGCTGGTACTCTATCTGTAGGCAGCTTGTACAAGATTTTGTAGGGGGAATTAATACAGCAGGGGTTCACATTTTTTTTTTCCTTTTTGCTATGCCAAGCAGGCATCTTTCACATCTTTGCTAGTCTGAGCTGATTGTTACAGGATAGGCAAAAGCAGATGGTGAGCAAAGAATTTAAAATAGTTGGGAGAAAAATCCCAAAACAAAACTACGGAGTCATATGTTTAAGGTACAAAGCACAGATGTAAGGAGCAAGCCTTTGAAATGAAGTATTCTGTTTTAGTATGAAACTTTCTTATTTGTTTTTTTTTTCTGATTTACAGGTGTGATAATTTCACTTTGCAGAAATTACTTGGCTTATTTTTTTGTTTGGTTGTTTGATTAAATTTTTGCTTTATTTATTTATTTATTTTTGTTTAAGTCTGTTAGCATTCACTGTGCCATGAACCCTGCCTTAGAAAGGCAATGACAGAGCTTACCGGATGCTGTTTCCAGGCTTGAGCTGAAAATACACCTGTGAGACAGATGCACTTGGGTCTGACTTGATGAAACACCACTGAAATGATGTAGTTATTGTCCCTACTCCAACCGCACTAGGTATAGTGTTGGCAAAGCCTGACACTGGTTGCTAATCCTAAGAGACCCTTTGCATATAGGGGTTTGTTCTCAGGGCAGAAAGAGCAAAAGGAAAGCAGACAGTGAGCTTGTGAGCTGCTGTTAGAGCAGGAGCTGGTTGCTTACTCTACCACGTAACGTTTCTGGACACCTCACCCCTCTAACAGTTGTGGAAAGGGGCTCGTATTGAGTGTCACTGTTTGCTTTTCAAGATAAATTCTGCTAGGGAAAATAGGTGCTTGGGTTTCTTTTGCCTGTCATTTACTGAAGGCCTCCCTCAAAACTGAAATTTAAAATAATGCTCTGTTTAAATTTTTCAGGTCTGATTCTCATCTCTCTTTTGTTGTTGTTGCTTTAACAAAGAGGGGGTGTTTGTGGTCAGCTCACAGTGTTTGCTGCAGGCAATGATTTTTGAAGCACCTCTGTAAAAGCAAGGCAACATGGGAATCTTTATGTTGAAAACCCACTGAGGCTTGAACCCCCTTAGCTATTACAGCTTTAGCAGTTATAAATGGCTGTATGCATTTGCATAATGCAGTTGTCACTGAATTAAAATGATTTGAAATTTTCACCGAGGAGGTAGCAGCCTGACCCAAGAACGCTTCATTGCCTGGCTCGCAGTGAGCACTGCTCCTGCAGCAAGCCAGCTTGCTTACCTCAGAGCTCGCGTGTTTGGTAAACAGGGCTACTTAAGATGACATTTATCTCAATTTCTCCATAGGTTTTCTGAATGCTGTGATAAATGAATGCATTTAATAAACTGAAAATTAAAATGTGAGATAAATAGTGGAGTAGGTGGGGGTTGAGGGGAGAGAGGCAGCAAAAAACCGTGAATACATTATTGGCTGCTAGTCAAGTACTTTAATAATTGACTCACTGATGGTAACTTCTCCTCTCTCTTTCCCTCCTCTCTGCTAAAGAAGTGCCTGAGTAATGGAATTATGTGTTAATGCACTGAAAGAGTCTCCCTTTCTTCCTTTCTACGTTGACATAGTGTCTTTTGATTGAGGAAGGTTAATTAAAACTCATTTAGCTCTATTTGTTCAGTGGAAGCATTCTGGTCACAGTTGCAAAGGATAAATGAAACAGTGACACATGCAGATTTGGTTGGAGTTTTCTTTCTTTTTACCAAAGAATGCTGGCAAAGGTGAATTAGAGAGAGGATATTATTGTACTACATCTCTGTCCTTAAGGATGCAAGTACTCAGCCAAGGTCACTAAGCCCTACATCCAGAATAGTTTGCTTTATGCCATACTGTTTCTCCCCTACTTTGTTCATGCAAGTCAGAAAGGGTTCAGCTGCCAGACTGGCATTTCACAGGCATGCCAGTTTGCTTGTGACCAAAACACTAAGATTTTTGATACTGGTTGGAAAAGGGAAGGAGAATCGGAACAGTAAGTGGCCTGCAAAGGCTAGATTGGAACTGGAAAGGTGAACTAAATTAATGATTGGTGAAATAAGTGATGTGTCTCACATATATGTTGGTCTAAGTGAAATGATGTAAAACCAGTCGTTAGTCCTTGTAGTACGTAGTTTTCTAACCCCCCCCAAAAAGAAGAAAAGGACTGCTTCAAAAAGGGAAATCCCTCAAAAATAAAGGGAAAATCATCTTGATGAAAAACTCACTGAGATATAAATGAGGATGGGAACTTTCAGTGCTAAAATATTGCATGTTTTCAAACCATGTTGTTCTGGAGCAAAGACTTGCTGGTGACAGTAGCATGGAAAAGTTGAGCAGTTCTGAAACGTGATACCAAGACAGAATTGAGCTATGTGCAGTCTGTGATGTGTCCGTAGATCCCTTCTGTTTTCATAATGTTTTTGTCTTCAGAGCTGCCACAGAAAGTACTAGAGAAGCATTTTTCTTGGTCAGTGCCTTTTATATCAGAAGAAACTTGCTAGTTCGAGTAGCTAAAGCAAACAACTGGGTTGCCATGCCAGCCTGGTGTTGATGATAAGGTGATCCCGACTTCAGGTGGGCTTAACAGTGGTCATCTTGGGACTGGGCTTCTGCCATTCTGTCTTTGACAAGTCACTTACCTTCTCTACTCCCATTGCTCACTTTTAGAATGGAGATGATACTGGATTCTTTTCTGCAAATACCCAGAAGCTGAATATGGAGCATAACGAACCCCTTGAAATAATTAGTGTTACTTGTATGTACCTAAATGCTTCCAGTTTCAGCACTGTATGACTTTGTAAAGCACTTGAGGCAACATCAAGCATTACTTAGATATCTGCTGTTATTTATAGGCAGCAGAGTGCCTAGAAAGCATCCCCATGTCAGCGAAGTTGCATCACATTTCTCTTCAGATCGCCCAGGCTTGGTTCTCTGTATTGCAGAGTGGAAAGCTGAGTGCTGCTGAAGCATCTTAACTCATGTGACACAATTCATTGAATCATTTATCCTGTAGTTGAATTCATGAGGCAAATGGCTTTGGCTTGTTTATAAATAACAAGAGACAAAGGATACAGACTTGAGACAGAGAAAGTTGAGAGGAACAGTTTGTATTTTGCACTCTTGTCTTCGAGTACCTTGTAGCTGCTGACAGCTTCTAACTCGCCTAAAGCGTTGATCTTTTGAAAGAGAGGGAGACGAAAGCGTTCATGAATTCCATTTTAGAAAAGGAAAGCTTTCTAGTCTGTAAGCAATTTAATTACACTAAAGATTTTTGTCAAGTTTGAACAGATCTTTTTTTCTGAGCTCTCGATTATCAATTCATGTATTCCTTAGAGACCAGGAGCCACTTTAGTTAAAGACCTTGTCAATGAGTCAGACGAAGGGTTAACCTTCCAGATGGGGCTCTTTGAATGTTCCCAACCTATAATATTTCTTCTCTTGCTCCCCACAGCTGAGGCATAAGCTTGGTGCTTTTCAAATTAAATGAGATTGTGCAAGACAGGTGTCTTGGCAGTAAAATCATGTGCAACCCATTTTTATCCCATTAGCATCGGTGTTCATCAAGAAATTGTGTTTTTCTTTCTGTGAACTCTAGGTAAACCGGTAATGATCATAACTGAGTACATGGAGAACGGCTCCTTGGATGCCTTCCTCAGGGTAGGTGATTTCTTCATAATAAGCTAAAGACATTTTGTACTGGAAAATGTCTTATGGTTTCTTATTCTGGTTCTGGTTTGCCGAGGGATACTGAAAATTCAGCTTTCTAAAAGAAATTATGTTTGTACTTGGGAAATTCTGTCTCTTTTCTGGTGTTGTTCCTATCAAAAACACAGAGTAAATGCAGTGTGGATGAATACAGAGTAAACATGATGTTTAAAATAGCAGGGTCTTAAATAATCCATGTTTAATGGGAACAGATTTGATTTCTCCATTTTTGAAAGCATTGCAATGCTGTAGACTCATTAAAACTGGATATATAGCAACCCAGATACTGCATCAGTGGAAGCTGTGACAAAATCTCTGAGTTTGTACTTTACAGGTGAATTATAGACGCTAGTCAGGAGAGTGGGGACATAACATTGCATTTTATTTGAGAGAAGATGAGGATCCAGCGATATTCTCTTGGCCAATTTCAGCAATGGCAATAATGTAGCTTTTAGCTTAATGCTATGTGATTTTCTTCCTTTTCCCATACACAGAAGAATGATGGCAGATTTACAGTAATCCAGTTGGTAGGGATGCTTCGTGGCATTGGCTCAGGAATGAAGTATCTGTCTGACATGAGCTATGTGCATCGGGATCTAGCTGCTCGAAACATACTAGTCAACAGCAACTTGGTCTGCAAAGTGTCTGACTTTGGCATGTCCCGTGTCTTGGAAGATGACCCCGAGGCAGCTTATACCACACGGGTAAGGAGGGAGAGAAAACGTCCAGTGGGTTTTCTTGCCTACCTGATATTTTTGTCTGACTGTGTGAGAGGTTACAGTGGTTTGTTTTAAAGTAATCTCAGTCATAAAGTTAAACCTATATCACAGCATAAAAATAAACATTGGCCCAGACTCCATAACTGCTGTAAATTGATGTAGTGTTATTGCTCCATCAATGGCTACATCAGTATTTCTTCTCTGAGATTGTGACCCATGTACTCATCTGGTTTCCTCAGTGTGCTAGAAGTGCGTGACAAGAATCTGATGCCAGAAATTAGAGCCTGGGCTTCTATTCCTTCTGATATCTACACATACGCATAATTATTTGCAACTGGCTAGTCCCAGTGAGGTTTCATACAGCAAGTCTAGATATGCTACCAAAAACAAGAGTTAAAAATAAATACGTAAATAAATCGATTTTTGCCCATCACAAAGCTCACCTCGTAACTTTGACTCCAAATAATTTGGGCTGGGAATAGTGTGGGGCCTGCATTCCCAAGTTTGGAGGTGGTAAATGCTTTTGCGTCACTTTTTGTTTGTTTATTTGTTTGTTTCTTTCCTGTTTTGTCTATATTTCCCTGCATAATTTTGCTAAGCCATTTTAATATGCTGCATGTGGAGTAGCGCTAATGCAAGTACTTCTGGGCACAGAACAACATCTCGACTGTTACCAGCCTTTGTACCAATACCTCTGTAATTAACATGTGCGTGGAAAAAAATCTCAGTTTATAAAGTCTCTTTTTTAAATTGCTTATTTTCTTCATTTTTAAATATCTGCCATTCTCCATCTGTTCTCCCTAGCACAGAGTTTGTTTGCAGCGTTCACATTTTGCAGTTTAATCCCAGCACACATCCTTTAATGGATTCACATTCATTACAGGGAAAGATAGACTTGTATAGTATTAAATGCTGGGCAACCTTGGTATTTCTCACTTTTAAGGATGGCAAGTGGAAAAAGCAGAAGCAGAGGTCTGCAAAGCTGTATTCAGGGAAATCAAAGTTTAGGCAAACAAAAAGACAAGAAATGATTGAAAAGCCTCCCTTTGCATTTATTGAGTGCAGATACAGTATTATGGTTGTTCTTGAGTAAACTAGAGGGAATCAATGCAATTTGCATTACAGTGCATTGTCTTCATTTGGTATCAGCAATGAAGGATCAGGAAAATTTGGATAAACTCCACTGTACTCAAACAGCTAAATAAAAGGAGCTTATTGACAATTTTTAGAATGACGACCATTTATAAACAATGTCTACGCATCTGTGTCTGAAAGGGGAATAGAGCTTTTTCATAACCAGAAACGATGCAGTCAAATGCAATTTTTAAAGCGTCCTTTCTTAAGAGAACGGTGCATTTTGCTCCCCGTTAGTAATATCTCATTAAAGTGATAGCATCCTGTAGCCCCATGAGGCACTTACTGCTACGAACTGATTCACAAAGGGCCTGATGCAAAGGCCAAAGGAGCCAGAAGAAGGACCCCTTTTGATTTCAGTTGGCTTTGGAACAAGTCCATATTAAACACTTGAGAGAGATACTAGGACAATTAAGCATGCACATGCTGCACTCAGTTTTGGATAAAAACTATCTACAGGATTGCTGAGAAAAAAAATACCAAAATAAACTTAATCAAAAAAGCATGAAAGCAAATGAAAAAAATAAATGAAATCTTTGTTTGGCTTAAGTCATTCCCCAGATGAAACTGCAGGAAACCAAAAGCTCAATTAAAAACACCTTGTATATTAGCATAAACAAGAGGAGAAATTTGTGGCCTGGGATCACTCAGCTAACGCAAAATCGGATAAACAGGATGGAGTGAACTCCTTTTAAAGCAGTGCAGGGCCTCAGTGGCCCGGGTCAGGTGCCCAAGTGTTCTTACTTGTTTAGAAAGTACTGTAACAAGAGGCACCTCCAACAGGTATCAAAAGCAACTCTGCAACCTGGCCTGGTGTGGTACTCCTCCCAGCCGGACTGGGAGAGCCCAGGGGCTTGCTTGCCTTCTCACATCTCTGGTAGGAGCTGGGACATTGCCCATGGGAAACGCCACAGTATTCATAAATCTTTGCAGTTTATCCTCTCTTTATTTTACCTTTTTGAAAAGCAAAACGTTTATAATCCCATTTCTTTCTGAAACAGGTCAAACAGGTCAGACAGGCAAGCAAGGAAATAGCAATTAACAGCATATTCTTATTTGTTTTGTCAACCAAATCTCTGAAATACACTTTGTACAACTCCTGGCTTTTTCTCATGCTTCAGCATAGCCCTAAGCAGAGATCTTGTAGAGGACTGATAAAAATACACTTAACAATGTACTGTTTCCCCTCCATGTGACTAAAGAAAACAGATGGGCGGCATTGCCTCCTGGTTGGATGTGACAGTTTTATGGCATGGAAAAGGGAAAGTGAAGGCCTTTTAAAGAATAATCTGGAATTGCATACAGGAAACCATTTTGTATTTGTAATGGCAATGTAGAACAGTGTCAGCCACGCACATGACTGGGTCAGTGACTCACTAGCCTGCGGTTTCTTTTATTTGTGACAGGGTGGCAAGATCCCTATCAGGTGGACTGCACCAGAGGCAATTGCCTACCGTAAATTTACATCGGCGAGTGATGTGTGGAGCTACGGCATCGTCATGTGGGAAGTGATGTCCTACGGAGAGAGGCCTTACTGGGATATGTCCAATCAAGATGTGAGTTTCCCTCTGAGGCTTCCTCTTCCTTTTCTCTCACTTTCTTCCCCCACACTGTTATCTTTTTCTGTAGATGTTCCCTGATGTGTTTCTATGTCTGTTGCTGTGCAGTTATAAAACACTCCAGGTTTTTAAAAGGTTATCATGAGTGGTGGATTCATTTTCCCATGGAACCTCTCCAGAGTAAAGAGTTCCCTGAATACTTCAAGTGTCGTCTGTGGTAAGGGAATAGGGGATTCTCTAGTTAGGATCTAACTTGTGAGCAAATCTTTCTTCTATTCTTTTTTTAAGGAAACCTATTAATCAGTTAAAGAAAACAGAGGACAGAGGAGAATGGAGAAAAGAGAAATGAATGTATTTAAACTATTAGATCATAACACTGTAAAGAGAAGGAAAAGTTGAATATTGATTCTAAATCTCAAGTTTATTGAAAATCTATATGAAAAAAACGCTTGAATTTAATGGGGTTTCCTATTAGTAGTTAATTCTTCAAACCTCAGAATGCTTGTAATTCTTCCAGATAATTTTATTTCTTGTAGGAAATCTGAAACAACACATCCAAAATCCAATTCTGGTTATCAGAGCATCCTTGTGACAATTGCATAGGTGCCCCTTGAGGACATTAAGGAGCAGCTTTCCTAAATGACCGTTCTTAAATTATGTATGTCCTGTTTAAGTGTACCATCTGGACTACTTCAGTGTATTCCAAGAGGGACCGCACACAATGGCTGCTATTCCAGAAGAATATTTAATAATAATATTAATAAGAGCTTTTGCTAATAGATTTTTTATTAAATTAAAAAAAAAAAATCAGTGGAAATGAGACATAGATTATCCATAATACTTTTCCCATGGAATTTGCAAACATACAAAGGAAGAAAAAAATGTTAATCTGAATATATATGGTCATGGGAGTGGTTAAGTCATTTTACAAGTCATCTGCTTTCTTATGTAGAGCCGAACATTTTCAAAGGGTGTCTAGATGTGATGGCATTTAATCTAAACAGGGGGATGTAATTTTAATTTCCTTCTGATGTGAAATGTCTCTTTTGGCACCCAATCTTGCCTTCCTTTGCTAAGAGGAAGTCATCAAGACTTAGCAAGAAAATAAAACAGCAGATGTGTCTGAGTTATATCAGGCATGTCTACACAACACAGTGGAGCTCAGTGCAAAAACCACGGAGCTAACATACTAGGCTGATACACACTGCTAATGTGCAGTGCTAGACCATGTCAAACAGCTAGTCTGAACAGGACAATCAAAGCCAACAATACTGTCTTTGCATCCCCTTTTTAGTACCTGGTGTAGACATACCATGTTTTTTCTCCTTAACAGCAGTAAAAGCCCTGCTTTCACAACAAAGCAGAAGTGGATTTGAAATTATTCTCCATGTCTGTTGAATAAAGAGGAGGCAAAAGGATCTTCTTACTTCCTGAATTTGTGAAAACCACTTTGTGGTCACTGATTAGCTGCTAATAGTGCAAGCATTTTCCCCCCACTCTGTTCTCCCAGTGGATTTTAGCCACTAATTGGACAAGACCAGAACGAGGGAATTTAGTGCAATTCAGTCCCTGTGCACTCTTGGCCTTTAGTCTCTTGGTGAATCCTGCCAGGAAACTCATATTGATTAAGGCCTGAAGGCTTCTCAGCAAGTCCCTGTCATCTCAGAATTGAGCCCTGGTCATGTCCCATTCTCCTGAGAGTACTAACAAGCCA